>NW_026536129.1:0-286701 GCF_028551555.1 Melozone crissalis
ATTCTGCCGCTCACAGTGCTCTGCGGTGTGCGCCTTCTGCCGAAAGAGGTCCGGGAGCGGTGCTTAGCTCTGCAGAGCACCGTACCTTCGTCTTTAGCCTCTCTTCTCGTCTACATCTTTGCAAAAAGCTTTTCCACTCTGTCTGGCAAGGAGAAACTGTGCCAGCACAAAATACATCTCCCATCGTGTTCTAGAGGCTGCACGGAAGTCTGCCGAGTGTTTTGCAAGAAGAGAAAGAAAGTTGTCCAAAACAGCTTGCAATCGAATGTTCATGTGAATAAAAAAGGCAGGAGAGTGGTCAGGTACTGTTTTCTCTCAGTTGGCAAGCTGCGCACACAATCGCAGTGTTGTACAGCTTGTTTCATCACCTTTGCGAAGTTGCCGCTCTCTCCGGCTCCCGGAGACGAAGAAGCTGCTTCTTCGCGCAAAGACGATTCTGCCGCTCACAGTGCTCTGCAGTGTGCGCCTGCTGCCGAAAGAGGCACGGGAGCGGTGCTTAGCTCTGCAGAGCACCGTACCTTCGTCTTTAGCCTCTCTTCTCGTCTACATCTTAGCAAAAAGCTTTTCCACTCTGTCTGGCAAGGAGAAACTGTGCCAGCACAGAAAACATCTCCCATCTTGTTCTAGAGGCTGCACGGAGGTCTGCCGAGTGTTTTGCAAGAAGAGAAAGAAGTTGTCCAAAACAGCTTGCAATCGAATGTTCATATGAATAGAAATAGCAGGAGAGTGGTCAGGTACTGTTTTCTCTCAGTTGGCAAGCTGCGCACACAATCGCAGTGTTGTACAGCTTGTTTCATCACCTTTGCGAAGTTGCCGCTCTCTCCGGCTCCCGGAGACGAAGAAGCTGCTTCTTCGCGCAAAGACGATTCTGCCGCTCACAGTGCTCTGCGCTGTGCGCCTTCTGCCCAAAGAGGTCCGGAAGCGGTGCTTAGCTCTGCAGAGCACCGTACCTTCGTCTTTAGCCTCTCTTCTCGTCTACATCTTAGCAAAAAGCTTTTCCACTCTGTCTGGCAAGGAGAAACTGTGCCAGCACAAAAAACATCTCCCATCCTGTTCTAGAGGCTGCACGGAGGTCTGCCGAGTGTTTTGCAAGAAGAGAAAGAAAGTTGTCCAAAACAGCTTGCAATCGAATGTTCATGTGAATAGAAAAGGCAGGAGAGTGGTCAGGTACTGTTTTCTCCCACTTGGCATGCTGCGCACACAATCGCAGTGTTGTACAGCTTGTTTCATCACCTTTGCGAAGTTGCCGCTCTCTCCGGCTCCCGGAGACGAAGAAGCTGCTTCTTCGCGCAAAGACGATTCTGCCGCTCACAGTGCTCTGCGGTGTGCGCCTTCTGCCGAAAGAGGTCCGGGAGCTGTGCTTAGCTCTGCAGAGCACCGTACCTTCGTCTTTAGCCTCTCTTCTCGTCTACATCTTAGCAAAAAGCTTTTCCACTCTGTCTGGCAAGGAGAAACTGTGCCAGCACAAAAAACATCTCCCATCGTGTTCTAGAGGCTGCACGGAGGTCTGCCGAGTGTTTTGCAAGAAGAGAAAGAAAGTTGTCCAAAACAGCTTGCAATCGAATATTCAAGTGAATAGAAAAGGCAGGAGAGTGGTCAGGTACTGTTTTCTCTCAGTTGGCAAGCTGCGCACACAATCGCAGTGTTGTACAGCTTGTTTCATCACCTTTGCGAAGCTGCCGCTCTCTCCGGCTCCCGGAGACGAAGAAGCTGCTTCTTCGCGCAAAGACGATTCTGCCGCTCACAGTGCTCTGCGGTGTGCACCTTCTGCCGAAAGAGGTCCGGAAGCGGTGCTTAGCTCTGCAGAGCACCGTACCTTCGTCTTTAGCCTCTCTTCTCGTCTACATCTTAGCAAAAAGCTTTTCCACTCTGTCTGGCAAGGAGAAACTGTGCCAGCACAGAAAACATCTCCCATCGTGTTCTAGACGCTGCACGGAGGTCTGCCGAGTGTTTTGCAAGAAGAGAAAGAAAGTTGTCCAAAACAGCTTGCAATCGAATGTTCATGTGAATAAAAAAGGCAGGACAGTGGTCAGGTACTGTTTTCTCCCACTTGGCATGCTGCGCACACAATCGCAGTGTTGTACAGCTTGTTTCATCACCTTTGCGAAGTTGCCGCTCTCTCCGGCTCCCGGAGACGAGAAGCTGCTTCTTCGCGCAAAGACGATTCTGCCGCTCACAGTGCTCTGCGGTGTGCGCCTTCTGCCGAAGAGGTCCGGGAGCTGTGCTTAGCTCTGCAGAGCACCGTACCTTCGTCTTTAGCCTCTCTTCTCGTCTACATCTTAGCAAAAGCTTTTCCACTCTGTCTGGCAAGGAGAAACTGTGCCAGCACAAAAAACATCTCCCATCGTGTTCTAGAGGCTGCACGGAGGTCTGCCGAGTGTTTTGCAAGAAGAGAAAGAAAGTTGTCCAAAACAGCTTGCAATCGAATGTTCAAGTGAATAGAAAAGGCAGGAGAGTGGTCAGGTACTGTTTTCTCTCAGTTGGCAAGCTGCGCACACAATCGCAGTGTTGTACAGCTTGTTTCATCACCTTTGCGAAGCTGCCGCTCTCTCCGGCTCCCGGAGACGAAGAAGCTGCTTCTTCGCGCAAAGACGATTCTGCCGCTCACAGTGCTCTGCGGTGTGCACCTTCTGCCGAAAGAGGTCCGGAAGCGGTGCTTAGCTCTGCAGAGCACCGTACCTTCGTCTTTAGCCTCTCTTCTCGTCTACATCTTAGCAAAAAGCTTTTCCACTCTGTCTGGCAAGGAGAAACTGTGCCAGCACAGAAAACATCTCCCATCGTGTTCTAGAAGCTGCACGGAGGTCTGCCGAGTGTTTTGCAAGAAGAGAAAGAAAGTTGTCCAAAACAGCTTGCAATCGAATGTTCATGTGAATAGAAAAGGCAGGAGAGTGGTCAGGTACTGTTTTCTCTCACTTGGCAAGCTGCGCACACAATCGCAGTGTTGTACAGCTTGTTTCATCACCTTTGCGAAGTTGCCGCTCTCTCCGGCTCCCGGTGACGAAGAAGCTGCTTCTTCGCGCAAAGACGATTCTGCCGCTCACAGTGCTCTGCGGTGTGCGCCTTCTGCCGAAAGAGGCACGGGAGCGGTGCTTAGCTCTGCAGAGCACCGTACCTTCGTCTTTAGTCTCTCTTCTCGTCTACATCTTAGCAAAAAGCTTTTCCACTCTGTCTGGCAAGGAGAAACTGTGCCAGCACAGAAAACATCTCCCATCGTGTTCTAGAGGCTGCACGGAGGTCTGCCGAGTGTTTTGCAAGAAGAGAAAGAAAGTTGTCCAAAACAGCTTGCAATCGAATGTTCATGTGAATAGAAAAGGCAGGAGAGTGGTCAGGTACTGTTTTCTCTCAGTTGGCAAGCTGCGCACACAATCGCAGTGTTGTACAGCTTGTTTCATCACCTTTGCGAAGCTGCCGCTCTCTCCGGCTCCCGGAGACGAAGAAGCTGCTTCTTCGCGCAAAGACGATTCTGCCGCTCACAGTGCTCTGCGGTGTGCGCCTTCTGCCGAAAGAGGTCCGGGAGCTGTGCTTAGCTCTGCAGAGCACCGTACCTTCGTCTTTAGCCTCTCTTCTCGTCTACATCTTAGCAAAAAGCTTTTCCACTCTGTCTGGCAAGGAGAAACTGTGCCAGCACAAAAAACATCTCCCATCGTGTTCTAGAGGCTGCACGGAGGTCTGCCGAGTGTTTTGCAAGAAGAGAAAGAAAGTTGTCCAAAACAGCTTGCAATCGAATGTTCATGTGAATAGAAAAGGCAGGAGAGTGGTCAGGTACTGTTTCTCTCAGTTGGCAAGCTGCGCACACAATCGCAGTGTTGTACAGCTTGTTTCATCACCTTTGCGAAGTTGCCGCTCTCTCCGGCTCCGGAGACGAAGAAGCTGCTTCTTCGCGCAAAGACGATTCTGCCGCTCACTGTGCTCTGCGCTGTGCGCCTTCTGCCGAAAGAGGCACGGGAGCGGTGCTTAGCTCTGCAGAGCACCGTACCTTCGTCTTTAGCCTCTCTTCTCGTCTACATCTTAGCAAAAAGCTTTTCCACTCTGTCTGGCAAGGAGAAACTGTGCAGCACAGAAAACATCTCCCATCGTGTTCTAGAGGCTGCACGGAGGTCTGCCGAGTGTTTTGCAAGAAGAGAAAGAAAGTTGTCCAAAACAGCTTGCAATCGAATGATCATGTGAATAGAAAGGCAGGAGAGTGGTCAGGTACTGTTTTCTCTCACTTGGCAAGCTGCGCACACAATCGCAGTGTTGTACAGCTTGTTTCATCACCTTTGCGAAGTTGCCGCTCTCTCCGGCTCCCGGAGACGAAGAAGCTGCTTCTTCGCGCAAAGACGATTCTGCCGCTCACAGTGCTCTGCGGTGTGCGCCTTCTGCCGAAAGAGGTCCGGGAGCGGTGCTTAGCTCTGCAGAGCACCGTACCTTCGTCTTTAGCCTCTCTTCTCGTCCACATCTTTGCAAAAAGCTTTTCCACTCTGTCTGGCAAGGAGAAACTGTGCCAGCACAAAAAACATCTCCCATCGTGTTCTAGAGGCTGCACGGAGGTCTGCCGAGTGTTTTGCAAGAAGAGAAAGAAAGTTGTCCAAAACAGCTTGCAATCGAATGTTCATGTGAATAAAAAAGGCAGGAGAGTGGTCAGGTACTGTTTTCTCTCACTTGGCAAGCTGCGCACACAATCGCAGTGTTGTACAGCTTGTTTCATCACCTTTGCGAAGTTGCCGCTCTCTCCGGCTCCCGGAGACGAAGAAGCTGCTTCTTCGCGCAAAGACGATTCTGCCGCTCACAGTGCTCTGCAGTGTGCGCCTGCTGCCGAAAGAGGCACGGGAGCGGTGCTTAGCTCTGCAGAGCACCGTACCTTCGTCTTTAGCCTCTCTTCTCGTCTACATCTTAGCAAAAGCTTTTCCACTCTGTCTGGCAAGGAGAAACTGTGCCAGCACAGAAAACATCTCCATCGTGTTCTAGAGGCTGCACGGAGGTCTGCCGAGTGTTTTGCAAGAAGAGAAAGAAAGTTGTCCAAAACAGCTTGCAATCGAATGTTCATATGAATAGAAAAGGCAGGAGAGTGGTCAGGTACTGTTTTCTCTCAGTTGGCAAGCTGCGCACACAATCGCAGTGTTGTACAGCTTGTTTCATCACCTTTGCGAAGTTGCCGCTCTCTCCGGCTCCCGGAGACGAAGAAGCTGCTTCTTCGCGCAAGACGATTCTGCCGCTCACAGTGCTCTGCGCTGTGCGCCTTCTGCCCAAAGAGTTCCGGAAGCGGTGCTTAGCTCTGCAGAGCACCGTACCTTCGTCTTTAGCCTCTCTTCTCGTCTACATCTTAGCAAAAAGCTTTTCCACTCTGTCTGGCAAGGAGAAACTGTGCCAGCACAAAAAACATCTCCCATCGTGTTCTAGAGGCTGCACGGAGGTCTGCCGAGTGTTTTGCAAGAAGAGAAAGAAAGTTGTCCAAAACAGCTTGCAATCGAATGTTCATGTGAATAGAAAAGGCAGGAGAGTGGTCAGGTACTGTTTTCTCTCAGTTGGCAAGCTGCGCACACAATCGCAGTGTTGTACAGCTTGTTTCATCACCTTTGCCAAGTTGCCGCTCTCTCCGGCTCCCGGAGACGAAGAAGCTGCTTCTTCGCGCAAAGACGATTCTGCCGCTCACAGTGCACTGCGGTGTGCGCCTTCTGCGGAAAGAGGTCCGGGAGCGGTGCTTAGCTCTGCAGAGCACCGTACCTTCGTGTTTAGCCTCTCTTCTCGTCTACATCTTAGCAAAAAGCTTTTCCACTCTGTCTGGCAAGGAGAAACTGTGCCAGCACAGAAAACATCTCCCATCGTGTTCTAGAAGCTGCACGGAGGTCTGCCGAGTGTTTTGCAAGAAGAGAAAGAAAGTTGTCCAAAACAGCTTCCAATCGAATGTTCATGTGAATAGAAAAGGCAGGAGAGTGGTCAGGTACTGTTCTCTCTCAGTTGGCAAGCTGCGCACAAAATCGCAGTGTTGTACAGCTTGTTTCATCACCTTTGCGAAGTTGCCGCTCTCTCCGGCTCCCGGAGACGAAGAAGCTGCTTCTTGGCGCAAAGACTGTTCTGCCGGTCACAGTGCTCTGCGGTGTGCGCCTTCTGCCGAAAGAGGCCCGGGAGCTGTGCTTAGCTCTGCAGAGCACCATACCTTCTTCTTTAGCCTCTCTTCTCGTCTACATCTTAGCAAAAAGCTTTTCCACTCTGTCTGGCAAGGAGAAACTGTGCCAGCACAAAAAACATCTCCCATCTTGTTCTAGAGGCTGCACGGAGGTGCGCCGAGTGTTTTGCAAGAAGAGAAAGAAAGTTGTCCAAAACAGCTTGCAATCGAATGTTCATGTGAATAGAAAAGGCAGGAGAGTGGTCAGGTACTGTTTTCTCTCAGTTGGCAAGCTGCGCACACAATCGCAGTGTTGTACAGCTTGTTTCATCACCTTTGCGAAGCTGCCGCTCTCTCCGGCTCCCGGAGACGAAGAAGCTGCTTCTTCGCGCAAAGACGATTCTGCCGCTCACAGTGCTCTGCGGTGTGCGCCTTCTGCCGAAAGAGGTCCGGGAGCGGTGCTTAGTTCTGCAGAGCACCGTACCTTCGTCTTTAGCCTCTCTTCTCGTCTACATCTTAGCAAAAAGCTTTTCCACTCTGTCTGGCAAGGATCTCCCATCGTGTTCTAGACGCTGCACGGAGGTCTGCCGAGTGTTTTGCAAGAAGAGAAAGAAAGTTGTCCAAAACAGCTTGCAATCGAATGTTCATGTGAATAAAAAAGGCAGGAGAGTGGTCAGGTACTGTTTTCTCTCAGTTGGCAAGCTGCGCACACAATCGCAGTGTTGTACAGCTTGTTTCATCACCTTTGCGAAGCTGCCGCTCTCTCCGGCTCCCGGAGACGAAGAAGCTGCTTCTTCGCGCAAAGACGATTCTGCCGCTCACAGTGCTCTGCGGTGTGCGCCTTCTGCCGAAAAACGCCCGGGAGCGGTGCTTAGCTCTGCAGAGCACCGTACCTTCGTCTTTAGCCTCTCTTCTCGTCTACATCTTAGCAAAAAGCTTTTCCACTCTGTCTGGCAAGGAGAAACTGTGCCAGCACAGAAAACATCTCCCATCGTGTTCTAGAGGCTGCACGGAGGTCTCCCGAGTGTTTTACAAGAAGAGAAAAAAGTTGTCCAAAACAGCTTGCAATCGAATGTTCATGTGAATAGAAAAGGCAGGAGAGTGGTCAGGTACTGTTTTCTCTCACTTGGCAAGCTGCGCACACAATCGCAGTGTTGTACAGCTTGTTTCATCACCTTTGCGAAGCTGCCGCTCTCTCCGGCTCCCGGAGACGAAGAAGCTGCTTCTTCGCGCAAAGACGATTCTGCCGCTCACAGTGCACTGCGGTGTGCGCCTTCTGCGGAAAGAGGTCCGGGAGCGGTGCTTAGCTCTGCAGAGCACCGTACCTTCGTCTTTAGCCTCTCTTCTCGTCTACATCTTAGCAAAAAGCTTTTCCACTCTGTCTGGCAAGGAGAAACTGTGCCAGCACAAATAACATATCCCATCGTGTTCTAGAGGCTGCACGGAGGTCTGCCGAGTGTTTTGCAAGAAGAGAAAGAAAGTTGTCCAAAACAGCTTGCAATCGAATGTTCATGTGAATAGAAAAGGCAGGAGAGTGGTCAGGTACTGTTTTCTCTCAGTTGGCAAGCTGCGCACACAATCGCAGTGTTGTACAGCTTGTTTCATCACCTTTGCGAAGCTGCCGCTCTCTCCGGCTCCCGGAGACGAAGAAGCTGCTTCTTCGCGCAAAGACGATTCTGCCGCTCACAGTGCTCTGCGGTGTGCACCTTCTGCCGAAAGAGGTCCGGAAGCGGTGCTTAGCTCTGCAGAGCACCGTACCTTCGTCTTTAGCCTCTCTTCTCGTCTACATCTTAGCAAAAAGCTTTTCCACTCTGTCTGGCAAGGAGAAACTGTGCCAGCACAGAAAACATCTCCCATCGTGTTCTAGACGCTGCACGGAGGTCTGCCGAGTGTTTTGCAAGAAGAGAAAGAAAGTTGTCCAAAACAGCTTGCAATCGAATGTTCATGTGAATAAAAAAGGCAGGAGAGTGGTCAGGTACTGTTTTCTCTCAGTTGGCAAGCTGCGCACACAATCGCAGTGTTGTACAGCTTGTTTCATCACCTTTGCGAAGCTGCCGCTCTCTCCGGCTCCCGGAGACGAAGAAGCTGCTTCTTCGCGCAAAGACGATTCTGCCGCTCACAGTGCTCTGCGGTGTGCGCCTTCTGCCGAAAAACGCCCGGGAGCGGTGCTTAGCTCTGCAGAGCACCGTACCTTCGTCTTTAGCCTCTCTTCTCGTCTACATCTTAGCAAAAAGCTTTTCCACTCTGTCTGGCAAGGAGAAACTGTGCCAGCACAGAAAACATCTCCCATCGTGTTCTAGAGGCTGCACGGAGGTCTCCCGAGTGTTTTACAAGAAGAGAAAGAAAGTTGTCCAAAACAGCTTGCAATCGAATGTTCATGTGAATAGAAAAGGCAGGAGAGTGGTCAGGTACTGTTTTCTCTCAGTTGGCAAGCTGCGCACACAATCGCAGTGTTGTACAGCTTGTTTCATCACCTTTGCGAAGCTGCCGCTCTCTCCGGCTCCCGGAGACGAAGAAGCTGCTTCTTCGCGCAAAGACGATTCTGCCGCTCACAGTGCACTGCGGTGTGCGCCTTCTGCGGAAAGAGGTCCGGGAGCGGTGCTTAGCTCTGCAGAGCACCGTACCTTCGTCTTTAGCCTCTCTTCTCGTCTACATCTTAGCAAAAAGCTTTTCCACTCTGTCTGGCAAGGAGAAACTGTGCCAGCACAGAAAACATCTCCCATCGTGTTCTAGAGGCTGCACGGAGGTCTGCCGAGTGTTTTGCAAGAAGAGAAAGAAAGTTGTCCAAAACAGCTTGCAATCGAATGTTCATGTGAATAGAAAAGGCAGGAGAGTGGTCAGGTACTGTTTTCTCTCAGTTGGCAAGCTGCGCACACAATCGCAGTGTTGTACAGCTTGTTTCATCACCTTTGCGAAGTTGCCGCTCTCTCCGGCTCCCGGAGACGAAGAAGCTGCTTCTTCGCGCAAAGACGATTCTGCCGCTCACAGTGCTCTGCGGTGTGCGCCTTCTGCCGAAAGACGTCCGGGAGCGGTGCTTAGCTCTGCAGAGCACCGTACCTTCGTCTTTAGCCTCTCTTCTCGTCAGCATCTTAGCAAAAAGCTTTTCCACTCTGTCTGGCAAGGAGAAACTGTGCCAGCACAGAAAACATCTCCCATCGTGTTCTAGAGGCTGCACGGAGGTCTGCCGAGTGTTTTGCAAGAAGAGAAAGAAAGTTGTCCAAAACAGCTTGCAATCGAATGTTCATGTAAATAGAAAAGGCAGGAGAGTGGTCAGGTACTGTTTTCTCTCAGTTGGCAAGCTGCGCACACAATCGCAGTGTTGTACAGCTTGTTTCATCACCTTTGCGAAGCTGCCGCTCTCTCCGGCTCCCGGAGACGAAGAAGCTGCTTCTTCGCGCAAAGACGATTCTGCCGCTCACAGTGCTCTGCGGTGTGCGCCTTCTGCCGAAAGAGGTCCGGGAGCTGTGCTTAGCTCTGCAGAGCACCGTACCTTCGTCTTTAGCCTCTCTTCTCGTCTACATCTTAGCAAAAAGCTTTTCCACTCTGTCTGGCAAGGAGAAACTGTGCCAGCACAAAAAACATCTCCCATCGTGTTCTAGAGGCTGCACGGAGGTCTGCCGAGTGTTTTGCAAGAAGAGAAAGAAAGTTGTCCAAAACAGCTTGCCAATCGAATGTTCATGTGAATAAAAAAGGCAGGAGAGTGGTCAGGTACTGTTTTCTCTCAGTTGGCAAGCTGCTCACACAATCGCAGTGTTGTACAGCTTGTTTCATCACCTTTGCGAAGTTGCCGCTCTCTCCGGCTCCCGGAGACGAAGAAGCTGCTTCTTCGCGCAAAGACGATTCTGCCGCTCACTGTGCTCTGCGGTGTGCGCCTTCTGCCGAAAGAGGCACGGGAGCGGTGCTTAGCTCTGCAGAGCACCGTACCTTCGTCTTTAGCCTCTCTTCTCGTCTACATCTTAGCAAAAAGCTTTTCCACTCTGTCTGGCAAGGAGAAACTGTGCCAGCACAGAAAACATCTCCCATCGTGTTCTAGAGGCTGCACGGAGGTCTGCCGAGTGTTTTGCAAGAAGAGAAAGAAAGTTGTCCAAAACAGCTTGCAATCGAATGTTCATGTGAATAGAAAAGGCAGGAGAGTGGTCAGGTACTGTTTTCCTCTCACTTGGAAAGCTGCGCACACAATCGCAGAGTTGTACAGCTCGGAGACGAAGAAGGTGCTTCTTCACGCAAAGACGATTCTGCCGCTCACAGTGCTCTGCGGTGTGCGCCTTCTGGCGAAAGAGCTCCGGGAGCGATGCTTAGCTCTGCAGAGTACCATACGTGCTTCTTTAGCCTCGCTTGTCGTCTACATCTTAGCAAAAATCTTTTCCACTCTGTCTGGCAAGGAGAAACTGTGCCAGCACAAAAAACATCTCCCATCGTGTTCTAGAGGCTGCCACGGAGGTCTGCCGAGTGTTTTGCAAGAAGAGAAAGAAAGTTGTCCAAAACAGCTTGCAATCGAATGTTCATGTGAATAGAAAAGGCAGGAGAGTGGTCAGGTACTGTTTTCTCTCAGTTGGCAAGCTGCGCACACAATCGCAGTGTTGTACAGCTTGTTTCATCACCTTTGCGAAGTTGCCGCTCTCTCCGGCTCCCGGAGACGAAGAAGCTGCTTCTTCGCGCAAAGACGATTCTGCCGCTCACAGTGCTCTGCGGTGTGCGCCTTCTTCTGCGGTGTGCGCCTTCTGCCGAAAGAGGTCCGGGAGCGGTGCTTAGCTCTGCAGAGCACCGTACCTTCGTCTTTAGCCTCTCTTCTCGTCTACATCTTAGCAAAAAGCTTTTCCACTCTGTCTGGCAAGGAGAAACTTTGCCAGCACAGAAAACATCTCCCATCGTGTTCTAGAAGCTGCACGGAGGTCTGCCGAGTGTTTTGCAAGAAGAGAAAGAAAGTTGTCCAAAACAGCTTGCAATCGAATGTTCATGTGAATAGAAAAGGCAGGAGAGTGGTCAGGTACTGTTTTCTCTCAGTTGGCAAGCTGCGCACACAATCGCAGTGTTGTACAGCTTGTTTCATCACCTTTGCGAAGTTGCCGCTCTCTCCGGCTCCCGGAGACGAAGAAGCTGCTTCTTCGCGCAAAGACGATTCTGCCGCTCACAGTGCTCTGCGGTGTGCGCCTTCTGCCGAAAGAGGCACGGGAGCTGTGCTTAGCTCTGCAGAGCACCATACCTTCGTCTTTAGCCTCTCTTCTCGTCTACATCTTAGCAAAAAGCTTTTCCACTCTGTCTGGCAAGGAGAAACTGTGCCAGCACAGAAAACATTTCCCATCGTGTTCTAGAGGCTGCACGGAGGTGTGCCGAGTGTTTTGCAAGAAGAGAAGGAAAGTTGTCCAAAACAGCTTGCAATCGAATGTTCATGTGAATAGAAAAGGCAGGAGAGTGGTCAGGTACTGTTTTCTCTCACTTGGCAAGCTGCGCACACAATCGCAGTGTTGTACAGCTTGTTTCATCACCTTTGCGAAGTTGCCGCTCTCTCCGGCTCCCGGAGACGAAGAAGCTGCTTCTTCGCGCAAAGACGATTCTGCCGCTCACAGTGCTCTGCGGTGTGCGCCTTCTGCCGAAAGAGGCACGGGAGCGGTGCTTAGCTCTGCAGAGCACCGTACCTTCGTCTTTAGCCTCTCTTCTCGTCTACATCTTAGCAAAAAGCTTTTCCACTCTGTCTGGCAAGGAGATACTGTGCCAGCACAGAAAACATCTCCCATCGTGTTCTAGAAGCTGCACGGAGGTCTGCCGAGTGTTTTGCAAGAAGAGAAAGAAAGTTGTCCAAAACAGCTTGCAATCGAATGTTCATATGAATAGAAAAGGCAGGAGAGTGGTCAGGTACTGTTTTCTCTCACTTGGCAAGCTGCGCACACTATCGCAGTGCTGTACAGCTTGTTTCATCACCTTTGCGAAGCTGCCGCTCTCTCCGGCTCCCGGAGACGAAGAAGCTGCTTCTTCGCGCAAAGACGATTCTGCCGCTCACTGTGCTCTGCGGTGTGCGCCTTCTGCCGAAAGAGGCCCGGGAGCGGTGCTTAGCTCTGCAGAGCACCGTACCTTCGTCTTTAGCCTCTCTTCTCGTCTACATCTTAGCAAAAAGCTTTTCCACTCTGACTGGCAAGGAGAAACTGTGCCAGCACAGAAAACATCTCCCATCGTGTTCTAGAGGCTGCACGGAGGTCTGCCGAGTGTTTTGCAAGAAGAGAAAGAAGTTGTCCAAAACAGCTTGCAATCGAATGTTCATGTGAATAGAAAAGGCAGGAGAGTGGTCAGGTACTGTTTTCTCTCAGTTGCAAGCTGCGCACACAATCGCAGTGTTGTACAGCTTGTTTCATCACCTTTGCCAAGTTGCCGCTCTCTCCGGCTCCCGGAGACGAAGAAGCTGCTTCTTCGCGCAAAGATGATTCTGCCGCTCACTGTGCTCTGCGGTGTGCGCCTTCTGCCGAAAGAGGTCCGGGAGCGGTGCTTAGCTCTGCAGAGCACCGTACCTTCGTCTTTAGCCTCTCTTCTCGTCTACATCTTAGCAAAAAGCTTTTCCACTCTGTCTGGCAAGGAGAAACTGTGCCAGCACAGAAAACATCTCCCATCGTGTTCTAGAGGCTGCACGGAGGTCTCCCGAGTGTTTTGCAAGAAGAGAAGGAAAGTTGTACAAAACAGCTTGCAATCGAATGTTCATGTGAATAGAAAAGGCAGGAGAGTGGTCAGGTACTGTTTTCTCTCAGTTGGCAAGCTGCGCACACAAGCGCAGTGTTGTACAGCTTGTTTCATCACCTTTGCGAAGTTGCCGCTCTCTCCGGCTCCCGGAGACGAAGAAGCTGCTT
This sequence comes from Melozone crissalis, assembly GCF_028551555.1. Classification (NCBI taxonomy): domain Eukaryota; kingdom Metazoa; phylum Chordata; class Aves; order Passeriformes; family Passerellidae; genus Melozone; species Melozone crissalis. The sequence continues at coordinate 12,919 of NW_026536129.1, forward strand.
CTTCGCGCAAAGACGATTCTGCCGCTCACTGTGCTCTGCAGTGTGTGTCTTCTGCCGAAAGAGGCCCGGGAGCGGTGCTTAGCTCTGCAGAGCACCGTACCTTCGTCTTTAGCCTCTCTTCTCGTCTACATCTTAGCAAAAAGCTTTGCCACTCTGTCTGGCAAGGAGATACTGTGCCAGCACAGAAAACATCTCCTATCGTGTTCTAGAGGCTGCACGGAGGTCTGCCGAGTGTTTTGCAAGAAGAGAAAGAAAGTTGTCCAAAACAGCTTGCAATCAAATGTTCATGTGAATAGAAAAGGCAGGAGAGTGGTCAGGTACTGTTTTCTCTCAGTTGGCAAGCTGCGCACACAATCGCAGTGTTGTACAGCTTGTTTCATCACCTTTGCGAAGTTGCCGCTCTCTCCGGCTCCCGGAGACGAAGAAGCTGCTTCTTCGCGCAAAGACGATTCTGCCGCTCACAGTGCACTGCGGTGTGCGCCTTCTGCGGAAAGAGGTCCGGGAGCGGTGCTTAGCTCTGCAGAGCACCGTACCTTCGTCTTTAGCCTCTCTTCTCGTCTACATCTTAGCAAAAAGCTTTTCCACTCTGTCTGGCAAGGAGAAACTGTGCCAGCACAGAAAACATCTCCCATCGTGTTCTAGATGCTGCACGGAGGTCTGCCGAGTGTTTTGCAAGAAGAGAAAGAAAGTTGTCCAAAACAGCTTCCAATCGAATGTTCATGTGAATAGAAAAGGCAGGAGAGTGGTCAGGTACTGTTTTCTCTCAGTTGGCAAGCTGCGCACACAATCGCAGTGTTGTACAGCTTGTTTCATCACCTTTGCCAAGTTGCCGCTCTCTCCGGCTCCCGGAGACGAAGAAGCTGCTTCTTCGCGCAAAGATGATTCTGCCGCTCACTGTGCTCTGCGGTGTGCGCCTTCTGCCGAAAGAGGTCCGGGAGCGGTGCTTAGCTCTGCAGAGCACCGTACCTTCGTCTTTAGCCTCTCTTCTCGTCTACATCTTAGCAAAAAGCTTTTCCACTCTGTCTGGCAAGGAGAAACTGTGCCAGCACAGAAAACATCTCCCATCGTGTTCTAGAGGCTGCACGGAGGTCTCCCGAGTGTTTTGCAAGAAGAGAAGGAAAGTTGTCCAAAACAGCTTGCAATCGAATGTTCATGTGAATAGAAAAGGCAGGAGAGTGGTCAGGTACTGTTTTCTCTCAGTTGGCAAGCTGCGCACACAAGCGCAGTGTTGTACAGCTTGTTTCATCACCTTTGCGAAGTTGCCGCTCTCTCCGGCTCCCGGAGACGAAGAAGCTGCTTCTTCGCGCAAAGACGATTCTGCCGCTCACTGTGCTCTGCAGTGTGTGTCTTCTGCCGAAAGAGGCCCGGGAGCGGTGCTTAGCTCTGCAGAGCACCGTACCTTCGTCTTTAGCCTCTCTTCTCGTCTACATCTTAGCAAAAAGCTTTGCCACTCTGTCTGGCAAGGAGATACTGTGCCAGCACAGAAAACATCTCCTATCGTGTTCTAGAGGCTGCACGGAGGTCTGCCGAGTGTTTGCAAGAAGAGAAAGAAAGTTGTCCAAAACAGCTTGCAATCAAATGTTCATGTGAATAGAAAAGGCAGAGAGTGGTCAGGTACTGTTTTCTCTCAGTTGGCAAGCTGCGCACACAATCGCAGTGTTGTACAGCTTGTTTCATCACCTTTGCGAAGTTGCCGCTCTCTCCGGCTCCCGGAGACGAAGAAGCTGCTTCTTCGCGCAAAGACGATTCTGCCGCTCACAGTGCACTGCGGTGTGCGCCTTCTGCGGAAAGAGGTCCGGGAGCGGTGCTTAGCTCTGCAGAGCACCGTACCTTCGTCTTTAGCCTCTCTTCTCGTCTACATCTTAGCAAAAAGCTTTTCCACTCTGTCTGGCAAGGAGAAACTGTGCCAGCACAGAAAACATCTCCCATCGTGTTCTAGATGCTGCACGGAGGTCTGCCGAGTGTTTTGCAAGAAGAGAAAGAAAGTTGTCCAAAACAGCTTCCAATCGAATGTTCATGTGAATAGAAAAGGCAGGAGAGTGGTCACGTACTGTTCTCTCTTAGTTGGCAAGCTGCGCACAAAATCGCAGTGTTGTACAGCTTGTTTCATCACCTTTGCGAAGTTGCCGCTCTCTCCGGCTCCCGGAGACGAAGAAGCTGCTTCTTCGCGCAAAGACGATTCTGCCGCTCACAGTGCTCTGCGGTGTGCACCTTCTGCCGAAAGAGGTCCGGAAGCGGTGCTTAGCTCTGCAGAGCACCGTACCTTCGTCTTTAGCCTCTCTTCTCGTCTACATCTTAGCAAAAAGCTTTTCCACTCTGTCTGGCAAGGAGAAACTGTGCCAGCACAGAAAACATCTCCCATCGTGTTCTAGAGGCTGCACGGAGGTCTGCCAAGTGTTTTGCAAGAAGAGAAAGAAAGTTGTCCAAAACAGCTTGCAATCGAATGTTCATGTGAATAGAAAAGGCAGGAGAGTGGTCAGGTACTGTTTTCTCTCAGTTGGCAAGCTGCGCACACAATCGCAGTGTTGTACAGCTTGTTTCATCACCTTTGCGAAGTTGCCGCTCTCTCCGGCTCCCGGAGACGAAGAAGCTGCTTCTTCGCGCAAAGACGATTCTGCCGCTCACAGTGCTCTGCGGTGTGCGCCTTCTGCCGAAAGAGGTCCGGGAGCGGTGCTTAGCTCTGCAGAGCACCGTACCTTCGTCTTTAGCCTCTCTTCTCGTCTGCATCTTAGCAAAAAGCTTTTCCACTCTGTCTGGCAAGGAGAAACTGTGCCAGCACAGAAAACATCTCCCATCGTGTTCTAGAGGCTGCACGGAGGTCTGCCGAGTGTTTTGCAAGAAGAGATAGAAAGTTGTCCAAAACACCTTGCAATCGAATGTTCATGTGAATGGAAAAGGCAGGAGAGTGGTCAGGTACTGTTTTCTCTCAGTTGGCAAGCTGCGCACACAATCGCAGTGTTGTACAGCTTGTTTCATCACCTTTGCGAAGCTGCCGCTCTCTCCGGCTCCCAGAGACGAAGAAGCTGCTTCTTCGCGCAAAGACGATTCTGCCGCTCACAGTGCTCTGCGGTGTGCGCCTTCTGCCGAAAGAGGTCCGGGAGCGGTGCTTAGTTCTGCAGAGGACCGTACCTTCGTCTTTAGCCTCTCTTCTCGTCTACATCTTAGCAAAAAGCTTTTCCACTCGGTCTGGCAAGGAGAAACTGTGCCAGCACAGAAAACATCTCCCATCGTGTTCTAGACGCTGCACGGAGGTCTGCCGAGTGTTTTGCAAGAAGAGAAAGAAAGTTGTCCAAAACAGCTTGCAATCGAATGTTCATGTGAATAAAAAAGGCAGGAGAGTGGTCAGGTACTGTTTTCTCTCAGTTGGCAAGCTGCGCACACAATCGCAGTGTTGTACAGCTTGTTTCATCACCTTTGCGAAGTTGCCGCTCTCTCCGGCTCCCAGAGACGAAGAAGCTGCTTCTTCGCGCAAAGACGATTCTGCCGCTCACAGTGCTCTGCGGTGTGCGCCTTCTGCCGAAAAACGCCCGGGAGCGGTGCTTAGCTCTGCAGAGCACCGTACCTTCGTCTTTAGCCTCTCTTCTCGTCTACATCTTAGCAAAAAGCTTTTCCACTCTGTCTGGCAAGGAGAAACTGTGCCAGCACAAAAAACATCTCCCATCGTGTTCTAGAGGCTGCACGGAGGTCTCCCGAGTGTTTTACAAGAAGAGAAAGAAAGTTGTCCAAAACAGCTTGCAATCGAATGTTCATGTGAATAGAAAAGGCAGGAGAGTGGTCAGGTACTGTTTTCTCTCACTTGGCAAGCTGCGCACACAATCGCAGTGTTGTACAGCTTGTTTCATCACCTTTGCGAAGCTGCCGCTCTCTCCGGCTCCCGGAGACGAAGAAGCTGCTTCTTCGCGCAAAGACGATTCTGCCGCTCACAGTGCACTGCGGTGTGCGCCTTCTGCGGAAAGAGGTCCGGGAGCGGTGCTTAGCTCTGCAGAGCACCGTACCTTCGTCTTTAGCCTCTCTTCTCGTCTACATCTTAGCAAAAAGCTTTTCCACTCTGTCTGGCAAGGAGAAACTGTGCCAGCACAAAAAACATATCCCATCGTGTTCTAGAGGCTGCACGGAGGTCTGCCGAGTGTTTTGCAAGAAGAGAAAGAAAGTTGTCCAAAACAGCTTGCAATCAAATATCCATGTGATTAGAAAAGGCAGGAGAGTGGTCAGGTACTGTTTTCTCTCAGTTGGCAAGCTGCGCACACAATCGCAGTGTTGTACAGCTTGTTTCATCACCTTTGCCAAGTTGCCGCTCTCTCCGGCTCCCGGAGACGAAGAAGCTGCTTCTTCGCGCAAAGACGATTCTGCCGCTCACAGTGCACTGCGGTGTAGGCCTTCTGCGGAAAGAGGTCCGGGAGCGGTGCTTAGCTCTGCAGAGCACCGTACCTTCGTCTTTAGCCTCTCTTCTCCTCTACATCTTAGCAAAAAGCTTTTCCACTCTGTCTGGCAAGGAGAAACTGTGCCAGCACAGAAAACATCTCCCATCGTGTTCTAGATGCTGCACGGAGGTCTGCCGAGTGTTTTGCAAGAAGAGAAAGAAAGTTGTCCAAAACAGCTTCCAATCGAATGTTCATGTGAATAGAAAAGGCAGGAGAGTGGTCAGGTACTGTTCTCTCTCAGTTGGCAAGCTGCGCACACAATCGCAGTGTTGTACAGCTTGTTTCATCACCTTTGCGAAGTTGCCGCTCTCTCCGGCTCCCGGAGACGAAGAAGCTGCTTCTTCGCGCAAAGACGATTCTGCCGCTCACAGTGCTCTGCGGTGTGCGCCTTCTGCCGAAAGAGGCCCGGGAGCTGTGCTTAGCTCTGCAGAGCACCGTACCTTCGTCTTTAGTCTCTCTTCTCGTCTACATCTTAGCAAAAAGCTTTTCCACTCTGTCTGGCAAGGAGAAACTGTGCCAGCACAAAAAACATCTCCCATCGTGTTCTAGAGGCTGCACGGAGGTCTGCCGAGTGTTTTGCAAGAAGAGAAAGAAAGTTGTCCAAAACAGCTTGCAATCGAATGTTCATGTAAATAGAAAAGGCAGGAGAGTGGTCAGGTACTGTTTTCTCTCAGTTGGCAAGCTGCGCACACAATCGCAGTGTTGTACAGCTTGTTTCATCACCTTTGCGAAGCTGCCGCTCTCTCCGGCTCCCGGAGACGAAGAAGCTGCTTCTTCGCGCAAAGACGATTCTGCCGCTCACAGTGCTCTGCGGTGTGCACCTTCTGCCGAAAGAGGTCCGGAAGCGGTGCTTAGCTCTGCAGAGCACCGTACCTTCGTCTTTAGCCTCTCTTCTCGTCTACATCTTAGCAAAAAGCTTTTCCACTCTGTCTGGCAAGGAGAAACTGTGCCAGCACAGAAAACATCTCCCATCGTGTTCTAGAGGCTGCACGGAGGTCTGCCGAGTGTTTTGCAAGAAGAGAAAGAAAATTGTCCAAAACAGCTTGCAATCGAATGTTCATGTGAATAGAAAAGGCAGGAGAGTGGTCAGGTACTGTTTTCTCTCAGTTGGCAAGCTGCGCACACAATCGCAGTGTTGTACAGCTTGTTTCATCACCTTTGCCAAGTTGCCGCTCTCTCCGGCTCCCGGAGACGAAGAAGCTGCTTCTTCGCGCAAAGACGATTCTGCCGCTCACAGTGCTCTGCGGTGTGCGCCTTCTGCCGAAAGACGTCCGGAGCGGTGCTTAGCTCTGCAGAGCACCGTACCTTCGTCTTTAGCCTCTCTTCTCGTCTGCATCTTAGCAAAAAGCTTTTCCACTCTGTCTGGCAAGGAGAAACTGTGCCAGCACAGAAAACATCTCCCATCGTGTTCTAGAGGCTGCACGGAGGTCTGCCGAGTGTTTTGCAAGAAGAGAAAGAAAGTTGTCCAAAACAGCTTGCAATCGAATATTCAAGTGAATAGAAAAGGCAGGAGAGTGGTCAGGTACTGTTTTCTCTCAGTTGGCAAGCTGCGCACACAATCGCAGTGTTGTACAGCTTGTTTCATCACCTTTGCGAAGCTGCCGCTCTCTCCGGCTCCCGGAGACGAAGAAGCTGCTTCTTCGCGCAAAGACGATTCTGCCGCTCACAGTGCTCTGCGGTGTGCACCTTCTGCCGAAAGAGGTCCGGAAGCGGTGCTTAGCTCTGCAGAGCACCGTACCTTCGTCTTTAGCCTCTCTTCTCGTCTACATCTTAGCAAAAAGCTTTTCCACTCTGTCTGGCAAGGAGAAACTGTGCCAGCACAGAAAACATCTCCCATCGTGTTCTAGAAGCTGCACGGAGGTCTGCCGAGTGTTTTGCAAGAAGAGAAACAAAGTTGTCCAAAACAGCTTGCAATCGAATGTTCATGTGAATGGAAAAGGCAGGAGAGTGGTCAGGTACTGTTTTCTCTCAGTTGGCAAGCTGCGCACACAATCGCAGTGTTGTACAGCTTGTTTCATCACCTTTGCGAAGCTGCCGCTCTCTCCGGCTCCCGGAGACGAAGAAGCTGCTTCTTCGCGCAAAGACGATTCTGCCGCTCACAGTGCTCTGCGGTGTGCGCCTTCTGCCGAAAGAGGTCCGGGAGCTGTTCTTAGCTCTGCAGAGCACCGTACCTTCGTCTTTAGCCTCTCTTCTCGTCTACATCTTAGCAAAAAGCTTTTCCACTCTGTCTGGCAAGGAGAAACTGTGCCAGCACAAAAAACATCTCCCATCGTGTTCTAGAGGCTGCACGGAGGTCTGCCGAGTGTTTTGCAAGAAGAGAAAGAAAGTTGTCCAAAACAGCTTGCAATCGAATGTTCATGTGAATAGAAAAGGCAGGAGAGTGGTCAGGTACTGTTTTCTCTCACTTGGCAAGCTGCGCACACAATCGTAGTGTTGTACAGCTTGTTTCATCACCTTTGCGAAGTTGCCGCTCTCTCCGGCTCCCGGAGACGAAGAAGCTGCTTCTTCGCGCAAAGACGATTCTGCCGCTCACAGTGCTCTGCGCTGTGCGCCTTCTGCCGAAAGAGGCACGGGAGCGGTGCTTAGCTCTGCAGAGCACCGTACCTTCGTCTTTAGCCTCTCTTCTCGTCTACATCTTAGCAAAAAGCTTTTCCACTCTGTCTGGCAAGGAGAAACTGTGCCAGCACAGAAAACATCTCCCATCGTGTTCTAGAGGCTGCACGGAGGTCTGCCGAGTGTTTTGCAAGAAGAGAAAGAAAGTTGTCCAAAACAGCTTGCAATCGAATGATCATGTGAATAGAAAGGCAGGAGAGTGGTCAGGTACTGTTTTCTCTCAGTTGGCAAGCTGCGCACACAATCGCAGTGTTGTACAGCTTGTTTCATCACCTTTGCGAAGTTGCCGCTCTCTCCGGCTCCCGGAGACGAAGAAGCTGCTTCTTCGCGCAAAGACGATTCTGCCGCTCACAGTGCTCTGCGGTGTGCGCCTTCTGCCGAAAGAGGTCCGGGAGCGGTGCTTAGCTCTGCAGAGCACCGTACCTTCGTCTTTAGCCTCTCTTCTCGTCTACATCTTTGCAAAAAGCTTTTCCACTCTTTCTGGCAAGGAGAAACTGTGCCAGCACAAAATACATCTCCCATCGTGTTCTAGAGGCTGCACGGAAGTCTGCCGAGTGTTTTGCAAGAAGAGAAAGAAAGTTGTCCAAAACAGCTTGCAATCGAATGTTCATGTGAATAAAAAATGCAGGAGAGTGGTCAGGTACTGTTTTCTCTCAGTTGGCAAGCTGCGCACACAATCGCAGTGTTGTACAGCTTGTTTCATCACCTTTGCGAAGTTGCCGCTCTCTCCGGCTCCCGGAGACGAAGAAGCTGCTTCTTCGCGCAAAGACGATTCTGCCGCTCACAGTGCTCTGCAGTGTGCGCCTGCTGCCGAAAGAGGCACGGGAGCGGTGCTTAGCTCTGCAGAGCACCGTACCTTCGTCTTTAGCCTCTCTTCTCGTCTACATCTTAGCAAAAAGCTTTTCCACTCTGTCTGGCAAGGAGAAACTGTGCCAGCACAGAAAACATCTCCCATCTTGTTCTAGAGGCTGCACGGAGGTCTGCCGAGTGTTTTGCAAGAAGAGAAAGAAAGTTGTCCAAAACAGCTTGCAATCGAATGTTCATATGAATAGAAAAGGCAGGAGAGTGGTCAGGTACTGTTTTCTCTCAGTTGGCAAGCTGCGCACACAATCGCAGTGTTGTACAGCTTGTTTCATCACCTTTGCGAAGTTGCCGCTCTCTCCGGCTCCCGGAGACGAAGAAGCTGCTTCTTCGCGCAAAGACGATTCTGCCGCTCACAGTGCTCTGCGCTGTGCGCCTTCTGCCCAAAGAGGTCCGGAAGCGGTGCTTAGCTCTGCAGAGCACCGTACCTTCGTCTTTAGCCTCTCTTCTCGTCTACATCTTAGCAAAAAGCTTTTCCACTCTGTCTGGCAAGGAGAAACTGTGCCAGCACAAAAAACATCTCCCATCGTGTTCTAGAGGCTGCACGGAGGTCTGCCGAGTGTTTTGCAAGAAGAGAAAGAAAGTTGTCCAAAACAGCTTGCAATCGAATATTCAAGTGAATAGAAAAGGCAGGAGAGTGGTCAGGTACTGTTTTCTCTCAGTTGGCAAGCTGCGCACACAATCGCAGTGTTGTACAGCTTGTTTCATCACCTTTGCGAAGCTGCCGCTCTCTCCGGCTCCCGGAGACGAAGAAGCTGCTTCTTCGCGCAAAGACGATTCTGCCGCTCACAGTGCTCTGCGGTGTGCACCTTCTGCCGAAAGAGGTCCGGAAGCGGTGCTTAGCTATGCAGAGCACCGTACCTTCGTCTTTAGCCTCTCTTCTCGTCTACATCTTAGCAAAAAGCTTTTCCACTCTGTCTGGCAAGGAGAAACTGTGCCAGCACAGAAAACATCTCCCATCGTGTTCTAGAAGCTGCACGGAGGTCTGCCGAGTGTTTTGCAAGAAGAGAAAGAAAGTTGTCCAAAACAGCTTGCAATCGAATGTTCATGTGAATAAAAAAGGCAGGACAGTGGTCAGGTACTGTTTTCTCTCAGTTGGCATGCTGCGCACACAATCGCAGTGTTGTACAGCTTGTTTCATCACCTTTGCGAAGTTGCCGCTCTCTCCGGCTCCCGGAGACGAAGAAGCTGCTTCTTCGCGCAAAGACGATTCTGCCGCTCACAGTGCTCTGCGGTGTGCGCCTTCTGCCGAAAGACGTCCGGGAGCTGTGCTTAGCTCTGCAGAGCACCGTACCTTCGTCTTTAGCCTCTCTTCTCGTCTACATCTTAGCAAAAAGCTTTTCCACTCTGTCTGGCAAGGAGAAACTGTGCCAGCACAAAAAACATCTCCCATCGTGTTCTAGAGGCTGCACGGAGGTCTGCCGAGTGTTTTGCAAGAAGAGAAAGAAAGTTGTCCAAAACAGCTTGCAATCGAATGTTCAAGTGAATAGAAAAGGCAGGAGAGTGGTCAGGTACTGTTTTCTCTCAGTTGGCAAGCTGCGCACACAATCGCAGTGTTGTACAGCTTGTTTCATCACCTTTGCGAAGCTGCCGCTCTCTCCGGCTCCCGGAGACGAAGAAGCTGCTTCTTCGCGCAAAGACGATTCTGCCGCTCACAGTGCTCTGCGGTGTGCACCTTCTGCCGAAAGAGGTCCGGAAGCGGTGCTTAGCTCTGCAGAGCACCGTACCTTCGTCTTTAGCCTCTCTTCTCGTCTACATCTTAGCAAAAAGCTTTTCCACTCTGTCTGGCAAGGAGAAACTGTGCCAGCACAGAAAACATCTCCCATCGTGTTCTAGAAGCTGCACGGATGTCTGCCGAGTGTTTTGCAAGAAGAGAAAGAAAGTTGTCCAAAACAGCTTGCAATCGAATGTTCATGTGAATAGAAAAGGCAGGAGAGTGGTCAGGTACTGTTTTCTCTCAGTTGGCAAGCTGCGCACACAATCGCAGTGTTGTACAGCTTGTTTCATCACCTTTGCGAAGTTGCCGCTCTCTCCGGCTCCCGGTGACGAAGAAGCTGCTTCTTCGCGCAAAGACGATTCTGCCGCTCACAGTGCTCTGCGGTGTGCGCCTTCTGCCGAAAGAGGCACGGGAGCGGTGCTTAGCTCTGCAGAGCACCGTACCTTCGTCTTTAGTCTCTCTTCTCGTCTACATCTTAGCAAAAAGCTTTTCCACTCTGTCTGGCAAGGAGAAACTGTGCCAGCACAGAAAACATCTCCCATCGTGTTCTAGAGGCTGCACGGAGGTCTGCCGAGTGTTTTGCAAGAAGAGAAAGAAAGTTGTCCAAAACAGCTTGCAATCGAATGTTCATGTGAATAGAAAAGGCAGGAGAGTGGTCAGGTACTGTTTTCTCTCAGTTGGCAAGCTGCGCACACAATCGCAGTGTTGTACAGCTTGTTTCATCACCTTTGCGAAGCTGCCGCTCTCTCCGGCTCCCGGAGACGAAGAAGCTGCTTCTTCGCGCAAAGACGATTCTGCCGCTCACAGTGCTCTGCGGTGTGCGCCTTCTGCCGAAAGAGGTCCGGGAGCTGTGCTTAGCTCTGCAGAGCACCGTACCTTCGTCTTTAGCCTCTCTTCTCGTCTACATCTTAGCAAAAAGCTTTTCCACTCTGTCTGGCAAGGAGAAACTGTGCCAGCACAAAAAACATCTCCCATCGTGTTCTAGAGGCTGCACGGAGGTCTGCCGAGTGTTTTGCAAGAAGAGAAAGAAAGTTGTCCAAAACAGCTTGCAATCGAATGTTCATGTGAATAGAAAAGGCAGGAGAGTGGTCAGGTACTGTTTTCTCTCAGTTGGCAAGCTGCGCACACAATCGCAGTGTTGTACAGCTTGTTTCATCACCTTTGCGAAGTTGCCGCTCTCTCCGGCTCCCGGAGACGAAGAAGCTGCTTCTTCGCGCAAAGACGATTCTGCCGCTCACTGTGCTCTGCGCTGTGCGCCTTCTGCCGAAAGAGGCACGGGAGCGGTGCTTAGCTCTGCAGAGCACCGTACCTTCGTCTTTAGCCTCTCTTCTCGTCTACATCTTAGCAAAAAGCTTTTCCACTCTGTCTGGCAAGGAGAAACTGTGCCAGCACAGAAAACATCTCCCATCGTGTTCTAGAGGCTGCACGGAGGTCTGCCGAGTGTTTTGCAAGAAGAGAAAGAAAGTTGTCCAAAACAGCTTGCAATCGAATGTTCATATGAATAGAAAAGGCAGGAGAGTGGTCAGGTACTGTTTTCTCTCAGTTGGCAAGCTGCGCACACAATCGCAGTGTTGTACAGCTTGTTTCATCACCTTTGCGAAGTTGCCGCTCTCTCCGGCTCCCGGAGACGAAGAAGCTGCTTCTTCGCGCAAAGACGATTCTGCCGCTCACAGTGCTCTGCGCTGTGCGCCTTCTGCCCAAAGAGTTCCGGAAGCGGTGCTTAGCTCTGCAGAGCACCGTACCTTCGTCTTTAGCCTCTCTTCTCGTCTACATCTTAGCAAAAAGCTTTTCCACTCTGTCTGGCAAGGAGAAACTGTGCCAGCACAAAAAACATCTCCCATCGTGTTCTAGAGGCTGCACGGAGGTGTGCCGAGTGTTTTGCAAGAAGAGAAAGAAAGTTGTCCAAAACAGCTTGCAATCGAATGTTCATGTGAATAGAAAAGGCAGGAGAGTGGTCAGGTACTGTTTTCTCTCACTTGGCAAGCTGCGCACACAATCGCAGTGTTGTACAGCTTGTTTCATCACCTTTGCGAAGCTGCCGCTCTCTCCGGCTCCCGGAGACGAAGAAGCTGCTTCTTCGCGCAAAGACGATTCTGCCGCTCACAGTGCACTGCGGTGTGCGCCTTCTGCGGAAAGAGGTCCGGGAGCGGTGCTTAGCTCTGCAGAGCACCGTACCTTCGTCTTTAGCCTCTCTTCTCGTCTACATCTTAGCAAAAAGCTTTTCCACTCTGTCTGGCAAGGAGAAACTGTGCCAGCACAGAAAACATCTCCCATCGTGTTCTAGAAGCTGCACGGAGGTCTGCCGAGTGTTTTGCAAGAAGAGAAAGAAAGTTGTCCAAAACAGCTTCCAATCGAATGTTCATGTGAATAGAAAAGGCAGGAGAGTGGTCAGGTACTGTTCTCTCTCAGTTGGCAAGCTGCGCACAAAATCGCAGTGTTGTACAGCTTGTTTCATCACCTTTGCGAAGTTGCCGCTCTCTCCGGCTCCCGGAGACGAAGAAGCTGCTTCTTGGCGCAAAGACTGTTCTGCCGGTCACAGTGCTCTGCGGTGTGCGCCTTCTGCCGAAAGAGGCCCGGGAGCTGTGCTTAGCTCTGCAGAGCACCATACCTTCTTCTTTAGCCTCTCTTCTCGTCTACATCTTAGCAAAAAGCTTTTCCACTCTGTCTGGCAAGGAGAAACTGTGCCAGCACAAAAAACATCTCCCATCTTGTTCTAGAGGCTGCACGGAGGTGTGCCGAGTGTTTTGCAAGAAGAGAAAGAAAGTTGTCCAAAACAGCTTGCAATCGAATGTTCATGTGAATAGAAAAGGCAGGAGAGTGGTCAGGTACTGTTTTCTCTCAGTTGGCAAGCTGCGCACACAATCGCAGTGTTGTACAGCTTGTTTCATCACCTTTGCGAAGCTGCCGCTCTCTCCGGCTCCCAGAGACGAAGAAGCTGCTTCTTCGCGCAAAGACGATTCTGCCGCTCACAGTGCTCTGCGGTGTGCGCCTTCTGCCGAAAGAGGTCCGGGAGCGGTGCTTAGTTCTGCAGAGCACCGTACCTTCGTCTTTAGCCTCTCTTCTCGTCTACATCTTAGCAAAAAGCTTTTCCACTCTGTCTGGCAAGGAGAAACTGTGCCAGCACAGAAAACATCTCCCATCGTGTTCTAGACGCTGCACGGAGGTCTGCCGAGTGTTTTGCAAGAAGAGAAAGAAAGTTGTCCAAAACAGCTTGCAATCGAATGTTCATGTGAATAAAAAAGGCAGGAGAGTGGTCAGGTACTGTTTTCTCTCAGTTGGCAAGCTGCGCACACAATCGCAGTGTTGTACAGCTTGTTTCATCACCTTTGCGAAGCTGCCGCTCTCTCCGGCTCCCGGAGACGAAGAAGCTGCTTCTTCGCGCAAAGACGATTCTGCCGCTCACAGTGCTCTGCGGTGTGCGCCTTCTGCCGAAAAACGCCCGGGAGCGGTGCTTAGCTCTGCAGAGCACCGTACCTTCGTCTTTAGCCTCTCTTCTCGTCTACATCTTAGCAAAAAGCTTTTCCACTCTGTCTGGCAAGGAGAAACTGTGCCAGCACAGAAAACATCTCCCATCGTGTTCTAGAGGCTGCACGGAGGTCTCCCGAGTGTTTTACAAGAAGAGAAAAAAGTTGTCCAAAACAGCTTGCAATCGAATGTTCATGTGAATAGAAAAGGCAGGAGAGTGGTCAGGTACTGTTTTCTCTCACTTGGCAAGCTGCGCACACAATCGCAGTGTTGTACAGCTTGTTTCATCACCTTTGCGAAGCTGCCGCTCTCTCCGGCTCCCGGAGACGAAGAAGCTGCTTCTTCGCGCAAAGACGATTCTGCCGCTCACAGTGCACTGCGGTGTGCGCCTTCTGCGGAAAGAGGTCCGGGAGCGGTGCTTAGCTCTGCAGAGCACCGTACCTTCGTCTTTAGCCTCTCTTCTCGTCTACATCTTAGCAAAAAGCTTTTCCACTCTGTCTGGCAAGGAGAAACTGTGCCAGCACAAATAACATATCCCATCGTGTTCTAGAGGCTGCACGGAGGTCTGCCGAGTGTTTTGCAAGAAGAGAAAGAAAGTTGTCCAAAACAGCTTGCAATCGAATGTTCATGTGAATAGAAAAGGCAGGAGAGTGGTCAGGTACTGTTTTCTCTCAGTTGGCAAGCTGCGCACACAATCGCAGTGTTGTACAGCTTGTTTCATCACCTTTGCGAAGCTGCCGCTCTCTCCGGCTCCCGGAGACGAAGAAGCTGCTTCTTCGCGCAAAGACGATTCTGCCGCTCACAGTGCTCTGCGGTGTGCACCTTCTGCCGAAAGAGGTCCGGAAGCGGTGCTTAGCTCTGCAGAGCACCGTACCTTCGTCTTTAGCCTCTCTTCTCGTCTACATCTTAGCAAAAAGCTTTTCCACTCTGTCTGGCAAGGAGAAACTGTGCCAGCACAGAAAACATCTCCCATCGTGTTCTAGACGCTGCACGGAGGTCTGCCGAGTGTTTTGCAAGAAGAGAAAGAAAGTTGTCCAAAACAGCTTGCAATCGAATGTTCATGTGAATAAAAAAGGCAGGAGAGTGGTCAGGTACTGTTTTCTCTCAGTTGGCAAGCTGCGCACACAATCGCAGTGTTGTACAGCTTGTTTCATCACCTTTGCGAAGCTGCCGCTCTCTCCGGCTCCCGGAGACGAAGAAGCTGCTTCTTCGCGCAAAGACGATTCTGCCGCTCACAGTGCTCTGCGGTGTGCGCCTTCTGCCGAAAAACGCCCGGGAGCGGTGCTTAGCTCTGCAGAGCACCGTACCTTCGTCTTTAGCCTCTCTTCTCGTCTACATCTTAGCAAAAAGCTTTTCCACTCTGTCTGGCAAGGAGAAACTGTGCCAGCACAGAAAACATCTCCCATCGTGTTCTAGAGGCTGCACGGAGGTCTCCCGAGTGTTTTACAAGAAGAGAAAGAAAGTTGTCCAAAACAGCTTGCAATCGAATGTTCATGTGAATAGAAAAGGCAGGAGAGTGGTCAGGTACTGTTTTCTCTCAGTTGGCAAGCTGCGCACACAATCGCAGTGTTGTACAGCTTGTTTCATCACCTTTGCGAAGCTGCCGCTCTCTCCGGCTCCCGGAGACGAAGAAGCTGCTTCTTCGCGCAAAGACGATTCTGCCGCTCACAGTGCACTGCGGTGTGCGCCTTCTGCGGAAAGAGGTCCGGGAGCGGTGCTTAGCTCTGCAGAGCACCGTACCTTCGTCTTTAGCCTCTCTTCTCGTCTACATCTTAGCAAAAAGCTTTTCCACTCTGTCTGGCAAGGAGAAACTGTGCCAGCACAGAAAACATCTCCCATCGTGTTCTAGAGGCTGCACGGAGGTCTGCCGAGTGTTTTGCAAGAAGAGAAAGAAAGTTGTCCAAAACAGCTTGCAATCGAATGTTCATGTGAATAGAAAAGGCAGGAGAGTGGTCAGGTACTGTTTTCTCTCAGTTGGCAAGCTGCGCACACAATCGCAGTGTTGTACAGCTTGTTTCATCACCTTTGCGAAGTTGCCGCTCTCTCCGGCTCCCGGAGACGAAGAAGCTGCTTCTTCGCGCAAAGATGATTCTGCCGCTCACAGTGCTCTGCGGTGTGCGCCTTCTGCCGAAAGACGTCCGGGAGCGGTGCTTAGCTCTGCAGAGCACCGTACCTTCGTCTTTAGCCTCTCTTCTCGTCAGCATCTTAGCAAAAAGCTTTTCCACTCTGTCTGGCAAGGAGAAACTGTGCCAGCACAGAAAACATCTCCCATCGTGTTCTAGACGCTGCACGGAGGTCTGCCGAGTGTTTTGCAAGAAGAGAAAGAAAGTTGTCCAAAACAGCTTGCAATCGAATGTTCATGTAAATAGAAAAGGCAGGAGAGTGGTCAGGTACTGTTTTCTCTCAGTTGGCAAGCTGCGCACACAATCGCAGTGTTGTACAGCTTGTTTCATCACCTTTGCGAAGCTGCCGCTCTCTCCGGCTCCCGGAGACGAAGAAGCTGCTTCTTCGCGCAAAGACGATTCTGCCGCTCACAGTGCTCTGCGGTGTGCGCCTTCTGCCGAAAGAGGTCCGGGAGCTGTGCTTAGCTCTGCAGAGCACCGTACCTTCGTCTTTAGCCTCTCTTCTCGTCTACATCTTAGCAAAAAGCTTTTCCACTCTGTCTGGCAAGGAGAAACTGTGCCAGCACAAAAAACATCTCCCATCGTGTTCTAGAGGCTGCACGGAGGTCTGCCGAGTGTTTTTGCAAGAAGAGAAAGAAAGTTGTCCAAAACAGCTTGCAATCGAATGTTCATGTGAATAGAAAAGGCAGAAGAGTGGTCAGGTACTGTTTTCTCTCAGTTGGCAAGCTGCGCACACAATCGCAGTGTTGTACAGCTTGTTTCATCACCTTTGCGAAGTTGCCGCTCTCTCCGGCTCCCGGAGACGAAGCTGCTTCTTCGCGCAAAGACGATTCTGCCGCTCACTGTGCTCTGCGCTGTGCGCCTTCTGCCGAAAGAGGCACGGGAGCGGTGCTTAGCTCTGCAGAGCACCGTTACCTTCGTCTTTAGCCTCTCTTCTCGTCTACATCTTAGCAAAAAGCTTTTCCACTCTGTCTGGCAAGGAGAAACTGTGCCAGCACAGAAAACATCTCCCTGCGTGTTCTAGAGGCTGCACGCAGGTCTGCCGAGTGTTTTGCAAGAAGAGAAAGAAAGTTGTCCAAAACAGCTTGCAATCGAATGATCATGTGAATAGATAGGCAGGAGAGTGGTCAGGTACTGTTTTCTCTCAGTTGGCAAGCTGCGCACACAATCGCAGTGTTGTACAGCTTGTTTCATCACCTTTGCGAAGTTGCCGCTCTCCTCCGGCTCCCGGAGACGAAGAAGCTGCTTCTTCGCGCAAAGACGATTCTGCCGCTCACAGTGCTCTGCGGTGTGCGCCTTCTGCCGAAAGACGCCCGGGAGCGGTGCTTAGCTCTGCAGAGCACCGTACCTTCGTCTTTAGCCTCTCTTCTCGTCTACATCTTTGCAAAAAGCTTTTCCACTCTGTCTGGAAAGGAGAAACTGTGCCAGCACAAAAAACATCTCCCATCGTGTTCTAGAGGCTGCACGGAGGTCCTGCCGAGTGTTTTGCAAGAAGAGAAAGAAAGTTGTCCAAAACAGCTTGCAATCGAATGTTCATGTGAATAAAAAAGGCAGGAGAGTGGTCAGGTACTGTTTTCTCTCAGTTGGCAAGCTGCTCACACAATCGCAGTGTTGTACAGCTTGTTCATCACCTTTGCGAAGTTGCCGCTCTCTCCGGCTCCCGGAGACGAAGAAGCTGCTTCTTCGCGCAAAGACGATTCTGCCGCTCACAGTGCTCTGCGGTGTGCGCCTTCTGCCGAAAGAGGCACGGGAGCGGTGCTTAGCTCTGCAGAGCACCGTACCTTCGTCTTTAGCCTCTCTTCTCGTCTACATCTTAGCAAAAAGCTTTTCCACTCTGTCTGGCAAGGAGAAACTGTGCCAGCACAGAAAACATCTCCCATCGTGTTCTAGAGGCTGCACGGAGGTCTGCCGAGTGTTTTGCAAGAAGAGAAAGAAAGTTGTCCAAAACAGCTTGCAATCGAATGTTCATGTGAATAGAAAAGGCAGGAGAGTGGTCAGGTACTGTTTTCTCTCACTTGGCAAGCTGCGCACACAATCGCAGAGTTGTACAGCTCGGAGACGAAGAAGGTGCTTCTTCACGCAAAGACGATTCTGCCGCTCACAGTGCTCTGCGGTGTGCGCCTTCTGGCGAAAGAGGCACGGGAGCGATGCTTAGCTCTGCAGAGTACCATACGTGCTTCTTTAGCCTCGCTTGTCGTCTACATCTTAGCAAAAATCTTTTCCACTCTGTCTGGCAAGGAGAAACTGTGCCAGCACAAAAAACATACTCCCATCGTGTTCTAGAAGCAGCACGGAGGTCTGCCGAGTGTTTTGCAAGAAGAGAAAGAAAGTTGTCCAAAACAGCTTGCAATCGAATGTTCATGTGAATAGAAAAGGCAGGAGAGTGGTCAGGTACTGTTTTCTCTCAGTTGGCAAGCTGCGCACACAATCGCAGTGTTGTACAGCTTGTTTCATCACCTTTGCGAAGTTGCCGCTCTCTCCGGCTCCCGGAGACGAAGAAGCTGCTTCTTCGCGCAAAGACGATTCTGCCGCTCACAGTGCTCTGCGGTGTGCGCCTTCTGCCGAAAGAGGTCCGGGAGCGGTGCTTAGCTCTGCAGAGCACCGTACCTTCGTCTTTAGCCTCTCTTCTCTGTCTACATCTTAGCAAAAAGCTTTTCCACTCTGTCTGGCAAGGAGAACACTTCCAGCACAGAAAACATCTCCCATCGTGTTCTAGAAGCTGCACGGAGGTCTGCCGAGTGTTTTGCAAGAGAGAAAGAAAGTTGTCCAAAACAGCTTGCAATCGAATGTTCATGTGAATAGAAAAGGCAGGAGAGTGGTCAGGTACTGTTTTCTCTCAGTTGGCAAGCTGCGCACACAATCGCAGTGTTGTACAGCTTGTTTCATCACCTTTGCGAAGTTGCCGCTCTCTCCGGCTCCCGGAGACGAAGAAGCTGCTTCTTCGCGCAAAGACGATTCTGCCGCTCACAGTGCTCTGCGGTGTGCGCCTTCTGCCGAAAGAGGCACGGGAGCTGTGCTTAGCTCTGCAGAGCACCATACCTTCGTCTTTAGCCTCTCTTCTCGTCTACATCTTAGCAAAAAGCTTTTCCACTCTGTCTGGCAAGGAGAAACTGTGCCAGCACAGAAAACATTTCCCATCGTGTTCTAGAGGCTGCACGGAGGTCTGCCGAGTGTTTTGCAAGAAGAGAAGGAAAGTTGTCCAAAACAGCTTGCAATCGAATGTTCATGTGAATAGAAAAGGCAGGAGAGTGGTCAGGTACTGTTTTCTCTCACTTGGCAAGCTGCGCACACAATCGCAGTGTTGTACAGCTTGTTTTCATCACCTTTGCGAAGTTGCCGCTCTCTCCGGCTCCCCGGAGACGAAGAAGCTGCTTCTTCGCGCAAAGACGATTCTGCCGCTCACAGTGCTCTGCGGTGTGCGCCTTCTGCCGAAAGAGGCACGGGAGCGGTGCTTAGCTCTGCAGAGCACCGTACCTTCGTCTTTAGCCTCTCTTCTCGTCTACATCTTAGCAAAAAGCTTTTCCACTCTGTCTGGCAAGGAGATACTGTGCCAGCACAGAAAACATCTCCCATCGTCTTCTAGAGGCTGCACGGAGGTCTGCCGAGTGTTTTGCAAGAAGAGAAAGAAAGTTGTCCAAAACAGCTTGCAATCGAATGTTCATATGAATAGAAAAGGCAGGAGAGTGGTCAGGTACTGTTTTCTCTCACTTGGCAAGCTGCGCACACTATCGCAGTGCTGTACAGCTTGTTTCATCACCTTTGCGAAGCTGCCGCTCTCTTCCGGCTCCCGGAGACGAAGAAGCTGCTTCTTCGCGCAAAGACGATTCTGCCGCTCACTGTGCTCTGCGGTGTGCGCCTTCTGCCGAAAGAGGCCCGGGAGCGGTGCTTAGCTCTGCAGAGCACCGTACCTTCGTCTTTAGCCTCTCTTCTCGTCTACATCTTAGCAAAAAGCTTTTCCACTCTGACTGGCAAGGAGAAACTGTGCCAGCACAGAAAACATCTCCCATCGTGTTCTAGAGGCTGCACGGAGGTCTGCCGAGTGTTTTGCAAGAAGAGAAAGAAAGTTGTCCAAAACAGCTTGCAATCGAATGTTCATGTGAATAGAAAAGGCAGGAGAGTGGTCAGGTACTGTTTTCTCTCAGTTGGCAAGCTGCGCACACAATCGCAGTGTTGTACAGCTTGTTTCATCACCTTTGCCAAGTTGCCGCTCTCTCCGGCTCCCGGAGACGAAGAAGCTGCTTCTTCGCGCAAAGATGATTCTGCCGCTCACTGTGCTCTGCGGTGTGCGCCTTCTGCCGAAAAACGCCCGGGAGCGGTGCTTAGCTCTGCAGAGCACCGTACCTTCGTCTTTAGCCTCTCTTCTCGTCTACATCTTAGCAAAAAGCTTTTCCACTCTGTCTGGCAAGGAGAAACTGTGCCAGCACAGAAAACATCTCCCATCGTGTTCTAGAGGCTGCACGGAGGTCTCCCGAGTGTTTTGCAAGAAGAGAAGGAAAGTTGTCCAAAACAGCTTGCAATCGAATGTTCATGTGAATAGAAAAGGCAGGAGAGTGGTCAGGTACTGTTTTCTCTCAGTTGGCAAGCTGCGCACACAAGCGCAGTGTTGTACAGCTTGTTTCATCACCTTTGCGAAGTTGCCGCTCTCTCCGGCTCCCGGAGACGAAGAAGCTGCTTCTTCGCGCAAAGACGATTCTGCCGCTCACTGTGCTCTGCAGTGTGTGTCTTCTGCCGAAAGAGGCCCGGGAGCGGTGCTTAGCTCTGCAGAGCACCGTACCTTCGTCTTTAGCCTCTCTTCTCGTCTACATCTTAGCAAAAAGCTTTGCCACTCTGTCTGGCAAGGAGATACTGTGCCAGCACAGAAAACATCTCCTATCGTGTTCTAGAGGCTGCACGGAGGTCTGCCGAGTGTTTTGCAAGAAGAGAAAGAAAGTTGTCCAAAACAGCTTGCAATCAAATGTTCATGTGAATAGAAAAGGCAGGAGAGTGGTCAGGTACTGTTTTCTCTCAGTTGGCAAGCTGCGCACACAATCGCAGTGTTGTACAGCTTGTTTCATCACCTTTGCGAAGTTGCCGCTCTCTCCGGCTCCCGGAGACGAAGAAGCTGCTTCTTCGCGCAAAGACGATTCTGCCGCTCACAGTGCACTGCGGTGTGCGCCTTCTGCGGAAAGAGGTCCGGGAGCGGTGCTTAGCTCTGCAGAGCACCGTACCTTCGTCTTTAGCCTCTCTTCTCGTCTACATCTTAGCAAAAAGCTTTTCCACTCTGTCTGGCAAGGAGAAACTGTGCCAGCACAGAAAACATCTCCCATCGTGTTCTAGATGCTGCACGGAGGTCTGCCGAGTGTTTTGCAAGAAGAGAAAGAAAGTTGTCCAAAACAGCTTCCAATCGAATGTTCATGTGAATAGAAAAGGCAGGAGAGTGGTCACGTACTATTCTCTCTTAGTTGGCAAGCTGCGCACAAAATCGCAGTGTTGTACAGCTTGTTTCATCACCTTTGCGAAGTTGCCGCTCTCTCCGGCTCCCGGAGACGAAGAAGCTGCTTCTTCGCGCAAAGACGATTCTGCCGCTCACAGTGCTCTGCGGTGTGCACCTTCTGCCGAAAGAGGTCCGGAAGCGGTGCTTAGCTCTGCAGAGCACCGTACCTTCGTCTTTAGCCTCTCTTCTCGTCTACATCTTAGCAAAAAGCTTTTCCACTCTGTCTGGCAAGGAGAAACTGTGCCAGCACAGAAAACATCTCCCATCGTGTTCTAGAGGCTGCACGGAGGTCTGCCAAGTGTTTTGCAAGAAGAGAAAGAAAGTTGTCCAAAACAGCTTGCAATCGAATGTTCATGTGAATAGAAAAGGCAGGAGAGTGGTCAGGTACTGTTTTCTCTCAGTTGGCAAGCTGCGCACACAATCGCAGTGTTGTACAGCTTGTTTCATCACCTTTGCGAAGTTGCCGCTCTCTCCGGCTCCCGGAGACGAAGAAGCTGCTTCTTCGCGCAAAGACGATTCTGCCGCTCACAGTGCTCTGCGGTGTGCGCCTTCTGCCGAAAGACGTCCGGGAGCGGTGCTTAGCTCTGCAGAGCACCGTACCTTCGTCTTTAGCCTCTCTTCTCGTCTGCATCTTAGCAAAAAGCTTTTCCACTCTGTCTGGCAAGGAGAAACTGTGCCAGCACAGAAAACATCTCCCATCGTGTTCTAGAGGCTGCACGGAGGTCTGCCGAGTGTTTTGCAAGAAGAGATAGAAAGTTGTCCAAAACAACTTGCAATCGAATGTTCATGTGAATAGAAAAGGCAGGAGAGTGGTCAGGTACTGTTTTCTCTCAGTTGGCAAGCTGCGCACACAATCGCAGTGTTGTACAGCTTGTTTCATCACCTTTGCGAAGCTGCCGCTCTCTCCGGCTCCCAGAGACGAAGAACCTGCTTCTTCGCGCAAAGACGATTCTGCCGCTCACAGTGCTCTGCGGTGTGCGCCTTCTGCCGAAAGAGGTCCGGGAGCGGTGCTTAGTTCTGCAGAGGACCGTACCTTCGTCTTTAGCCTCTCTTCTCGTCTACATCTTAGCAAAAAGCTTTTCCACTCGGTCTGGCAAGGAGAAACTGTGCCAGCACAGAAAACATCTCCCATCGTGTTCTAGACGCTGCACGGAGGTCTGCCGAGTGTTTTGCAAGAAGAGAAAGAAAGTTGTCCAAAACAGCTTGCAATCGAATGTTCATGTGAATAAAAAAGGCAGGAGAGTGGTCAGGTACTGTTTTCTCTCACTTGGCAAGCTGCGCACACAATCGCAGTGTTGTACAGCTTGTTTCATCACCTTTGCCAAGTTGCCGCTCTCTCCGGCTCCCGGAGACGAAGAAGCTGCTTCTTCGCGCAAAGACGATTCTGCCGCTCACAGTGCTCTGCGGTGTGCACCTTCTGCCGAAAGAGGTCCGGAAGCGGTGCTTAGCTCTGCAGAGCACCGTACCTTCGTCTTTAGCCTCTCTTCTCGTCTACATCTTAGCAAAAAGCTTTTCCACTCTGTCTGGCAAGGAGAAACTGTGCCAGCACAGAAAACATCTCCCATCGTGTTCTAGACGCTGCACGGAGGTCTGCCGAGTGTTTTGCAAGAAGAGAAAGAAAGTTGTCCAAAACAGCTTGCAATCGAATGTTCATGTGAATAAAAAAGGCAGGAGAGTGGTCAGGTACTGTTTTCTCTCAGTTGGCAAGCTGCGCACACAATCGCAGTGTTGTACAGCTTGTTTCATCACCTTTGCGAAGCTGCCGCTCTCTCCGGCTCCCGGAGACGAAGAAGCTGCTTCTTCGCGCAAAGACGATTCTGCCGCTCACAGTGCACTGCGGTGTGCGCCTTCTGCGGAAAGAGGTCCGGGAGCGGTGCTTAGCTCTGCAGAGCACCGTACCTTCGTCTTTAGCCTCTCTTCTCGTCTACATCTTAGCAAAAAGCTTTTCCACTCTGTCTGGCAAGGAGAAACTGTGCCAGCACAAAAAACATATCCCATCGTGTTCTAGAGGCTGCACGGAGGTCTGCCGAGTGTTTTGCAAGAAGAGAAAGAAAGTTGTCCAAAACAGCTTGCAATCAAATGTTCATGTGATTAGAAAAGGCAGGAGAGTGGTCAGGTACTGTTTTCTCTCAGTTGGCAAGCTGCGCACACAATCGCAGTGTTGTACAGCTTGTTTCATCACCTTTGCCAAGTTGCCGCTCTCTCCGGCTCCCGGAGACGAAGAAGCTGCTTCTTCGCGCAAAGACGATTCTGCCGCTCACAGTGCTCTGCGGTGTGCGCCTTCTGCCGAAAGAGGCCCGGGAGCTGTGCTTAGCTCTGCAGAGCACCGTACCTTCGTCTTTAGTCTCTCTTCTCGTCTACATCTTAGCAAAAAGCTTTTCCACTCTGTCTGGCAAGGAGAAACTGTGCCAGCACAAAAAACATCTCCCATCGTGTTCTAGAGGCTGCACGGAGGTCTGCCGAGTGTTTTGCAAGAAGAGAAAGAAAGTTGTCCAAAACAGCTTGCAATCGAATGTTCATGTAAATAGAAAAGGCAGGAGAGTGGTCAGGTACTGTTTTCTCTCAGTTGGCAAGCTGCGCACACAATCGCAGTGTTGTACAGCTTGTTTCATCACCTTTGCGAAGCTGCCGCTCTCTCCGGCTCCCGGAGACGAAGAAGCTGCTTCTTCGCGCAAAGACGATTCTGCCGCTCACAGTGCTCTGCGGTGTGCACCTTCTGCCGAAAGAGGTCCGGAAGCGGTGCTTAGCTCTGCAGAGCACCGTACCTTCGTCTTTAGCCTCTCTTCTCGTCTACATCTTAGCAAAAAGCTTTTCCACTCTGTCTGGCAAGGAGAAACTGTGCCAGCACAGAAAACATCTCCCATCGTGTTCTAGACGCTGCACGGAGGTCTGCCGAGTGTTTTGCAAGAAGAGAAAGAAAGTTGTCCAAAACAGCTTGCAATCGAATGTTCATGTGAATAAAAAAGGCAGGAGAGTGGTCAGGTACTGTTTTCTCTCAGTTGGCAAGCTGCGCACACAATCGCAGTGTTGTACAGCTTGTTTCATCACCTTTGCGAAGCTGCCGCTCTCTCCGGCTCCCGGAGACGAAGAAGCTGCTTCTTCGCGCAAAGACGATTCTGCCGCTCACAGTGCTCTGCGGTGTGCGCCTTCTGCCGAAAAACGCCCGGGAGCGGTGCTTAGCTCTGCAGAGCACCGTACCTTCGTCTTTAGCCTCTCTTCTCGTCTACATCTTAGCAAAAAGCTTTTCCACTCTGTCTGGCAAGGAGAAACTGTGCCAGCACAGAAAACATCTCCCATCGTGTTCTAGAGGCTGCACGGAGGTCTGCCGAGTGTTTTGCAAGAAGAGAAAGAAAGTTGTCCAAAACAGCTTGCAATCGAATGTTCATATGAATAGAAAAGGCAGGAGAGTGGTCAGGTACTGTTTTCTCTCAGTTGGCAAGCTGCGCACACAATCGCAGTGTTGTACAGCTTGTTTCATCACCTTTGCGAAGTTGCCGCTCTCTCCGGCTCCCGGAGACGAAGAAGCTGCTTCTTCACGCAAAGACGATTCTGCCGCTCACAGTGCTCTGCGGTGTGCGCCTTCTGGCGAAAGAGTTCCGGGAGCGATGCTTAGCTCTGCAGAGTACCATACGTGCTTCTTTAGCCTCGCTTGTCGTCTACATCTTAGCAAAAAGCTTTTCCACTCTGTCTGGCAAGGAGAAACTGTGCCAGCACAAAAAACATCTCCCATCGTGTTCTAGAGGCTGCACGGAGGTCTGCCGAGTGTTTTGCAAGAAGAGAAAGAAAGTTGTCCAAAACAGCTTGCAATCGAATGTTCATGTGAATAGAAAAGGCAGGAGAGTGGTCAGGTACTGTTTTCTCTCACTTGGCAAGCTGCGCACACAATCGCAGTGTTGTACAGCTTGTTTCATCACCTTTGCGAAGTTGCCGCTCTCTCCGGCTCCCGGAGACGAAGCTGCTTCTTCGCGCAAAGACGATTCTGCCGCTCACTGTGCTCTGCGCTGTGCGCCTTCTGCCGAAAGAGGCACGGGAGCGGTGCTTAGCTCTGCAGAGCACCGTACCTTCGTCTTTAGCCTCTCTTCTCGTCTACATCTTAGCAAAAAGCTTTTCCACTCTGTCTGGCAAGGAGAAACTGTGCCAGCACAGAAAACATCTCCCATCGTGTTCTAGAGGCTGCACGGAGGTCTGCCGAGTGTTTTGCAAGAAGAGAAAGAAAGTTGTCCAAAACAGCTTGCAATCGGATGATCATGTGAATAGATAGGCAGGAGAGTGGTCAGGTACTGTTTTCTCTCACTTGGCAAGCTGCGCACACAATCGCAGTGTTGTACAGCTTGTTTCATCACCTTTGCGAAGTTGCCGCTCTCTCCGGCTCCCGGAGACGAAGAAGCTGCTTCTTCGCGCAAAGACGATTCTGCCGCTCACAGTGCTCTGCGGTGTGCGCCTTCTGCCGAAAGAGGTCCGGGAGCGGTGCTTAGCTCTGCAGAGCACCGTACCTTCGTCTTTAGCCTCTCTTCTCGTCTACATCTTTGCAAAAAGCTTTTCCACTCTGTCTGGCAAGGAGAAACTGTGCCAGCACAAAAAACATCTCCCATCGTGTTCTAGAGGCTGCACGGAGGTCTGCCG
The DNA here is from genome assembly GCF_028551555.1 of Melozone crissalis. Classification (NCBI taxonomy): domain Eukaryota; kingdom Metazoa; phylum Chordata; class Aves; order Passeriformes; family Passerellidae; genus Melozone; species Melozone crissalis. The sequence goes on from NW_026536129.1 coordinate 38,215, forward strand.
AGTGTTTTGCAAGAAGAGAAAGAAAGTTGTCCAAAACAGCTTGCAATCGAATGTTCATGTGAATAAAAAAGGCAGGAGAGTGGTCAGGTACTGTTTTCTCTCAGTTGGCAAGCTGCTCACACAATCGCAGTGTTGTACAGCTTGTTTCATCACCTTTGCGAAGTTGCCGCTCTCTCCGGCTCCCGGAGACGAAGAAGCTGCTTCTTCACGCAAAGACGATTCTGCCGCTCACAGTGCTCTGCGGTGTGCGCCTTCTGCCCAAAGAGGTCCGGAAGCGGTGCTTAGCTCTGCAGAGCACCGTACCTTCGTCTTTAGCCTCTCTTCTCGTCTACATCTTAGCAAAAAGCTTTTCCACTCTGTCTGGCAAGGAGATACTGTGCCAGCACAGAAAACATCTCCTATCATGTTCTAGAGGCTGCACGGAGGTCTGCCGAGTATTTTGCAAGAAGAGAAGGAAAGTTGTCCAAAACAGCTTGCAATCGAATGTTCATGTGAATGGAAAAGGCAGGAGAGTGGTCAGGTACTGTTTTCTCTCAGTTGGCAAGCTGCGCACACAATCGCAGTGTTGTACAGCTTGTTTCATCACCTTTGCGAAGTTGCCGCTCTCTCCGGCTCCCGGAGACGAAGAAGCTGCTTCTTGGCGCAAAGACGATTCTGCCGCTCACAGTGCACTGCGGTGTGCGCCTTATGCGGAAAGAGGTCCGGGAGCGGTGCTTAGCTCTGCAGAGCACCGTACCTTCGTCTTTAGCCTCTCTTCTAGTCTACATCTTAGCAAAAAGCTTTTCCACTGTGTCTGGCAAGGACAAACTGTGCCAGCACAGAAAACATCTCCCATCGTGTTCTAGAGGCTGCACGGAGGTCTGCCGAGTGTTTTGCAAGAAGAGAAAGAAAGTTGTCCAAAACAGCTTGCAATCGAATGTTCATGTGAATAGAAAAGGCAAGAGAGTGGTCAGGTACTGTTTTCTCTCAGTTGGCAAGCTGCGCACACAATCGCAGTGTTGTACAGCTTGTTTCATCACCTTTGCGAAGCTGCCGCTCTCTCCGGCTCCCGGAGACGAAGAAGCTGCTTCTTCGCGCAAAGACGATTCTGCCGCTCACTGTGCTCTGCGGTGTGCGCCTTCTGCCGAAAGAGGCCCGGGAGCGGTGCTTAGCTCTGCAGAGCACCGTACCTTCGTCTTTAGCCTCTCTTCTCGTCTACATCTTAGCAAAAAGCTTTTCCACTCTGACTGGCAAGGAGAAACTGTGCCAGCACAGAAAACATCTCCCATCGTGTTCTAGACGCTGCACGGAGGTCTGCCGAGTGTTTTGCAAGAAGAGAAAGAAAGTTGTCCAAAACAGCTTGCAATCGAATGTTCATGTGAATAGAAAAGGCAGGAGAGTGGTCAGGTACTGTTTTCTCTCAGTTGGCAAGCTGCGCACACAATCGCAGTGTTGTACAGCTTGTTTCATCACCTTTGCCAAGTTGCCGCTCTCTCCGGCTCCCGGAGACGAAGAAGCTGCTTCTTCGCGCAAAGATGATTCTGCCGCTCACTGTGCTCTGCGGTGTGCGCCTTCTGCCGAAAGAGGTCCGGGAACGGTGCTTAGCTCTGCAGAGCACCGTACCTTCGTCTTTAGCCTCTCTTCTCGTCTACATCTTAGCAAAAAGCTTTTCCACTCTGTCTGGCAAGGAGAAACTGTGCCAGCACAGAAAACATCTCCCATCGTGTTCTAGAGGCTGCACGGAGGTCTCCCGAGTGTTTTGCAAGAAGAGAAGGAAAGTTGTCCAAAACAGCTTGCAATCGAATGTTCATGTGAATAGAAAAGGCAGGAGAGTGGTCAGGTACTGTTTTCTCCCAGTTGGCAAGCTGCGCACACAAGCGCAGTGTTGTACAGCTTGTTTCATCACCTTTGCGAAGTTGCCGCTCTCTCCGGCTCCCGGAGACGAAGAAGCTGCTTCTTCGCGCAAAGACGATTCTGCCGCTCACTGTGCTCTGCAGTGTGTGTCTTCTGCCGAAAGAGGCCCGGGAGCGGTGCTTAGCTCTGCAGAGCACCGTACCTTCGTCTTTAGCCTCTCTTCTCGTCTACATCTTAGCAAAAAGCTTTTCCACTCTGTCTGGCAAGGAGATACTCTGCCAGCACAGAAAACATCTCCTATCGTGTTCTAGAGGCTGCACGGAGGTCTGCCGAGTGTTTTGCAAGAAGAGAAAGAAAGTTGTCCAAAACAGCTTGCAATCAAATGTTCATGTGAATAGAAAAGGCAGGAGAGTGGTCAGGTACTGTTTTCTCTCAGTTGGCAAGCTGCGCACACAATCGCAGTGTTGTACAGCTTGTTTCATCACCTTTGCGAAGTTGCCGCTCTCTCCGGCTCCCGGAGACGAAGAAGCTGCTTCTTCGCGCAAAGACGATTCTGCCGCTCACAGTGCACTGCGGTGTGCGCCTTCTGCGGAAAGAGATCCGGGAGCGGTGCTTAGCTCTGCAGAGCACCGTACCTTCGTCTTTAGCCTCTCTTCTCGTCTGCATCTTAGCAAAAAGCTTTTCCACTCTGTCTGGCAAGGAGAAACTGTGCCAGCACAGAAAACATCTCCCATCGTGTTCTAGAGGCTGCACGGAGGTCTGCCGAGTGTTTTGCAAGAAGAGAAAGAAAGTTGTCCAAAACAACTTGCAATCGAATGTTCATGTGAATGGAAAAGGCAGGAGAGTGGTCAGGTACTGTTTTCTCTCACTTGGCACGCTGCTCACACAATCGCAGTGTTGTACAGCTTGTTTCATCACCTTTGCGAAGTTGCCGCTCTCTCCGGCTCCCGGTGACGAAGAAGCTGCTTCTTCGCGCAAAGACGATTCTGCCGCTCACAGTGCTCTGCGGTGTGCGCCTTCTGCCGAAAGAGGCACGGGAGCGGTGCTTAGCTCTGCAGAGCACCGTACCTTCGTCTTTAGCCTCTCTTCTCGTCTACATCTTAGCAAAAAGCTTTTCCACTCTGTCTGGCAAGGAGAAACTGTGCCAGCACAGAAAACATCTCCCATCGTGTTCTAGAGGCTGCACGGAGGTCTGCCGAGTGTTTTGCAAGAAGAGAAAGAAAGTTGTCCAAAACAGCTTGCAATCGGATGATCATGTGAATAGATAGGCAGGAGAGTGGTCAGGTACTGTTTTCTCTCAGTTGGCAAGCTGCGCACACAATCGCAGTGTTGTACAGCTTGTTTCATCACCTTTGCGAAGTTGCCGCTCTCTCCGGCTCCCGGAGACGAAGAAGCTGCTTCTTCGCGCAAAGACGATTCTGCCGCTCACAGTGCTCTGCGCTGTGCGCCTTCTGCCGAAAGAGGTCCGGGAGCGGTGCTTAGCTCTGCAGAGCACCGTACCTTCGTCTTTAGCCTCTCTTCTCGTCTACATCTTTGCAAAAAGCTTTTCCACTCTGTCTGGCAAGGAGAAACTGTGCCAGCACAAAAAACATCTCCCATCGTGTTCTAGAGGCTGCACGGAGGTCTGCCGAGTGTTTTGCAAGAAGAGAAAGAAAGTTGTCCAAAACAGCTTGCAATCGAATATTCATGTGAATAAAAAAGGCAGGAGAGTGGTCAGGTACTGTTTTCTCTCAGTTGGCAAGCTGCTCACACAATCGCAGTGTTGTACAGCTTGTTTCATCACCTTTGCGAAGTTGCCGCTCTCTCCGGCTCCCGGAGACGAAGAAGCTGCTTCTTCGCGCAAAGACGATTCTGCCGCTCACAGTGCTCTGCGGTGTGCGCCTTCTGCCGAAAGAGGTCCGGGAGCGGTGCTTAGCTCTGCAGAGCACCGTACCTTCGTCTTTAGTCTCTCTTCTCGTCTACATCTTAGCAAAAAGCTTTTTCACTCTGTCTGGCAAGGAGAAACTGTGCCAGCACAAAAAACATCTCCCATCGTGTTCTAGAGGCTGCACGGAGGTCTGCCGAGTGTTTTGCAAGAAGAGAAAGAAAGTTGTCCAAAACAGCTTGCAATCGAATGTTCATGTGAATAGAAAAGGCAGGAGAGTGGTCAGGTACTGTTTTCTCCCACTTGGCAAGCTGCGCACACAATCGCAGTGTTGTACAGCTTGTTTCATCACCTTTGCGAAGTTGCCGCTCTCTCCGGCTCCCGGAGACGAAGAAGCTGCTTCTTCGCGCAAAGACGATTCTGCCGCTCACTGTGCTCTGCGCTGTGCGCCTTCTGCCGAAAGAGTTCCGGGAGCGATGCTTACCTCTGCAGAGTACCATACGTGCTTCTTTAGCCTCGCTTGTCGTCTACATCTTAGCAAAAAGCTTTTCCACTCTGTCTGGCAAGGAGAAACTGTGCCAGCACAAAAAACATCTCCCATCGTGTTCTAGAGGCTGCACGGAGGTCTGCCGAGTGTTTTGCAAGAAGAGAAAGAAAGTTGTCCAAAACAGCTTGCAATCGAATGTTCATGTGAATAGAAAAGGCAGGAGAGTGGTCAGGTACTGTTTTCTCTCAGTTGGCAAGCTGCGCACACAATCGCAGTGTTATACAGCTTGTTTCATCACCTTTGCGAAGTTGCCGCTCTCTCCGGCTCCCGGAGACGAAGAAGCTGCTTCTTCGCGCAAAGACGATTCTGCCGCTCACAGTGCTCTGCGGTGTGCGCCTTCTGCCGAAAGAGGTCCGGGAGCGGTGTTTAGCTCTGCAGAGCACCGTACCTTCGTCTTTAGCCTCTCTTCTCGTCTACATCTTAGCAAAAAGCTTTTCCACTCTGTCTGGCAAGGAGAAACTTTGCCAGCACAGAAAACATCTCCCATCGTGTTCTAGAAGCTGCACGGAGGTCTGCCGAGTGTTTTGCAAGAAGAGAAAGAAAGTTGTCCTAAACAGCTTGCAATCGAATGTTCATGTGAATAGAAAAGGCAGGAGAGTGGTCAGGTACTGTTTTCTCTCAGTTGGCAAGCTGCGCACACAATCGCAGTGTTGTACAGCTTGTTTCATCACCTTTGCGAAGTTGCCGCTCTCTCCGGCTCCCGGAGACGAAGAAGCTGCTTCTTCGCGCAAAGACGATTCTGCCGCTCACAGTGCTCTGCGCTGTGCGCCTTCTGCCGAAAGAGGCACGGGAGCTGTGCTTAGCTCTGCAGAGCACCATACCTTCGTCTTTAGCCTCTCTTCTCGTCTACATCTTAGCAAAAAGCTTTTCCACTCTGTCTGGCAAGGAGAAACTGTGCCAACACAGAAAACATCTCCCATCGTCTTCTAGAGGCTGCAAGGAGGTCTGCCGAGTGTTTTGCAAGAAGAGAAGGAAAGTTGTCCAAAACAGCTTGCAATCGAATGTTCATGTGAATAGAAAAGGCAGGAGAGTGGTCAGGTACTGTTTTCTCCCACTTGGCATGCTGCGCACACAATCGCAGTGTTGTACAGCTTGTTTCATCACCTTTGCGAAGTTGCCGCTCTCTCCGGCTCCCGGAGACGAAGAAGCTGCTTCTTCGCGCAAAGACGATTCTGCCGCTCACAGTGCTCTGCGGTGTGCGCCTTCTGCCGAAAGAGGTCCGGGAGCTGTGCTTAGCTCTGCAGAGCACCGTACCTTCGTCTTTAGCCTCTCTTCTCGTCTACATCTTAGCAAAAAGCTTTTCCACTCTGTCTGGCAAGGAGAAACTGTGCCAGCACAGAAAACATCTCCCATCGTGTTCTAGAAGCTGCACGGAGGTCTGCCGAGTGTTTTGCAAGAAGAGAAAGAAAGTTGTCCAAAACAGCTTGCAATCGAATGTTCATGTGAATAGAAAAGGCAGGAGAGTGGTCAGGTACTGTTTTCTCTCAGTTGGCAAGCTGCGCACACAATCGCAGTGTTGTACAGCTTGTTTCATCACCTTTGCGAAGCTGCCGCTCTCTCCGGCTCCCGGAGACGAAGAAGCTGCTTCTTCGCGCAAAGACGATTCTGCCGCTCACAGTGCTCTGCGGTGTGCGCCTTCTGCCGAAAGAGGTCCGGAAGCGGTGCTTAGCTCTGCAGAGCACCGTACCTTCGTCTTTAGCCTCTCTTCTCGTCTACATCTTAGCAAAAAGCTTTTCCACTCTGTCTGGCAAGGAGAAACTGTGCCAGCACAGAAAACATCTCCCATCGTGTTCTAGAAGCTGCACGGAGGTCTGCCGAGTGTTTTGCAAGAAGAGAAAGAAAGTTGTCCAAAACAGCTTGCAATCGAATGTTCATGTGAATAGAAAAGGCAGGAGAGTGGTCAGGTACTGTTTTCTCTCACTTGGCAAGCTGCGCACACAATCGCAGTGTTGTACAGCTTGTTTCATCACCTTTGCCAAGTTGCCGCTCTCTCCGGCTCCCGGAGACGAAGAAGCTGCTTCTTCGCGCAAAGACGATTCTGCCGCTCACTGTGCTCTGCGCTGTGCGCCTTCTGCCGAAAGAGGCACGGGAGCGGTGCTTAGCTCTGCAGAGCACCGTACCTTCGTCTTTAGCCTCTCTTCTCGTCTACATCTTTGCAAAAAGCTTTTCCACTCTGTCTGGCAAGGAGAAACTGTGCCAGCACAGAAAACATCTCCCATCGTCTTCTAGAGGCTGCACGGAGGTCTGCCGAGTGTTTTGCAAGAAGAGAAAGAAAGTTGTCCAAAACAGCTTGCAATCGAATGATCATGTGAATAGAAAGGCAGGAGAGTGGTCAGGTACTGTTTTCTCTCAGTTGGCAAGCTGCGCACACAATCGCAGTGTTGTACAGCTTGTTTCATCACCTTTGCGAAGTTGCCGCTCTCTCCGGCTCCCGGAGACGAAGAAGCTGCTTCTTCGCGCAAAGACGATTCTGCCGCTCACAGTGCTCTGCGGTGTGCGCCTTCTGCCGAAAGAGGTCCGGGAGCGGTTCTTAGCTCTGCAGAGCACCGTACCTTCGTCTTTAGCCTCTCTTCTCGTCTACATCTTTGCAAAAAGCTTTTCCACTCTGTCTGGCAAGGAGAAACTGTGCCAGCACAAAAAACATCTCCCATCGTGTTCTAGAGGCTGCACGGAGGTCTGCCGAGTGTTTTGCAAGAAGAGAAAGAAAGTTGTCCAAAACAGCTTGCAATCGAATGTTCATGTGAATAAAAAAGGCAGGAGAGTGGTCAGGTACTGTTTTCTCTCACTTGGCAAGCTGCGCACACAATCGCAGTGTTGTACAGCTTGTTTCATCACCTTTGCGAAGTTGCCGCTCTCTCCGGCTCCCGGAGACGAAGAAGCTGCTTCTTCGCGCAAAGACGATTCTGCCGCTCACAGTGCTCTGCGGTGTGCGCCTTCTGCCGAAAGAGGTCCGGGAGCGGTGCTTAGCTCTGCTGAGCACCGTACCTTCGTCTTTAGTCTCTCTTCTCGTCTACATCTTAGCAAAAAGCTTTTTCACTCTGTCTGGCAAGGAGAAACTGTGCCAGCACAGAAAACATCTCCCATCGTGTTCTAGAGGCTGCACGGAGGTCTGCCGAGTGTTTTGCAAGAAGAGAAAGAAAGTTGTCCAAAACAGCTTGCAATCGAATGTTCATGTGAATAGAAAAGGCAGGAGAGTGGTCAGGTACTGTTTTCTCCCACTTGGCAAGCTGCGCACACAATCGCAGTGTTGTACAGCTTGTTTCATCACCTTTGCGAAGTTGCCGCTCTCTCCGGCTCCCGGAGACGAAGAAGCTGCTTCTTCGCGCAAAGACGATTCTGCCGCTCACTGTGCTCTGCGGTGTGCGCCTTCTGGCGAAAGAGTTCCGGGAGCGATGCTTAGCTCTGCAGAGTACCATACATGCCTCTTTAGCCTCGCTTGTCGTCTACATCTTAGCAAAAAGCTTTTCCACTCTGTCTGGCAAGGAGAAACTGTGCCAGCACAGAAAACATCTCCCATCGTGTTCTAGAGGCTGCACGGAGGTCTGCCGAGTGTTTTGCAAGAAGAGAAAGAAAGTTGTCCAAAACAGCTTGCAATCGAATGTTCACGTGAATAGAAAAGGCAGGAGAGTGGTCAGGTACTGTTTTCTCTCAGTTGGCAAGCTGCGCACACAATCGCAGTGTTGTACAGCTTGTTTCATCACCTTTGCGAAGTTGCCGCTCTCTCCGGCTCCCGGAGACGAAGAAGCTGCTTCTTCGCGCAAAGACGATTCTGCCGCTCACAGTGCTCTGCGGTGTGCGCCTTCTGCCGAAAGAGGTCCGGGAGCGGTGCTTAGCTCTGCAGAGCACCGTACCTTCGTCTTTAGCCTCTCTTCTCGTCTACATCTTAGCAAAAAGCTTTTCCACTCTGTCTGGCAAGGAGAAACTGTGCCAGCACAGAAAACATCTCCCATCGTGTTCTAGAGGCTGCACGGAGGTCTGCCGAGTGTTTTGCAAGAAGAGAAAGAAAGTTGTCCAAAACAGCTTGCAATCGAATGTTCATGTGAATAGAAAAGGCAGGAGAGTGGTCAGGTACTGTTTTCTCTCAGTTGGCAAGCTGCGCACACAATCGCAGTCTTGTACAGCTTGTTTCATCACCTTTGCGAAGTTGCCGCTCTCTCCGGCTCCCGGAGACGAAGAAGCTGCTTCTTCGCGCAAAGACGATTCTGCCGCTCACAGTGCTCTGCGGTGTGCGCCTTCTGCCGAAAGAGGCACGGGAGCGGTGCTTAGCTCTGCAGAGCACCATACCTGCGTCTTTAGCCTCTCTTCTCGTCTACATCTTAGCAAAAAGCTTTTCCACTCTGTCTGGCAAGGAGAAACTGTGCCAGCACAGAAAACATCTCCCATCGTGTTCTAGAGGCTGCACGGAGGTCTGCCGAGTGTTTTGCAAGAAGAGAAGGAAAGTTGTCCAAAACAGCTTGCAATCGAATGTTCATGTGAATAGAAAAGGCAGGAGAGTGGTCAGGTACTGTTTTCTCTCACTTGCAAGCTGCTCACACAATCGCAGTGTTGTACAGCTTGTTTCATCACCTTTGCGAAGTTGCCGCTCTCTCCGGCTCCCGGAGACGAAGAAGCTGCTTCTTCGCGCAAAGACGATTCTGCCGCTCACTGTGCTCTGCGGTGTGCGCCTTCTGCCGAAAGAGGCACGGGAGCGGTGCTTAGCTCTGCAGAGCACCGTACCTTCGTCTTTAGCCTCTCTTCTCGTCTACATCTTAGCAAAAAGCTTTTCCACTCTGTCTGGCAAGGAGAAACTGTGCCAGCACAAAAAACATCTCCCATCGTGTTCTAGAGGCTGCACGGAGGTCTGCCGAGTGTTTTGCAAGAAGAGAAAGAAAGTTGTCCAAAACAGCTTGCAATCGAATGTTCATGTGAATAGAAAAGGCAGGAGAGTGGTCAGGTACTGTTTTCTCCCACTTGGCATGCTGCGCACACAATCGCAGTGTTGTACAGCTTGTTTCATCACCTTTGCGAAGTTGCCGCTCTCTCCGGCTCCCGGTGACGAAGAAGCTGCTTCTTCGCGCAAAGACGATTCTGCCGCTCACAGTGCTCTGCGGTGTGCGCCTTCTGCCGAAAGAGGCACGGGAGCGGTGCTTAGCTCTGCAGAGCACCGTACCTTCGTCTTTAGCCTCTCTTTCGTCTACATCTTAGCAAAAAGCTTTTCCACTCTGTCTGGCAAGGAGAAACTGTGCCAGCACAGAAAACATCTCCCATCGTGTTCTAGAGGCTGCACGGAGGTCTGCCGAGTGTTTTGCAAGAAGAGAAAGAAAGTTGTCCAAAACAGCTTGCAATCGAATGTTCATATGAATAGAAAAGGCAGGAGAGTGGTCAGGTACTGTTTTCTCTCAGTTGGCAAGCTGCGCACACAATCGCAGTGTTGTACAGCTTGTTTCATCACCTTTGCGAAGTTGCCGCTCTCTCCGGCTCCCGGAGACGAAGAAGCTGCTTCTTCGCGCAAAGACGATTCTGCCGCTCACAGTGCTCTGCGCTGTGCGCCTTCTGCCCAAAGACGTCCGGAAGCGGTGCTTAGCTCTGCAGAGCACCGTACCTTCGTCTTTAGCCTCTCTTCTCGTCTACATCTTAGCAAAAAGCTTTTCCACTCTGTCTGGCAAGGAGAAACTGTGCCAGCACAGAAAACATCTCCCATCGTGTTCTAGAAGCTGCACGGAGGTCTGCCAAGTGTTTTGCAAGAAGAGAAAGAAAGTTGTCCAAAACAGCTTGCAATCGAATGTTCATGTGAATAGAAAAGGTAGTAGAGTGGTCAGGTACTGTTTTCTCTCAGTTGGCAAGCTGCGCACACAATCGCAGTGTTATACAGCTTGTTTCATCACCTTTGCGAAGTTGCCGCTCTCTCCGGCTCCCGGAGACGAAGAAGCTGCTTCTTCGCGCAAAGACGATTCTGCCGCTCACTGTGCTCTGCGGTGTGCGCCTTCTGCCGAAAGAGGTCCGGGAGCGGTGCTTAGCTCTGCAGAGCACCGTACCTTCGTCTTTAGCCTCTCTTCTCGTCTACATCTTAGCAAAAAGCTTTTCCACTCTGTCTGGCAAGGAGAAACTTTGCCAGCACAGAAAACATCTCCCATCGTGTTCTAGAGGCTGCACGGAGGTCTGCCGAGTGTTTTGCAAGAAGAGAAAGAAAGTTGTCCAAAACAGCTTGCAATCGAATGTTCATGTGAATAGAAAAGGCAGGAGAGTGGTGAGGTACTGTTTTCTCCCACTTGGCATGCTGCGCACACAATCGCAGTGTTGTACAGCTTGTTTCATCACCTTTGCGAAGCTGCCGCTCTCTCCGGCTCCCGGAGACGAAGAAGCTGCTTCTTCGCGCAAAGACGATTCTGCCGCTCACTGTGCTCTGCGGTGTGCGCCTTCTGCCGAAAGAGGTCCGGGAGCTGTGCTTAGCTCTGCAGAGCACCGTACCTTCGTCTTTAGCCTCTCTTCTCGTCTACATCTTAGCAAAAAGCTTTTCCACTCTGTCTGGCAAGGAGAAACTGTGCCAGCACAGAAAACATCTCCCATCGTGTTCTAGAGGCTGCACGGAGGTCTGCCGAGTGTTTTGCAAGAAGAGAAAGAAAGTTGTCCAAAACAGCTTGCAATCGAATGTTCAAGTGAATAGAAAAGGCAGGAGAGTGGTCAGGTACTGTTTTCTCTCAGTTGGCAAGCTGCGCACACAATCGCAGTGTTGTACAGCTTGTTTCATCACCTTTGCGAAGTTGCCGCTCTCTCCGGCTCCCGGAGACGAAGAAGCTGCTTCTTCGCGCAAAGACGATTCTGCCGCTCACAGTGCTCTGCGGTGTGCGCCTTCTGCCCAAAGAGGTCCGGGAGCGGTGCTTAACTCTGCAGAGCACCGTACCTTCGTCTTTAGCCTCTCTTCTCGTCTACATCTTAGCAAAAAGCTTTTCCACTCTGTCTGGCAAGGAGAAACTGTGCCAGCACAGAAAACATCTCCCATCGTGTTCTAGAAGCTGCACGGAGGTCTGCCGAATGTTTTGCAAGAAGAGAAAGAAAGTTGTCCAAAACAGCTTGCAATCGAATGTTCATGTGAATAGAAAAGGCAGGAGAGTGGTCAGGTACTGTTTTCTCTCAGTTGGCAAGCTGCGCACACAATCGCAGTGTTGTACAGCTTGTTTCATCACCTTTGCGAAGTTGCCGCTCTCTCCGGCTCCCGGAGACGAAGAAGCTGCTTCTTCGCGCAAAGACGATTCTGCCGCTCACTGTGCTCTGCGGTGTGCGCCTTCTGCCGAAAGACGTCCGGGAGCGGTGCTTAGCTCTGCAGAGCACCGTACCTTCGTCTTTAGCCTCTCTTCTCGTCTGCATCTTAGCAAAAAGCTTTTCCACTCTGTCTGGCAAGGAGAAACTGTGCCAGCACAGAAAACATCTCCCATCGTCTTCTAGAGGCTGCACGGAGGTCTGCCGAGTGTTTTGCAAGAAGAGAAAGAAAGTTGTCCAAAACAACTTGCAATCGAATGTTCATGTGAATGGAAAAGGCAGGAGAGTGGTCAGGTACTGTTTTCTCTCACTTGGCACGCTGCTCACACAATCGCAGTGTTGTACAGCTTGTTTCATCACCTTTGCGAAGTTGCCGCTCTCTCCGGCTCCCGGAGACGAAGAAGCTGCTTCTTCGCGCAAAGACGATTCTGCCGCTCACTGTGCTCTGCGGTGTGCGCCTTCTGCCGAAAGAGGCACGGGAGCGGTGCTTAGCTCTGCAGAGCACCGTACCTTCGTCTTTAGCCTCTCTTCTCGTCTACATCTTAGCAAAAAGCTTTTCCACTCTGTCTGGCAAGGAGAAACTGTGCCAGCACAGAAAACATCTCCCATCGTGTTCTAGAGGCTGCACGGAGGTCTGCCGAGTGTTTTGCAAGAAGAGAAAGAAAGTTGTCCAAAACAGCTTGCAATCGAATGTTCATATGAATAGAAAAGGCAGGAGAGTGGTCAGGTACTGTTTTCTCTCAGTTGGCAAGCTGCGCACACAATCGCAGTGTTGTACAGCTTGTTTCATCACCTTTGCGAAGTTGCCGCTCTCTCCGGCTCCCGGAGACGAAGAAGCTGCTTCTTCGCGCAAAGACGATTCTGCCGCTCACAGTGCTCTGCGGTGTGCGCCTTCTGCCCAAAGAGGTCCGGAAGCGGTGCTTAGCTCTGCAGAGCACCGTACCTTCGTCTTTAGCCTCTCTTCTCGTCTACATCTTAGCAAAAAGCTTTTCCACTCTGTCTGGCAAGGAGAAACTGTGCCAGCACAGAAAACATCTCCCATCGTGTTCTAGAGGCTGCACGGAGGTCTGCCGAGTGTTTTGCAAGAAGAGAAAGAAAGTTGTCCAAAACAGCTTGCAATCGAATGTTCATGTGAATAGAAAAGGCAGGAGAGTGGTCAGGTACTGTTTTCTCCCACTTGGCATGCTGCGCACACAATCGCAGTGTTGTACAGCTTGTTTCATCACCTTTGCGAAGTTGCCGCTCTCTCCGGCTCCCGGAGACGAAGAAGCTGCTTCTTCGCGCAAAGACGATTCTGCCGCTCACAGTGCTCTGCGGTGTGCGCCTTCTGCCGAAAGAGGTCCGGGAGCTGTGCTTAGCTCTGCAGAGCACCGTACCTTCGTCTTTAGCCTCTCTTCTCGTCTACATCTTAGCAAAAAGCTTTTCCACTCTGTCTGGCAAGGAGAAACTGTGCCAGCACAAAAAACATCTCCCATCGTGTTCTAGAGGCTGCACGGAGGTCTGCCGAGTGTTTTGCAAGAAGAGAAAGAAAGTTGTCCAAAACAGCTTGCAATCGAATGTTCATGTGAATAGAAAAGGCAGGAGAGTGGTCAGGTACTGTTTTCTCTCAGTTGGCAAGCTGCGCACACAATCGCAGTGTTGTACAGCTTGTTTCATCACCTTTGCGAAGTTGCCGCTCTCTCCGGCTGCCGGAGACGAAGAAGCTGCTTCTTCGCGCAAAGACGATTCTGCCGCTCACAGTGCTCTGCGGTGTGCACCTTCTGCCGAAATAGGCACGGGAGCGGTGCTTAGCTCTGCAGAGCACCGTACCTTCGTCTTTAGCCTCTCTTCTCGTCTACATCTTAGCAAAAAGCTTTTCCACTCTGTCTGGCAAGGAGAAACTGTGCCAGCACAGAAAACATCTCCCATCGTGTTCTAGAAGCTGCACGGAGGTCTGCCGAGTGTTTTGCAAGAAGAGAAAGAAAGTTGTCCAAAACAGCTTGCAATCGAATGTTCATGTGAATAGAAAAGGCAGGAGAGTGGTCAGGTACTGTTTTCTCTCAGTTGGCAAGCTGCGCACACAATCGCAGTGTTGTACAGCTTGTTTCATCACCTTTGCGAAGCTGCCGCTCTCTCCGGCTCCCGGAGACGAAGAAGCTGCTTCTTCGCGCAAAGACGATTCTGCCGCTCACAGTGCTCTGCGGTGTGCGCCTTCTGCCGAAAGACGTCCGGGAGCGGTGCTTAGCTCTGCAGAGCACCGTACCTTCGTCTTTAGCCTCTCTTCTCGTCTACATCTTAGCAAAAAGCTTTTCCACTCTGTCTGGCAAGGAGAAACTGTGCCAGCACAGAAAACATCTCCCATCGTGTTCTAGAGGCTGCACGGAGGTCTGCCGAGTGTTTTGCAAGAAGAGAAAGAAAGTTGTCCAAAACAGCTTGCAATCGAATGTTCATATGAATAGAAAAGGCAGGAGAGTGGTCAGGTACTGTTTTCTCTCAGTTGGCAAGCTGCGCACACAATCGCAGTGTTGTACAGCTTGTTTCATCACCTTTGCGAAGTTGCCGCTCTCTCCGGCTCCCGGAGACGAAGAAGCTGCTTCTTCGCGCAAAGACGATTCTGCCGCTCACAGTGCTCTGCGCTGTGCGCCTTCTGCCCAAAGAGGTCCGGAAGCGGTGCTTAGCTCTGCAGAGCACCGTACCTTCGTCTTTAGCCTCTCTTCTCGTCTACATCTTAGCAAAAAGCTTTTCCACTCTGTCTGGCAAGGAGAAACTGTGCCAGCACAAAAAACATCTCCCATCGTGTTCTAGAGGCTGCACGGAGGTCTGCCGAGTGTTTTGCAAGAAGAGAAAGAAAGTTGTCCAAAACAGCTTGCAATCGAATGTTCATGTGAATAGAAAAGGCAGGAGAGTGGTCAGGTACTGTTTTCTCTCAGTTGGCAAGCTGCGCACACAATCGCAGTGTTGTACAGCTTGTTTCATCACCTCTGCGAAGCTGCCGCTCTCTCCGGCTCCCGGAGACGAAGAAGCTGCTTCTTCGCGCAAAGACGATTTTGCCGCTCACAGTGCTCTGCGGTGTGCACCTTCTGCCGAAAGAGGCCCGGGAGCGGTGCTTAGCTCTGCAGAGCACCGTACCTTCGTCTTTAGCCTCTCTTCTCGTCTACATCTTAGCAAAAAGCTTTTCCACTCTGTCTGGCAAGGAGAAACTGTGCCAGCACAGAAAACATCTCCCATCGTGTTCTAGAAGCTGCACGGAGGTCTGCCGAGTGTTTTGCAAGAAGAGAAAGAAAGTTGTCCAAAACAGCTTGCAATCGAATGTTCATGTGAATAGAAAAGGCAGGAGAGTGGTCAGGTACTGTTTTCTCTCAGTTGGCAAGCTGCGCACACAATCGCAGTGTTGTACAGCTTGTTTCATCACCTTTGCGAAGTTGCCGCTCTCTCCGGCTCCCGGAGACGAAGAAGCTGCTTCTTCGCGCAAAGACGATTCTGCCGCTCACAGTGCTCTGCGGTGTGCGCCTTCTGCCGAAAGACGCCCGGGAGCGGTGCTTAGCTCTGCAGAGCACCGTACCTTCGTCTTTAGCCTCTCTTCTCGTCTACATCTTAGCAAAAAGCTTTTCCACTCTGTCTGGCAAGGAGAAACTGTGCCAGCACAAAAACCATCTCCCATCGTGTTCTAGAGGCTGCACGGAGGTCTGCCGAGTGTTTTGCAAGAAGAGAAAGAAAGTTGTCCAAAACAACTTGCAATCGAATGTTCATGTGAATGGAAAAGGCAGGAGAGTGGTCAGGTACTGTTTTCTCTCATTGGCACGCTGCTCACACAATCGCAGTGTTGTACAGCTTGTTTCATCACCTTTGCGAAGTTGCCGCTCTCTCCGGCTCCCGGAGACGAAGAAGCTGCTTCTTCGCGCAAAGACGATTCTGCCGCTCACAGTGCTCTGCGGTGTGCGCCTTCTGCCGACAGACGTCCGGGAGCGGTGCTTAGCTCTGCAGAGCACCATACCTTCATCTTTAGCCTCTCTTCTCCTCTGCATCTTAGCAAAAAGCTTTTCCACTCTGTCTGGCAAGGAGAAACTGTGCCAGCACAGAAAACATCTCCCATCGTCTTCTAGAGGCTGCACGGAGGTCTGCCTAGTGTTTTGCAAGAAGAGAAAGAAAGTTGTCCAAAACAACTTGCAATCGAATGTTCATGTGAATGGAAAAGGCAGGAGAGTGGTCAGGTACTGTTTTCTCCCACTTGGCATGCTGCGCACACAATCGCAGTGTTGTACAGCTTGTTTCATCACCTTTGCGAACTTGCCGCTCTCTCCGGCTCCCGGAGACGAAGAAGCTGCTTCTTCGCGCAAAGACGATTCTGCCGCTCACAGTGCTCTGCGGTGTGCGCCTTCTGCCGAAAGAGGTCCGGGAGCTGTGCTTAGCTCTGCAGAGCACCGTACCTTCGTCTTTAGCCTCTCTTCTCGTCTACATCTTAGCAAAAAGCTTTTCCACTCTGTCTGGCAAGGAGAAACTGTGCCAGCACAAAAAACATCTCCCATCGTGTTCTAGAGGCTGCACGGAGGTCTGCCGAGTGTTTTGCAAGAAGAGAAAGAAAGTTGTCCAAAACAGCTTGCAATCGAATGTTCAAGTGAATAGAAAAGGCAGGAGAGTGGTCAGGTACTGTTTTCTCTCAGTTGGCAAGCTGCGCACACAATCGCAGTGTTGTACAGCTTGTTTCATCACCTTTGCGAAGCTGCCGCTCTCTCCGGCTCCCGGAGACGAAGAAGCTGCTTTTTCGCGCAAAGACGATTCTGCCGCTCACAGTGCTCTGCGGTGTGCGCCTTCTGCCGAAAGAGGTCCGGAAGCGGTGCTTAGCTCTGCAGAGCACCGTACCTTCGTCTTTAGCCTCTCTTCTCGTCTGCATCTTAGCAAAAAGCTTTTCAACTCTGTCTGGCAAGGAGAAACTGTGCCAGCACAGAAAACATCTCCCATCGTCTTCTAGAGGCTGCACGGAGGTCTGCCGAGTGTTTTGCAAGAAGAGAAAGAAAGTTGTCCAAAACAACTTGCAATCGAATGTTCATGTGAATGGAAAAGGCAGGAGAGTGGTCAGGTACTGTTTTCTCTCAGTTGGCACGCTGCTCACACAATCGCAGTGTTGTACAGCTTGTTTCATCACCTTTGCGAAGCTGCCGCTCTCTCCGGCTGCCGGAGACGAAGAAGCTGCTTCTTCGCGCAAAGACGATTCTGCCGCTCACAGTGCTCTGCGGTGTGCGCCTTCTGCCGAAAGACGTCCGGGAGCGGTGCTTAGCTCTGCAGAGCACCGTACCTTCGTCTTTAGCCTCTCTTCTCGTCTCAATCTTAGCAAAAAGCTTTTCCACTCTGTCTGGCAAGGAGAAACTGTGCCAGCACAGAAAACATCTCCCATCGTGTTCTAGAGGCTGCACGGAGGTCTGCCGAGTGTTTTGCAAGAAGAGAAAGAAAGTTGTCCAAAACAACTTGCAATCGAATGTTCATGTGAATGGAAAAGGCCGGAGAGTGGTCAGGTACTGTTTTCTCTCAGTTGGCACGCTGCTCACACAATCGCAGTGTTGTACAGCTTGTTTCATCACCTTTGCGAAGTTGCCGCTCTCTCCGGCTCCCGGAGACGAAGAAGCTGCTTCTTCGCGCAAAGACGATTCTGCCGCTCACAGTGCTCTGCGCTGTGCGCCTTCTGCCGAAAGAGGCACGGGAGCGGTGCTTAGCTCTGCAGAGTACCATACGTGCTTCTATAGCCTCGCTTCTCGTCTACATCTTAGCAAAAAGATTTTCCACTCTGTCTGGCAAGGAGAAACTGTGCCAGCAGAGAAAACATCTCCCATCGTGTTCTAGAGGCTGCACGGAGGTCTGCCGAGTGTTTTGCAAGAAGAGAAAGAAAGTTGTCCAAAACAGCTTGCAATCGAATGTTCATGTGAATAGAAAAGGCAGGAGAGTGGTCAGGTACTGTTTTCTCTCACTTGGCAAGCTGCGCACACAATCGCAGTGTTGTACAGCTTGTTTCATCACCTTTGCGAAGTTGCCGCTCTCTCCGGCTCCCGGAGACGAAGAAGCTGCTTCTTCGCGCAAAGACGATTCTGCCGCTCACAGTGCTCTGCGGTGTGCGCCTTCTGCCGAAAGAGGCCCGGGAGCGGTGCTTAGCTCTGCAGAGCACCGTACCTTCGTCTTTAGCCTCTCTTCTCGTCTACATCTTAGCAAAAAGCTTTTCCACTCTGTCTGGCAAGGAGAAACTTTGCCAGCACAGAAAACATCTCCCATCGTGTTCTAGAGGCTGCACGGAGGTCAGCCGAGTGTTTTGCAAGAAGAGAAAGAAAGTTGTCCAAAACAGCTTGCAACCGAATGTTCATGTGAATAAAAAAGGCAGGAGAGTGGTCAGGTACTGTTTTCTCTCAGTTGGCAAGCTGCGCACACAATCGCAGTGTTGTACAGCTTGTTTCATCACCTTTGCGAAGTTGCCGCTCTCTCCGGCTCCCGGAGACGAAGAAGCTGCTTCTTCGCGCAAAGACGATTCTGCCGCTCACAGTGCTCTGCGGTGTGCGCCTTCTGCCCAAAGAGGTCCGGGAGCGGTGCTTAGCTCTGCAGAGCACCGTACCTTCGTCTTTAGCCTCTCTTTCGTCTACATCTTAGCAAAAAGCTTTTCCACTCTGTCTGCCAAGGAGAAACTGTGCCAGCACAAAAAACATCTCCCATCGTGTTCTAGAGGCTGCACGGAGGTCTGTCGAGTGTTTTGCAAGAAGAGAAAGAAAGTTGTCCAAAACAGCTTGCAATCGAATGTTCAAGTGTATAGAAAAGGCAGGAGAGTGGTCAGGTACTGTTTTCTCTCACTTGGCAAGCTGCGCACACAATCGCAGTGTTGTACAGCTTGTTTCATCACCTTTGCGAAGCTGCCGCTCACTCCGGCTCCCGGAGACGAAGAAGCTGCTTCTTCGCGCAAAGACGATTCTGCCGCTCACAGTGCTCTGCGGTGTGCGCCTTCTGCCGAAAGAGGTCCGGGAGCGGTGCTTAGCTCTGCAGAGCACCGTACCTTCGTCTTTAGCCTCTCTTCTCGTCTACATCTTAGCAAAAAGCTTTTCCACTCTGTCTGGCAAGGAAAAACTGTGCCAGCACAGAAAACATCTCCCATCGTGTTCTAGAAGCTGCACGGAGGTCTGCCGAGTGTTTTGCAAGAAGAGAAAGAAAGTTGTCCAAAACAGCTTGCAATCGAATGTTCATGTGAATAGAAAAGGCAGGAGAGTGGTCAGGTACTGTTTTCTCTCAGTTGGCAAGCTGCGCACACAATCGCAGTGTTGTACAGCTTGTTTCATCACCTTTGCGAAGTTGCCGCTCTCTCCGGCTCCCGGAGACGAAGAAGCTGCTTCTTCGCGCAAAGACGATTCTGCCGCTCACAGTGCTCTGCGGTGTGCGCCTTCTGCCGAAAGACGTCCGGGAGCGGTGCTTAGCTCTGCAGAGCACCGTACCTTCGTCTTTAGCCTCTCTTCTCGTCTGCATCTTAGCAAAAAGCTTTTCCACTCTGTCTGCCAAGGAGAAACTGTGCCAGCACAGAAAACATCTCCCATCGTCTTCTAGAGGCTGCACGGAGGTCTGCCGAGTGTTTTGCAAGAAGAGAAAAAAAGTTGTCCAAAAAAACTTGCAATCGAAAGTTCATGTGAATGGAAAAGGCAGGAGAGTGGTCAGGTACTGTTTTCTCTCAGTTGGCACGCTGCTCACACAATCGCAGTGTTGTACAGCTTGTTTCATCACCTTTGCGAAGTTGCCGCTCTCTCCGGCTCCCGGAGACGAAGAAGCTGCTTCTTCGCGCAAAGACGATTCTGCCGCTCACAGTGCTCTGCGGTGTGCGCCTTCTGCCGAAAGAAGCATGGGAGCGGTGCTTAGCTCTGCAGAGCACCGTACCTTCGTCTTTAGCCTCTCTTCTCGTCTACATCTTAGCAAAAAGCTTTTCCACTCTGTCTGGCAAGGAGAAACTGTGCCAGCACAGAAAACATCTCCCATCGTGTTCTAGAGGCTGCACGGAGGTCTGCCGAGTGTTTTGCAAGAAGAGAAAGAAAGTTGTCCAAAACAGCTTGCAATCGAATGTTCATATGAATAGAAAAGGCAGGAGAGTGGTCAGGTACTGTTTTCTCTCACTTGGCAAGCTGCGCACACAATCGCAGTGTTGTACAGCTTGTTTCATCACCTTTGCGAAGTTGCCGCTCTCTCCGGCTCCCGGAGACGAAGAAGCTGCTTCTTCGCGCAAAGACGATTCTGCCGCTCACAGTGCTCTGCGGTGTGCGCCTTCTGCCCAAAGAGGTCCGGGAGCGGTGCTTAGCTCTGCAGAGCACCGTACCTTCGTCTTTAGCCTCTCTTCTCGTCTACATCTTAGCAAAAAGCTTTTCCACTCTGTCTGGCAAGGAGAAACTGTGCCAGCACAGAAAACATCTCCCATCGTGTTCTAGAGGCTGCACGGAGGTCTGCCGAGTGTTTTGCAAGAAGAGAAAGAAAGTTGTCCAAAACAGCTTGCAATCGAATGTTCAAGTGAATAGAAAAGGCAGGAGAGTGGTCAGGTACTGTTTTCTCTCAGTTGGCAAGCTGCGCACACAATCGCAGTGTTGTACAGCTTGTTTCATCACCTTTGCGAAGCTGCCGCTCTCTCCGGCTGCCGGAGACGAAGAAGCTGCTTCTTCGCGCAAAGACGATTCTGCCGCTCACAGTGCTCTGCGGTGTGCGCCTTCTGCCGAAAGAGGTCCGGAAGCGGTGCTTAGCTCTGCAGAGCACCGTACCTTCGTCTTTAGCCTCTCTTCTCGTCTACATCTTAGCAAAAAGCTTTTCCACTCTGTCTGGCAAGGAGAAACTGTGCCAGCACAGAAAACATCTCCCATCGTGTTCTAGAAGCTGCACGGAGGTCTGCCGAGTGTTTTGCAAGAAGAGAAAGAAAGTTGTCCAAAACAGCTTGCAATCGAATGTTCATGTGAATAGAAAAGGCAGGAGAGTGGTCAGGTACTGTTTTCTCTCACTTGGCAAGCTGCGCACACAATCGCAGTGTTGTACAGCTTGTTTCATCACCTTTGCGAAGTTGCCGCTCTCTCCGGCTCCCGGAGACGAAGAAGCTGCTTCTTCGCGCAAAGACGATTCTGCCGCTCACAGTGCTCTGCGGTGTGCGCCTTCTGCCGAAAGAGGTCCGGGAGCGGTGCTTAGCTCTGCAGAGCACCGTACCTTCGTCTTTAGCCTCTCTTCTCGTCTGCATCTTAGCAAAAAGCTTTTCCACTCTGTCTGGCAAGGAGAAACTGTGCCAGCACAGAAAACATCTCCCATCGTCTTCTAGAGGCTGCACGGAGGTCTGCCGAGTGTTTTGCAAGAAGAGAAAGAAAGTTGTCCAAAACAGCTTGCAATCGAATGTTCATGTGAATGGAAAAGGCAGGAGAGTGGTCAGGTACTGTTTTCTCTCAGTTGGCACGCTGCTCACACAATCGCAGTGTTGTACAGCTTGTTTCATCACCTTTGCCAAGTTGCCGCTCTCTCCGGCTCCCGGAGACGAAGAAGCTGCTTCTTCGCGCAAAGACGATTCTGCCGCTCACTGTGCTCTGCGGTGTGCGCCTTCTGCCGAAAGAGGTCCGGGAGCGGTGCTTAGCTCTGCAGAGCACCGTACCTTCGTCTTTAGCCTCTCTTCTCGTCTACATCTTAGCAAAAAGCTTTTCCACTCTGTCTGGCAAGGAGAAACTGTGCCAGCACAGAAAACATCTCCCATCGTGTTCTAGAGGCTGCACGCAGGTCTGCCGAGTGTTTTGCAAGAAGAGAAAGAAAGTTGTCCAAAACAGCTTGCAATCGAATGTTCATATGAATAGAAAAGGCAGGAGAGTGGTCAGGTACTGTTTTCTCTCAGTTGGCAAGCTGCGCACACAATCGCAGTGTTGTACAGCTTCTTTCATCACCTTTGCGAAGTTGCCGCTCTCTCCGGCTCCCGGAGACGAAGAAGCTGCTTCTTCGCGCAAAGACGATTCTGCCGCTCACAGTGCTCTGCGGTGTGCGCCTTCTGCCGAAAGACGTCCGGAAGCGGTGCTTAGCTCTGCAGAGCACCGTACCTTCGTCTTTAGCCTCTCTTCTCGTCTACATCTTAGCAAAAAGCTTTTCCACTCTGTCTGGCAAGGAGAAACTGTGCCAGCACAGAAAACATCTCCCATCGTGTTCTAGAGGCTGCACGGAGGTCTGCCGAGTGTTTTGCAAGAAGAGAAAGAAAGTTGTCCAAAACAGCTTGCAATCGAATGTTCATGTGAATAGAAAAGGCAGGAGAGTGGTCAGGTACTGTTTTCTCCCACTTGGCATGCTGCGCACACAATCGCAGTGTTGTACAGCTTGTTTCATCACCTTTGCGAAGTTGCCGCTCTCTCCGGCTCCCGGAGACGAAGAAGCTGCTTCTTCGCGCAAAGACGATTCTGCCGCTCACAGTGCTCTGCGGTGTGCGGCTTCTGCCGAAAGAGGTCCGGGAGCTGTGCTTAGCTCTGCAGAGCACCGTACCTTCGTCTTTAGCCTCTCTTCTCGTCTACATCTTAGCAAAAAGCTTTTCCACTCTGTCTGGCAAGGAGAAACTGTGCCAGCACAGAAAACATCTCCCATCGTGTTCTAGAGGCTGCACGGAGGTCTGCCGAGTGTTTTGCAAGAAGAGAAAGAAAGTTGTCCAAAACAGCTTGCAATCGAATGTTCATGTGAATAGAAAAGGCAGGAGAGTGGTCAGGTACTGTTTTCTCTCAGTTGGCAAGCTGCGCACACAATCGCAGTGTTGTACAGCTTGTTTCATCACCTTTGCGAAGTTGCCGCTCTCTCCGGCTCCCGGAGACGAAGAAGCTGCTTCTTCGCGCAAAGACGATTCTGCCGCTCACAGTGCTCTGCGGTGTGCGCCTTCTGCCCAAAGAGGTCCGGAAGCGGTGCTTAGCTCTGCAGAGCACCGTACCTTCGTCTTTAGCCTCTCTTCTCGTCTACATCTTAGCAAAAAGCTTTTCCACTCTGTCTGGCAAGGAGAAACTGTGCCAGCACAGAAAACATCTCCCATCGTGTTCTAGAGGCTGCACGGAGGTCTGCCGAGTGTTTTGCAAGAAGAGAAAGAAAGTTGTCCAAAACAGCTTGCAATCGAATGTTCATGTGAATAGAAAAGGCAGGAGAGTGGTCAGGTACTGTTTTCTCTCAGTTGGCAAGCTGCGCACACAATCGCAGTGTTGTACAGCTTGTTTCATCACCTTTGCGAAGTTGCCGCTCTCTCCGGCTCCCGGAGACGAAGAAGCTGCTTCTTCGCGCAAAGACGATTCTGCCGCTCACAGTGCTCTGCGGTGTGCGCCTTCTGCCGAAAGACGTCCGGGAGCGGTGCTTAGCTCTGCAGAGCACCGTACCTTCGTCTTTAGCCTCTCTTCTCGTCTGCATCTAAGCAAAAAGCTTTTCCACTCTGTCTGCCAAGGAGAAACTGTGCCAGCACAGAAAACATCTCCCATCGTCTTCTAGAGGCTGCACGGAGGTCTGCCGAGTGTTTTGCAAGAAGAGAAAGAAAGTTGTCCAAAACAACTTGCAATCGAATGTTCATGTGAATGGAAAAGGCAGGAGAGTGGTCAGGTACTGTTTTCTCTCAGTTGGCACGCTGCTCACACAATCGCAGTGTTGTACAGCTTGTTTCATCACCTTTGCGAAGTTGCCGCTCTCTCCGGCTCCCGGAGACGAAGAAGCTGCTTCTTCGCGCAAAGACGATTCTGCCGCTCACTGTGCTCTGCGGTGTGCGCCTTCTTCCGAAAGAGGCACGGGAGCGGTGCTTAGCTCTGCAGAGCACCGTACCTTCGTCTTTAGCCTCTCTTCTCGTCTACATCTTAGCAAAAAGCTTTTCCACTCTGTCTGGCAAGGAGAAACTGTCCCAGCACAGAAAACATCTCCCATCGTGTTCTAGAGGCTGCACGGAGGTCTGCCGAGTGTTTTGCAAGAAGAGAAAGAAAGTTGTCCAAAACAGCTTGCAATCGAATGTTCATATGAATAGAAAAGGCAGGAGAGTGGTCAGGTACTGTTTTCTCTCACTTGGCAAGCTGCGCACACAATCGCAGTGTTGTACAGCTTGTTTCATCACCTTTGCGAAGTTGCCGCTCTCTCCGGCTCCCGGAGACGAAGAAGCTGCTTCTTCGCGCAAAGACGATTCTGCCGCTCACAGTGCTCTGCGGTGTGCGCCTTCTGCCGAAAGACGTCCGGGAGCGGTGCTTAGCTCTGCAGAGCACCGTACCTTCGTCTTTAGCCTCTCTTCTCGTCTACATCTTAGCAAAAAGCTTTTCCACTCTGTCTGGCAAGGAGAAACTGTGCCAGCACAGAAAACATCTCCCATCGTGTTCTAGAGGCTGCACGGAGGTCTGCCGAGTGTTTTGCAAGAAGAGAAAGAAAGTTGTCCAAAACAGCTTGCAATCGAATGTTCATGTGAATAGAAAAGGCAGGAGAGTGGTCAGGTACTGTTTTCTCTCAGTTGGCAAGCTGCGCACACAATCGCAGTGTTGTACAGCTTGTTTCATCACCTTTGCGAAGCTGCCGCTCTCTCCGGCTGCCGGAGACGAAGAAGCTGCTTCTTCGCGCAAAGACGATTCTGCCGCTCACAGTGCTCTGCGGTGTGCGCCTTCTGCCGAAAGAGGTCCGGAAGCCGGTGCTTAGCTCTGCAGAGCACCGTACCTTCGTCTTTAGCCTCTCTTCTCGTCTACATCTTAGCAAAAAGCTTTTCCACTCTGTCTGGCAAGGAGAAACTGTGCCAGCACAGAAAACATCTCCCATCGTGTTCTAGAGGCTGCACGGAGGTCTGCCGAGTGTTTTGCAAGAAGAGAAAGAAAGTTGTCCAAAACAGCTTGCAATCGAATGTTCATATGAATAGAAAAGGCAGGAGAGTGGTCAGGTACTGTTTTCTCTCACTTGGCAAGCTGCGCACACAATCGCAGTGTTGTACAGCTTGTTTCATCACCTTTGCGAAGTTGCCGCTCTCTCCGGCTCCCGGAGACGAAGAAGCTGCTTCTTCGCGCAAAGACGATTCTGCCGCTCACAGTGCTCTGCGCTGTGCGCCTTCTGCCGAAAGAGGTCCGGGAGCGGTGCTTAGCTCTGCAGAGCACCGTACCTTCGTCTTTAGCCTCTCTTCTCGTCTACATCTTAGCAAAAAGCTTTTCCACTCTGTCTGGCAAGGAGAAACTGTGCCAGCACAGAAAACATCTCCCATCGTGTTCTAGAGGCTGCACGGAGGTCTGCCGAGTGTTTTGCAAGAAGAGAAAGAAAGTTGTCCAAAACAGCTTGCAATCGAATGTTCAAGTGAATAGAAAAGGCAGGAGAGTGGTCAGGTACTGTTTTCTCTCAGTTGGCAAGCTGCGCACACAATCGCAGTGTTGTACAGCTTGTTTCATCACCTTTGCGAAGTTGCCGCTCTCTCCGGCTGCCGGAGACGAAGAAGCTGCTTCTTCGCGCAAAGACGATTCTGCCGCTCACAGTGCTCTGCGGTGTGCGCCTTCTGCCGAAAGAGGTCCGGGAGCGGTGCTTAGCTCTGCAGAGCACCGTACCTTCGTCTTTAGCCTCTCTTCTCGTCTACATCTTAGCAAAAAGCTTTTCCACTCTGTCTGGCAAGGAGAAACTGTGCCAGCACAGAAAACATCTCCCATCGTGTTCTAGAGGCTACACGGAGGTGTGCCGAGTGTTTTGCAAGAAGAGAAAGAAAGTTGTCCAAAACAGCTTGCAATCGAATGTTCATGTGAATAGAAAAGGCAGGAGAGTGGTCAGGTACTGTTTTCTCTCAGTTGGCAAGCTGCGCACACAATCGCAGTGTTGTACAGCTTGTTTCATCACCTTTGCCAAGTTGCCGCTCTCTCCGGCTCCCGGAGACGAAGAAGCTGCTTCTTCGCGCAAAGACGATTCTGCCGCTCACAGTGCTCTGCGGTGTGCGCCTTCTGCCGAAAGAGGTCCGGGAGCGGTGCTTAGCTCTGCAGAGCACCGTACCTTCGTCTTTAGCCTCTCTTCTCGTCTACATCTTAGCAAAAAGCTTTTCCACTCTGTCTGGCAAGGAGAAACTGTGCCAGCACAGAAAACATCTCCCATCGTGTTCTAGAGGCTGCACGGAGGTCTGCCGAGTGTTTTGCAAGAAGAGAAAGAAAGTTGTCCAAAACAACTTGCAATCGAATGTTCATGTGAATGGAAAAGGCAGGAGAGTGGTCAGGTACTGTTTTCTCTCAGTTGGCAAGCTGCGCACACAATCGCAGTGTTGTACAGCTTGTTTCATCACCTTTGCGAAGTTGCCGCTCTCTCCGGCTCCCGGAGACGAAGAAGCTGCTTCTTCGCGCAAAGACGATTCTGCCGCTCACTGTGCTCTGCGGTGTGCGCCTTCTGCCGAAAGAGGTCCGGGAGCTGTGCTTAGCTCTGCAGAGCACCGTACCTTCGTCTTTAGCCTCTCTTCTAGTCTACATCTTAGCAAAAAGCTTTTCCACTCTGTCTGGCAAGGAGAAACTGTGCCAGCACAGAAAACATCTCCCATCGTGTTCTAGAGGCTGCACGGAGGTCTGCCGAGTGTTTTGCAAGAAGAGAAAGAAAGTTGTCCAAAACAGCTTGCAATCGAATGTTCATGTGAATAGAAAAGGCAGGAGAGTGGTCAGGTACTGTTTTCTCTCAGTTGGCACGCTGCTCACACAATCGCAGTGTTGTACAGCTTGTTTCATCACCTTTGCGAAGTTGCCGCTCTCTCCGGCTCCCGGAGACGAAGAAGCTGCTTCTTCGCGCAAAGACGATTCTGCCGCTCACTGTGCTCTGCGGTGTGCGCCTTCTGCCGAAAGAGGCACGGGAGCGGTGCTTAGCTCTGCAGAGCACCGTACCTTCGTCTTTAGCCTCTCTTCTCGTCTACATCTTAGCAAAAAGCTTTTCCACTCTGTCTGCCAAGGAGAAACTGTGCCAGCACAGAAAACATCTCCCATCGTGTTCTAGAGGCTGCACGGAGGTCTGCCGAGTGTTTTGCAAGAAGAGAAAGAAAGTTGTCCAAAACAGCTTGCAATCGAATGTTCATATGAATAGAAAAGGCAGGAGAGTGGTCAGGTACTGTTTTCTCTCACTTGGCAAGCTGCGCACACAATCGCAGTGTTGTACAGCTTGTTTCATCACCTTTGCGAAGTTGCCGCTCTCTCCGGCTCCCGGAGACGAAGAAGCTGCTTCTTCGCGCAAAGACGATTCTGCCGCTCACAGTGCTCTGCGGTGTGCGCCTTCTGCCGAAAGAGGTCCGGAAGCGGTGCTTAGCTCTGCAGAGCACCGAACCTTCGTCTTTAGCCTCTCTTCTCGTCTACATCTTAGCAAAAAGCTTTTCCACTCTGTCTGGCAAGGAGAAACTGTGCCAGCACAGAAAACATCTCCCATCGTGTTCTAGAGGCTGCACGGAGGTCTGCCGAGTGTTTTGCAAGAAGAGAAAGAAAGTTGTCCAAAACAGCTTGCAATCGAATGTTCATGTGAATAGAAAAGGCAGGAGAGTGGTCAGGTACTGTTGTCTCCCACTTGGCATGCTGCGCACACAATCGCAGTGTTGTACAGCTTGTTTCATCACCTTTGCGAAGTTGCCGCTCTCTCCGGCTCCCGGAGACGAAGAAGCTGCTTCTTCGCGCAAAGACGATTCTGCCGCTCACAGTGCTCTGCGGTGTGCGCCTTCTGCCGAAAGAGGTCCGGGAGCTGTGCTTAGCTCTGCAGAGCACCGTACCTTCGTCTTTAGCCTCTCTTCTCGTCTACATCTTAGCAAAAAGCTTTTCCACTCTGTCTGGCAAGGAGAAACTGTGCCAGCACAAAAATCATCTCCCATCGTGTTCTAGAGGCTGCACGGAGGTCTGCCGAGTGTTTTGCAAGAAGAGAAAGAAAGTTGTCCAAAACAGCTTGCAATCGAATGTTCAAGTGAATAGAAAAGGCAGGAGAGTGGTCAGGTACTGTTTTCTCTCAGTTGGCAAGCTGCGCACACAATCGCAGTGTTGTACAGCTTGTTTCATCACCTTTGCGAAGCTGCCGCTCTCTCCGGCTCCCGGAGACGAAGAAGCTGCTTCTTCGCGCAAAGACGATTCTGCCGCTCACAGTGCTCTGCGCTGTGCGCCTTCTGCCGAAAGAGGTCCGGGAGCGGTGCTTAGCTCTGCAGAGCACCGTACCTTCGTCTTTAGCCTCTCTTCTCGTCTACATCTTAGCAAAAAGCTTTTCCACTCTGTCTGGCAAGGAGAAACTGTGCCAGCACAGAAAACATCTCCCATCGTGTTCTAGAGGCTGCACGGAGGTCTGCCGAGTGTTTTGCAAGAAGAGAAAGAAAGTTGTCCAAAACAGCTTCCAATCGAATGTTCAAGTAAATAGAAAAGGCAGGAGAGTGGTCAGGTACTGTTTTCTCTCACTTGGCAAGCTGCGCACACAATCGCAGTGTTGTACAGCTTGTTTCATCACCTTTGCGAAGTTGCCGCTCTCTCCGGCTCCCGGAGACGAAGAAGCTGCTTCTTCGCGCAAAGACGATTCTGCCGCTCACAGTGCTCTGCGGTGTGCGCCTTCTGCCGAAAGAGGTCCGGAAGCGGTGCTTAGCTCTGCAGAGCACCGTACCTTCGTCTTTAGCCTCTCTTCTCGTCTACATCTTAGCAAAAAGCTTTTCCACTCTGTCTGGCAAGGAGAAACTGTGCCAGCACAGAAAACATCTCCCATCGTGTTCTAGAGGCTGCACGGAGGTCTGCCGAGTGTTTTGCAAGAAGAGAAAGAAAGTTGTCCAAAACAGCTTGCAATCGAATGTTCATGTGAATAGAAAAGGCAGGAGAGTGGTCAGGTACTGTTTTCTCCCACTTGGCATGCTGCGCACACAATCGCAGTGTTGTACAGCTTGTTTCATCACCTTTGCGAAGTTGCCGCTCTCTCCGGCTCCCGGAGACGAAGAAGCTGCTTCTTCGCGCAAAGACGATTCTGCCGCTCACAGTGCTCTGCGGTTTACGCCTTCTGCCGAAAGACGTCCGGGAGCGGTGCTTAGCTCTGCAGAGCACCGTACCTTCGTCTTTAGCCTCTCTTCTCGTCTGCATCTTAGCAAAAAGCTTTTCCACTCTGTCTGGCAAGGAGAAACTGTGCCAGCACAGAAAACATCTCCCATCGTGTTCTAGAGGCTGCACGGAGGTCTGCCGAGTGTTTTGCAAGAAGAGAAAGAAAGTTGTCCAAAACAGCTTGCAATCGAATGTTCATGTGAATAGAAAAGGCAGGAGAGTGGTCAGGTACTGTTTTCTCTCAGTTGGCACGCTGCTCACACAATCGCAGTGTTGTACAGCTTGTTTCATCACCTTTGCGAAGTTGCCGCTCTCTCCGGCTCCCGGAGACGAAGAAGCTGCTTCTTCGCGCAAAGACGATTCTGCCGCTCACAGTGCTCTGCGGTGTGCGCCTTCTGCCGAAAGAGGCACGGGAGCGGTGCTTAGCTCTGCAGAGCACCGTACCTTCGTCTTTAGCCTCTCTTCTCGTCTACATCTTAGCAAAAAGCTTTTCCACTCTGTCTGGCAAGGAGAAACTGTGCCAGCACAGAAAACATCTCCCATCGTGTTCTAGAGGCTGCACGGAGGTCTGCCGAGTGTTTTGCAAGAAGAGAAAGAAAGTTGTCCAAAACAGCTTGCAATCGAATGTTCATATGAATAGAAAAGGCAGGAGAGTGGTCATGTACAGTTTTCTCTCAGTTGGCAAGCTGCGCACACAATCGCAGTGTTGTACAGCTTGTTTCATCACCTTTGCGAAGTTGCCGCTCTCTCCGGCTCCCGGAGACGAAGAAGCTGCTTCTTCGCGCAAAGACGATTCTGCCGCTCACAGTGCTCTGCGGTGTGCGCCTTCTGCCCAAAGAGGTCCGGAAGCGGTGCTTAGCTCTGCAGAGCACCGTACCTTCGTCTTTAGCCTCTCTTCTCGTCTACATCTTAGCAAAAAGCTTTTCCACTCTGTCTGCCAAGGAGAAACTGTGCCAGCACAGAAAACATCTCCCATCGTGTTCTAGAGGCTGCACGGAGGTCTGCCGAGTGTTTTGCAAGAAGAGAAAGAAAGTTGTCCAAAACAGCTTGCAATCGAATGTTCATGTGAATAGAAAACGCAGGAGAGTGGTCAGGTACTGTTTTCTCCCACTTGGCATGCTGCGCACACAATCGCAGTGTTGTACAGCTTGTTTCATCACCTTTGCGAAGTTGCCGCTCTCTCCGGCTCCCGGAGACGAAGAAGCTGCTTCTTCGCGCAAAGACGATTCTGCCGCTCACAGTGCTCTGCGGTGTGCGCCTTCTGCCGAAAGAGGTCCGGGAGCTGTGCTTATCTCTGCAGAGCACCGTACCTTCGTCTTTAGCCTCTCTTCTCGTCTACATCTTAGCAAAAAGCTTTTCCACTCTGTCTGGCAAGGAGAAACTGTGCCAGCACAAAAAACATCTCCCATCGTGTTCTTGAGGCTGCACGGAGGTCTGCCGAGTGTTTTGCAAGAAGAGAAAGCAAGTTGTCCAAAACAGCTTGCAATCGAATGTTCAAGTGAATAGAAAAGGCAGGAGAGTGGTCAGGTACTGTTTTCTCTCAGTTGGCAAGCTGCGCACACAATCGCAGTGTTGTACAGCTTGTTTCATCACCTTTGCGAAGCTGCCGCTCTCTCCGGCTCCCGGAGACGAAGAAGCTGCTTCTTCGCGCAAAGACGATTCTGCCGCTCACAGTGCTCTGCGGTGTGCGCCTTCTGCCGAAAGAGGTCCGGGAGCGGTGCTTAGCTCTGCAGAGCACCGTACCTTCGTCTTTAGCCTCTCTTCTCGTCTACATCTTAGCAAAAAGCTTTTCCACTCTGTCTGGCAAGGAGAAACTGTGCCAGCACAGAAAACATCTCCCATCGTGTTCTAGAAGCTGCACGGAGGTCTGCCGAGTGTTTTGCAAGAAGAGAAAGAAAGTTGTCCAAAACAGCTTGCAATCGAATGTTCATGTGAATAGAAAAGGCAGGAGAGTGGTCAGGTACTGTTTTCTCTCAGTTGGCACGCTGCTCACACAATCGCAGTGTTGTACAGCTTGTTTCATCACCTTTGCGAAGTTGCCGCTCTCTCCGGCTCCCGGAGACGAAGAAGCTGCTTCTTCGCGCAAAGACGATTCTGCCGCTCACTGTGCTCTGCGGTGTGCGCCTTCTGCCGAAAGAGGCACGGGAGCGGTGCTTAGCTCTGCAGAGCACCGTACCTTCGTCTTTAGCCTCTCTTCTCGTCTACATCTTAGCAAAAAGCTTTTCCACTCTGTCTGGCAAGGAGAAACTGTGCCAGCACAGAAAACATCTCCCATCGTGTTCTAGAGGCTGCACGGAGGTCTGCCGAGTGTTTTGCAAGAAGAGAAAGAAAGTTGTCCAAAACAGCTTGCAATCGAATGTTCATATGAATAGAAAAGGCAGGAGAGTGGTCAGGTACTGTTTTCTCTCACTTGGCAAGCTGCGCACACAATCGCAGTGTTGTACAGCTTGTTTCATCACCTTTGCGAAGTTGCCGCTCTCTCCGGCTCCCGGAGACGAAGAAGCTGCTTCTTCGCGCAAAGACGATTCTGCCGCTCACAGTGCTCTGCGCTGTGCGCCTTCTGCCCAAAGAGGTCCGGAAGCGGTGCTTAGCTCTACAGAGCACCGTACCTTCGTCTTTAGCCTCTCTTCTCGTCTACATCTTAGCAAAAAGCTTTTCCACTCTGTCTGGCTAGGAAAAATTGTGCCAGCACAGAAAACATCTCCCATCGTGTTCTAGAGGCTGCACGGAGGTCTGCCGAGTGTTTTGCAAGAAGAGAAAGAAAGTTGTCCAAAACAGCTTGCAATCGAATGTTCATGTGAATAGAAAAGGCAGGAGAGTGGTCAGGTACTGTTTTCTCTCACTTGGCAAGCTGCGCACACAATCGCAGTGTTGTACAGCTTGTTTCATCACCTTTGCGAAGTTGCCGCTCTCTCCGGCTCCCGGAGACTAAGAAGCTGCTTCTTCGCGCAAAGACGATTCTGCCGCTCACTGTGCTCTGCGGTGTGCGCCTTCTGCCGAAAGAGGTCCGGGAGCGGTGCTTAGCTCTGCAGAGCACCGTACCTTCGTCTTTAGTCTCTCTTCTCGTCTACATCTTAGCAAAAAGCTTTTCCACTCTGTCTGGCAAGGAGAAACTGTGCCAGCACAGAAAACATCTCCCATCGTGTTCTAGAGGCTGCACGGAGGTCTGCCGAGTGTTTTGCAAGAAGAGAAAGAAAGTTGTCCAAAACAGCTTGCAACCGAATGTTCATGTGAATAGAAAAGGCAGGAGAGTGGTCAGGTACTGTTTTCTCTCAGTTGGCAAGCTGCGCACACAATCGCAGTGTTGTACAGCTTGTTTCATCACCTTTGCGAAGTTGCCGCTCTCTCCGGCTCCCGGAGACGAAGAAGCTGCTTCTTCGCGCAAAGACGATTCTGCCGCTCACAGTGCTCTGCGCTGTGCGCCTTCTGCCGAAAGAGGTCCTGGAGCGGTGCTTAGCTCTGCAGAGCACCGTACCTTCGTCTTTAGCCTCTCTTTCGTCTACATCTTAGCAAAAAGCTTTTCCACTCTGTCTGGCAAGGAGAAACTGTGCCAGCACAAAAAACATCTCCCATCGTGTTCTAGAGGCTGCACGGAGGTCTGCCGAGTGTTTTGCAAGAAGAGAAAGAAAGTTGTCCAAAACAACTTGCAATCGAATGTTCATGTGAATGGAAAAGGCAGGAGAGTGGTCAGGTACTGTTTTCTCTCAGTTGGCACGCTGCTCACACAATCGCAGTGTTGTACAGCTTGTTTCATCACCTTTGCGAAGTTGCCGCTCTCTCCGGCTCCCGGAGACGAAGAAGCTGCTTCTTCGCGCAAAGACGATTCTGCCGCTCACTGTGCTCTGCGGTGTGCGCCTTCTGCCGAAAGACGTCCGGGAGCGGTGCTTAGCTCTGCAGAGCACCGTACCTTCGTCTTTAGCCTCTCTTCTCGTCTACATCTTAGCAAAAAGCTTTTCCACTCTGTCTGCCAAGGAGAAACTGTGCCAGCACAGAAAACATCTCCCATCGTGTTCTAGAGGCTGCACGGAGGTCTGCCGAGTGTTTTGCAAGAAGAGAAAGAAAGTTGTCCAAAACAGCTTCCAATCGAATGTTCAAGTAAATAGAAAAGGCAGGAGAGTGGTCAGGTACTGTTTTCTCTCACTTAGCAAGCTGCGCACACAATCGCAGTGTTGTACAGCTTGTTTCATCACCTTTGCGAAGTTGCCGCTCTCTCCGGCTCCCGGAGACGAAGAAGCTGCTTCTTCGCGCAAAGACGATTCTGCCGCTCACAGTGCTCTGCGGTGTGCGCCTTCTGCCGAAAGAGGTCCGGAAGCGGTGCTTAGCTCTGCAGAGCACCGTACCTTCGTCTTTAGCCTCTCTTCTCGTCTACATCTTAGCAAAAAGCTTTTCCACTCTGTCTGGCAAGGAGAAACTGTGCCAGCACAGAAAACATCTCCCATCGTGTTCTAGAGGCTGCACGGAGGTCTGCCGAGTGTTTTGCAAGAAGAGAAAGAAAGTTGTCCAAAACAGCTTGCAATCGAATGTTCATGTAAATAGAAAAGGCAGGAGAGTGGTCAGGTACTGTTTTCTCTCAGTTGGCAAGCTGCGCACACAATCGCAGTGTTGTACAGCTTGTTTCATCACCTTTGCCAAGTTGCCGCTCTCTCCGGCTCCCGGAGACGAAGAAGCTGCTTCTTCGCGCAAAGACGATTCTGCCGCTCACAGTGCTCTGCGCTGTGCGCCTTCTGCCGAAAGAGGTCCGGGAGCGGTGCTTAGCTCTGCAGAGCACCGTACCTTCGTCTTTAGCCTCTCTTCTCGTCTGCATCTTAGCAAAAAGCTTTTCCACTCTGTCTGGCAAGGAGAAACTGTGCCAGCACAGAAAACATCTCCCATCGTCTTCTAGAGGCTGCACGGAGGTCTGCCGAGTGTTTTGCAAGAAGAGAAAGAAAGTTGTCCAAAACAACTTGCAATCGAATGTTCATGTGAATGGAAAAGGCCGGAGAGTGGTCAGGTTCTGTTTTCTCTCAGTTGGCACGCTGCTCACACAATCGCAGTGTTGTACAGCTTGTTTCATCACCTTTGCGAAGTTGCCGCTCTCTCCGGCTCCCGGAGACGAAGAAGCTGCTTCTTCGCGCAAAGACGATTCTGCCGCTCACAGTGCTCTGCGGTGTGCGCCTTCTGCCCAAAGAGGCACGGGAGCGGTGCTTAGCTCTGCAGAGTACCATACGTGCTTCTATAGCCTCGCTTTTCGTCTACATCTTAGCAAAAAGCTTTTCCAATCTGTCTGGCAAGGAGAAACTGTGCCAGCACAGAAAACATCTCCCATCGTGTTCTAGAGGCTGCACGGAGGTCTGCCGAGTGTTTTGCAAGAAGAGAAAGAAAGTTGTCCAAAACAGCTTGCAATCGAATGTTCATATGAATAGAAAAGGCAGGAGAGTGGTCAGGTACTGTTTTCTCTCAGTTGGCAAGCTGCGCACACAATCGCAGTGTTGTACAGCTTGTTTCATCACCTTTGCGAAGTTGCCGCTCTCTCCGGCTCCCGGAGACGAAGAAGCTGCTTCTTCGCGCAAAGACGATTCTGCCGCTCACAGTGCTCTGCGGTGTGCGCCTTCTGCCGAAAGAGGCCCGGGAGCGGTGCTTAGCTCTGCAGAGCACCGTACCTTCGTCTTTAGCCTCTCTTCTCGTCTACATCTTAGCAAAAAGCTTTTCCACTCTGTCTGGCAAGGAGAAACTTTGCCAGCACAGAAAACATCTCCCATCGTGTTCTAGAGGCTGCACGGAGGTCAGCCGATTGTTTTGCAAGAAGAGAAAGAAAGTTGTCCAAAACAGCTTGCAACCGAATGTTCATGTGAATACAAAAGGCAGGAGAGTGGTCAGGTACTGTTTTCTCTCAGTTGGCAAGCTGCGCACACAATCGCAGTGTTGTACAGCTTGTTTCATCACCTTTGCGAAGTTGCCGCTCTCTCCGGCTCCCGGAGACGAAGAAGCTGCTTCTTCGTGCAAAGACGATTCTGCCGCTCACAGTGCTCTGCGGTGTGCGCCTTCTGCCGAAAGACGTCGGGGAGCGGTGCTTAGCTCTGCAGAGCACCGTACCTTCGTCTTTAGCCTCTCTTTCGTCTACATCTTAGCAAAAAGCTTTTCCACTCTGTCTGGCAAGGAGAAACTGTGCCAGCACAGAAAACATCTCCCATCGTGTTCTAGAGGCTGCACGGAGGTCTGCCGAGTGTTTTGCAAGAAGAGAAAGAAAGTTGTCCAAAACAGCTTGCAATCGAATGTTCATATGAATAGAAAAGGCAGGAGAGTGGTCAGGTACTGTTTTCTCTCAGTTGGCAAGCTGCGCACACAATCGCAGTGTTGTACAGCTTGTTTCATCACCTTTGCGAAGTTGCCGCTCTCTCCGGCTCCCGGAGACGAAGAAGCTGCTTCTTCGCGCAAAGACGATTCTGCCGCTCACAGTGCTCTGCGGTGTGCGCCTTCTGCCGAAAGAGGCCCGGGAGCGGTGCTTAGCTCTGCAGAGCACCGTACCTTCGTCTTTAGCCTCTCTTCTCGTCTACATCTTAGCAAAAAGCTTTTCCACTCTGTCTGGCAAGGAGAAACTTTGCCAGCACAGAAAACATCTCCCATCGTGTTCTAGAGGCTGCACGGAGGTCAGCCGAGTGTTTTGCAAGAAGAGAAAGAAAGTTGTCCAAAACAGCTTGCAACCGAATGTTCATGTGAATACAAAAGGCAGGAGAGTGGTCAGGTACTGTTTTCTCTCAGTTGGCAAGCTGCGCACACAATCGCAGTGTTGTACAGCTTGTTTCATCACCTTTGCGAAGTTGCCGCTCTCTCCGGCTCCCGGAGACGAAGAAGCTGCTTCTTCGTGCAAAGACGATTCTGCCGCTCACAGTGCTCTGCGGTGTGCGCCTTCTGCCGAAAGACGTCGGGGAGCGGTGCTTAGCTCTGCAGAGCACCGTACCTTCGTCTTTAGCCTCTCTTTCGTCTACATCTTAGCAAAAAGCTTTTCCACTCTGTCTGGCAAGGAGAAACTGTGCCAGCACAGAAAACATCTCCCATCGTGTTCTAGAGGCTGCACGGAGGTCTGCCGAGTGTTTTGCAAGAAGAGAAAGAAAGTTGTCCAAAACAGCTTGCAATCGAATGTTCAAGTGTATAGAAAAGGCAGGAGAGTGGTCAGGTACTGTTTTCTCTCAGTTGGCAAGCTGCGCACACAATCGCAGTGTTGTACAGCTTGTTTCATCACCTTTGCGAAGCTGCCGCTCTCTCCGGCTCCCGGAGACGAAGAAGCTGCTTCTTCGCGCAAAGACGATTCTGCCGCTCACAGTGCTCTGCGGTGTGCGCCTTCTGCCGAAAGACGTCCGGGAGCGGTGCTTAGCTCTGCAGAGCACCGTACCTTCGTCTTTAGCCTCTCTTCTCGTCTACATCTTAGCAAAAAGCTTTTCCACTCTGTCTGGCAAGGAGAAACTGTGCCAGCACAGAAAACATCTCCCATCGTGTTCTAGAAGCTGCACGGAGGTCTGCCGAGTGTTTTGCAAGAAGAGAAAGAAAGTTGTCCAAAACAGCTTGCAATCGAATGTTCATGTGAATAGAAAAGGCAGGAGAGTGGTCAGGTACTGTTTTCTCTCAGTTGGCAAGCTGCGCACACAATCGCAGTGTTGTACAGCTTGTTTCATCACCTTTGCGAAGTTGCCGCTCTCTCCGGCTGCCGGAGACTAAGAAGCTGCTTCTTCGCGCAAAGACGATTCTGCCGCTCACAGTGCTCTGCGGTGTGCGCCTTCTGCCCAAAGAGGTCCGGCAGCGGTGCTTAGCTCTGCAGAGCACCGTACCTTCGTCTTTAGCCTCTCTTCTCGTCTACATCTTAGCAAAAAGCTTTTCCACTCTGTCTGCCAAGGAGAAACTGTGCCAGCACAGAAAACATCTCCCATCGTGTTCTAGAGGCTGCACGGAGGTCTGCCGAGTGTTTTGCAAGAAGAGAAAGAAAGTTGTCCAAAACAGCTTGCAATCGAATGTTCATGTGAATAGAAAAGGCAGGAGAGTGGTCAGGTACTGTTTTCTCTCAGTTGGCAAGCTGCGCACACAATCGCAGTGTTGTACAGCTTGTTTCATCACCTTTGCGAAGTTGCCGCTCTCTCCGGCTCCCGGAGACGAGGAAGCTGCTTCTTCGCGCAAAGACGATTCTGCCGCTCACAGTGCTCTGCGGTGTGCGCCTTCTGCCCAAAGAGGTCCGGAAGCGGTGCTTAGCTCTGCAGAGCACCGTACCTTCGTCTTTAGCCTCTCTTCTCGTCTGCATCTTAGCAAAAAGCTTTTCCACTCTGTCTGGCAAGGAGAAACTGTGCCAGCACAGAAAACATCTCCCATCGTGTTCTAGAAGCTGCACGGAGGTCTGCCGAGTGTTTTGCAAGAAGAGAAAGAAAGTTGTCCAAAACAGCTTGCAATCGAATGTTCAAGTGAATAGAAAAGGCAGGAGAGTGGTCAGGTACTGTTTTCTCTCAGTTGGCAAGCTGCGCACACAATCGCAGTGTTGTACAGCTTGTTTCATCACCTTTGCGAAGTTGCCGCTCTCTCCGGCTCCCGGAGTCGAAGAAGCTGCTTCTTCGCGCAAAGACGATTCTGCCGCTCACAGTGCTCTGCGGTGTGCGCCTTCTGCCCAAAGAGGTCCGGAAGCGGTGCTTAGCTCTGCAGAGCACCGAACCTTCGTCTTTAGCCTCTCTTCTCGTCTACATCTTAGCAAAAAGCTTTTCCACTCTGTCTGGCAAGGAGAAACTGTGCCAGCACAGAAAACATCTCCCATCGTGTTCTAGAGGCTGCACGGAGGTCTGCCGAGTGTTTTGCAAGAAGAGAAAGAAAGTTGTCCAAAACAGCTTGCAATCGAATGTTCATGTGAATAGAAAAGGCAGGAGAGTGGTCAGGTACTGTTTTCTCTCAGTTGGCAAGCTGCGCACACAATCGCAGTGTTGTACAGCTTGTTTCATCACCTTTGCGAAGTTGCCGCTCTCTCCGGCTCCCGGAGACGAAGAAGCTGCTTCTTCGCGCAAAGACGATTCTGCCGCTCACAGTGCTCTGTGGTGTGCGCCTTCTGCCGAAAGAGGTCCGGGAGCGGTGCTTAGCTCTGCAGAGTACCGTACCTTCGTCTTTAGTCTCTCTTCTCGTCTACATCTTAGCAAAAAGCTTTTACACTCTGTCTGGCAAGGAGAAACTGTGCCAGCACAAAAAACATCTCCCATCGTGTTCTAGAGGCTGCACGGAGGTCAGCCGAGTGTTTTGCAAGAAGAGAAAGAAAGTTGTCCAAAACAGCTGGCAACCGAATGTTCATGTGAATAAAAAAGGCAGGAGAGTGGTCAGGTACTGTTTTCTCTCAGTTGGCAAGCTGCGCACACAATCGCAGTGTTGTACAGCTTGTTTCATCACCTTTGCGAAGTTGCCGCTCTCTCCGGCTCCCGGAGACGAAGAAGCTGCTTCTTCGCGCAAAGACGATTCTGCCGCTCACAGTGCTCTGCGGTGCGCGCCTTCTGCCCAAAGAGGTCCGGGAGCGGTGCTTAGCTCTGCAGAGCACCGTACCTTCGTCTTTAGCCTCTCTTCTCGTCTACATCTTAGCAAAAAGCTTTTCCACTCTGTCTGGCAAGGAGAAACTGTGCCAGCACAGAAAACATCTCCCATCGTGTTCTAGAGGCTGCACGGAGGTCTGCCGAGTGTTTTGCAAGAAGAGAAAGAAAGTTGTCCAAAACAGCTTGCAATCGAATGTTCATGTGAATAGAAAAGGCAGGAGAGTGGTCAGGTACTGTTTTCTCTCACTTGGCAAGCTGCGCACACAATCGCAGTGTTGTACAGCTTGTTTCATCACCTTTGCCAAGTTGCCGCTCTCTCCGGCTCCCGGAGACGAAGAAGCTGCTTCTTCGCGCAAAGACGATTCTGCCGCTCACAGTGCTCTGCGCTGTGCGCCTTCTGCCGAAAGACGTCCGGGAGCGGTGCTTAGCTCTGCAGAGCACCGTACCTTCGTCTTTAGCCTCTCTTCTCGTCTGCATCTTAGCAAAAAGCTTTTCCACTCTGTCTGGCAAGGAGAAACTGTGCCAGCACAGAAAACATCTCCCATCGTCTTCTAGAGGCTGCACGGAGGTCTGCCGAGTGTTTTGCAAGTAGAGAAAGAAAGTTGTCCAAAACAACTTGCAATCGAATGTTCATGTGAATGGAAAAGGCTGGAGAGTGGTCAGGTACTGTTTTCTCTCAGTTGGCACGCTGCTCACACAATCGCAGTGTTGTACAGCTTGTTTCATCACCTTTGCGAAGTTGCCGCTCTCTCCGGCTCCCGGAGACGAAGAAGCTGCTTCTTCGCGCAAAGACGATTCTGCCGCTCACAGTGCTCTGCGGTGTGCGCCTTCTGCCGAAAGACGCACGGGAGCGGTGCTTAGCTCTGCAGAGCACCGTACCTTCGTCTTTAGCCTCTCTTCTCGTCTACATCTTAGCAAAAAGCTTTTCCACTCTGTCTGCCAAGGAGAAACTGTGCCAGCACAGAAAACATCTCCCATCGTCTTCTAGAGGCTGCACGGAGGTCTGCCGAGTGTTTTGCAAGAAGAGAAAGAAAGTTGTCCAAAACAGCTTGCAATCGAATGTTCATATGAATAGAAAAGGCAGGAGAGTGGTCAGGTACTGTTTTCTCTCACTTGGCAAGCTGCGCACACAATCGCAGTGTTGTACAGCTTGTTTCATCACCTTTGCGAAGTTGCCGCTCTCTCCGGCTCCCGGAGACGAAGAAGCTGCTTCTTCGCGCAAAGACGATTCTGCCGCTCACAGTGCTCTGCGCTGTGCGCCTTCTGCCGAAAGACGTCCGGGAGCGGTGCTTAGCTCTGCAGAGCACCGTACCTTCGTCTTTAGCCTCTCTTCTCGTCTACATCTTAGCAAAAAGCTTTTCCACTCTGTCTGGCAAGGAGAAACTGTGCCAGCACAGAAAACATCTCCCATCGTGTTCTAGAGGCTGCACGGAGGTCTGCCGAGTGTTTTGCAAGAAGAGAAAGAAAGTTGTCCAAAACAGCTTGCAATCGAATGTTCAAGTGAATAGAAAAGGCAGGAGAGTGGTCAGGTACTGTTTTCTCTCAGTTGGCAAGCTGCGCACACAATCGCAGTGTTGTACAGCTTGTTTCATCACCTTTGCGAAGTTGCCGCTCTCTCCGGCTGCCGGAGACGAAGAAGCTGCTTCTTCGCGCAAAGACGATTCTGCCGCTCACAGTGCTCTGCGGTGTGCGCCTTCTGCCGAAAGAGGTCCGGGAGCGGTGCTTAGCTCTGCAGAGCACCGTACCTTCGTCTTTAGCCTCTCTTCTCGTCTACATCTTAGCAAAAAGCTTTTCCACTCTGTCTGGCAAGGAGAAACTGTGCCAGCACAGAAAACATCTCCCATCGTGTTCTAGAGGCTGCACGGAGGTGTGCCGAGTGTTTTGCAAGAAGAGAAAGAAAGTTGTCCAAAACAGCTTGCAATCGAATGTTCATGTGAATAGAAAAGGCAGGAGAGTGGTCAGGTACTGTTTTCTCTCAGTTGGCAAGCTGCGCACACAATCGCAGTGTTGTACAGCTTGTTTCATCACCTTTGCCAAGTTGCCGCTCTCTCCGGCTCCCGGAGACGAAGAAGCTGCTTCTTCGCGCAAAGACGATTCTGCCGCTCACAGTGCTCTGCGGTGTGCGCCTTCTGCCGAAAGAGGTCCGGGAGCGGTGCTTAGCTCTGCAGAGCACCGTACCTTCGTCTTTAGCCTCTCTTCTCGTCTACATCTTAGCAAAAAGCTTTTCCACTCTGTCTGGCAAGGAGAAACTGTGCCAGCACAGAAAACATCTCCCATCGTGTTCTAGAGGCTGCACGCAGGTCTGCCGAGTGTTTTGCAAGAAGAGAAAGAAAGTTGTCCAAAACAACTTGCAATCGAATGTTCATGTGAATGGAAAAGGCAGGAGAGTGGTCAGGTACTGTTTTCTCTCAGTTGGCAAGCTGCGCACACAATCGCAGTGTTGTACAGCTTGTTTCATCACCTTTGCGAAGCTGCCGCTCTCTCCGGCTCCCGGAGACGAAGAAGCTGCTTCTTCGCGCAAAGACGATTCTGCCGCTCACAGTGCTCTGCGCTGTGCGCCTTCTGCCGAAAGAGGTCCGGGAGCGGTGCTTAGCTCTGCAGAGCACCGTACCTTCGTCTTTAGCCTCTCTTCTCGTCTACATCTTAGCAAAAAGCTTTTCCACTCTGTCTGGCAAGGAGAAACTGTGCCAGCACAGAAAACATCTCCCATCGTGTTCTAGAAGCTGCACGGAGGTCTGCCGAGTGTTTTGCAAGAAGAGAAAGAAAGTTGTCCAAAACAGCTTGCAATCGAATGTTCATGT
Organism: Melozone crissalis; assembly: GCF_028551555.1. Lineage (NCBI taxonomy): Eukaryota > Metazoa > Chordata > Aves > Passeriformes > Passerellidae > Melozone > Melozone crissalis. The sequence continues at coordinate 78,969 of NW_026536129.1, forward strand.
GAATAGAAAAGGCAGGAGAGTGGTCAGGTACTGTTTTCTCTCACTTGGCAAGCTGCGCACACAATCGCAGTGTTGTACAGCTTGTTTCATCACCTTTGCGAAGTTGCCGCTCTCTCCGGCTCCCGGAGACGAAGAAGCTGCTTCTTCGCGCAAAGACGATTCTGCCGCTCACAGTGCTCTGCGGTGTGCGCCTTCTGCCGAAAGACGTCCGGGAGCGGTGCTTAGCTCTGCAGAGCACCGTACCTTCGTCTTTAGCCTCTCTTCTCGTCTGCATCTTAGCAAAAAGCTTTTCCACTCTGTCTGGCAAGGAGAAACTGTGCCAGCACAGAAAACATCTCCCATCGTGTTCTAGAGGCTGCACGGAGGTCTGCCGAGTGTTTTGCAAGAAGAGAAAGAAAGTTGTCCAAAACAGCTTGCAATCGAATGTTCAAGTGAATAGAAAAGGCAGGAGAGTGGTCAGGTACTGTTTTCTCTCACTTGGCAAGCTGCGCACACAATCGCAGTGTTGTACAGCTTGTTTCATCAACTTTGCGAAGTTGCCGCTCTCTCCGGCTCCCGGAGACGAGGAAGCTGCTTCTTCGCGCAAAGACGATTCTGCCGCTCACAGTGCTCTGCGGTGTGCGCCTTCTGCCGAAAGACGTCCGGGAGCGGTGCTTAGCTCTGCAGAGCACCGTACCTTCGTCTTTAGCCTCTCTTCTCGTCTACATCTTAGCAAAAAGCTTTTCCACTCTGTCTGGCAAGGAAAAACTGTGCCAGCACAAAAAACATCTCCCATCGTGTTCTAGAGGCTGCACGCAGGTCTGCCGAGTGTTTTGCAAGAAGAGAAAGAAAGTTGTCCAAAACAGCTTGCAATCGAATGTTCATGTGAATAGAAAAGGCAGGAGAGTGGTCAGGTACTGTTTTCTCTCAGTTGGCAAGCTGCGCACACAATCGCAGTGTTGTACAGCTTGTTTCATCACCTTTGCCAAGTTGCCGCTCTCTCCGGCTCCCGGAGACGAAGAAGCTGCTTCTTCGCGCAAAGACGATTCTGCCGCTCACAGTGCTCTGTGGTGTGCGCCTTCTGCCGAAAGAGGTCCGGGAGCGGTGCTTAGCTCTGCAGAGTACCGTACCTTCGTCTTTAGTCTCTCTTCTCGTCTACATCTTAGCAAAAAGCTTTTCCACTCTGTCTGGCAAGGAGAAACTGTGCCAGGACAGAAAACATCTCCCATCGTGTTCTAGAGGCTGCACGGAGGTCAGCCGAGTGTTTTGCAAGAAGAGAAAGAAAGTTGTCCAAAACAGCTGGCAACCGAATGTTCATGTGAATAAAAAAGGCAGGAGAGTGGTCAGGTACTGTTTTCTCTCAGTTGGCAAGCTGCGCACACAATCGCAGTGTTGTACAGCTTGTTTCATCACCTTTGCCAAGTTGCCGCTCTCTCCGGCTCCCGGAGACGAAGAAGCTGCTTCTTCGCGCAAAGACGATTCTGCCGCTCACAGTGCTCTGCGGTGTGCGCCTTCTGCCCAAAGAGGTCCGGGAGCGGTGCTTAGCTCTGCAGAGCACCGTACCTTCGTCTTTAGCCTCTCTTCTCGTCTACATCTTAGCAAAAAGCTTTTCCACTCTGTCTGCCAAGGAGAAACTGTGCCAGCACAGAAAACATCTCCCATCGTGTTCTAGAAGCTGCACGGAGGTCTGCCGAGTGTTTTGCAAGAAGAGAAAGAAAGTTGTCCAAAACAGCTTGCAATCGAATGTTCATGTGAATAGAAAAGGCAGGAGAGTGGTCAGGTACTGTTTTCTCTCACTTGGCAAGCTGCGCACACAATCGCAGTGTTGTACAGCTTGTTTCATCACCTTTGCGAAGTTGCCGCTCTCTCCGGCTCCCGGAGACGAAGAAGCTGCTTCTTCGCGCAAAGACGATTCTGCCGCTCACAGTGCTCTGCGCTGTGCGCCTTCTGCCGAAAGACGTCCGGGAGCGGTGCTTAGCTCTGCAGAGCACCGTACCTTCGTCTTTAGCCTCTCTTCTCGTCTGCATCTTAGCAAAAAGCTTTTCCACTCTGTCTGGCAAGGAGAAACTGTGCCAGCACAGAAAACATCTCCCATCGTCTTCTAGAGGCTGCACGGAGGTCTGCCGAGTGTTTTGCAAGAAGAGAAAGAAAGTTGTCCAAAACAGCTTGCAATCGAATGTTCATGTGAATAGAAAAGGCAGGAGAGTGGTCAGGTACTGTTTTCTCTCAGTTGGCAAGCTGCGCACACAATCGCAGTGTTGTACAGCTTGTTTCATCACCTTTGCGAAGCTGCCGCTCTCTCCGGCTGCCGGAGACGAAGAAGCTGCTTCTTCGCGCAAAGACGATTCTGCCGCTCACAGTGCTCTGCGGTGTGCGCCTTCTGCCGAAAGAGGTCCGGGAGCGGTGCTTAGCTCTGCAGAGCACCGTACCTTCGTCTTTAGCCTCTCTTCTCGTCTACATCTTAGCAAAAAGCTTTTCCACTCTGTCTGGCAAGGAGAAACTGTGCCAGCACAGAAAACATCTCCCATCGTGTTCTAGAAGCTGCACGGAGGTCTGCCGAGTGTTTTGCAAGAAGAGAAAGAAAGTTGTCCAAAACAGCTTGCAATCGAATGTTCATGTGAATAGAAAAGGCAGAGAGTGCTCAGGTACTGTTTTCTCTCACTTGGCAAGCTGCGCACACAATCGCAGTGTTGTACAGCTTGTTTCATCACCTTTGCGAAGTTGCCGCTCTCTCCGGCTCCCGGAGACGAAGAAGCTGCTTCTTCGCGCAAAGACGATTCTGCCGCTCACAGTGCTCTGCGGTGTGCGCCTTCTGCCGAAAGAGGTCCGGGAGCGGTGCTTAGCTCTGCAGAGCACCGTACCTTCGTCTTTAGCCTCTCTTCTCGTCTACATCTTAGCAAAAAGCTTTTCCACTCTGTCTGGCAAGGAGAAACTGTGCCAGCACAGAAAACATCTCCCATCGTGTTCTAGAGGCTGCACGGAGGTCTGCCGAGTGTTTTGCAAGAAGAGAAAGAAAGTTGTCCAAAACAACTTGCAATCGAATGTTCATGTGAATGGAAAAGGCAGGAGAGTGGTCAGGTACTGTTTTCTCTCAGTTGGCAAGCTGCGCACACAATCGCAGTGTTGTACAGCTTGTTTCATCACCTTTGCGAAGTTGCCGCTCTCTCCGGCTCCCGGAGACGAAGAAGCTGCTTCTTCGCGCAAAGACGATTCTGCCGCTCACAGTGCTCTGCGGTGTGCGCCTTCTGCCGAAAGAGGTCCGGGAGCGGTGCTTAGCTCTGCAGAGCACCGTACCTTCGTCTTTAGCCTCTCTTCTCGTCTACATCTTAGCAAAAAGCTTTTCCACTCTGTCTGGCAAGGAGAAACTGTGCCAGGACAGAAAACATCTCCCATCGTGTTCTAGAGGCTGCACGGAGGTCAGCCGAGTGTTTTGCAAGAAGAGAAAGAAAGTTGTCCAAAACAACTTGCAACCGAATGTTCATGTGAATAAAAAAGGCAGGAGAGTTGTCAGGTACTGTTTTCTCTCAGTTGGCAAGCTGCGCACACAATCGCAGTGTTGTACAGCTTGTTTCATCACCTTTGCGAAGTTGCCGCTCTCTCCGGCTCCCGGAGACGAAGAAGCTGCTTCTTCGCGCAAAGACGATTCTGCCGCTCACAGTGCTCTGCGGTGTGCGCCTTCTGCCGAAAGAGGTCCGGGAGCGGTGCTTAGCTCTGCAGAGCACAGTACCTTCGTCTTTAGCCTCTCTTTCGTCTACATCTTAGCAAAAGCTTTTCCACTCTGTCTGGCAAGGAGAAACTGTGCCAGCACAGAAAACATCTCCCATCGTGTTCTAGAGGCTGCACGGAGGTCTGCCGAGTGTTTTGCAAGAAGAGAAAGAAAGTTGTCCAAAACAGCTTGCAATCGAATGTTCATGTGAATAGAAAAGGCAGGAGAGTGGTCAGGTACTGTTTTCTCTCAGTTGGCAAGCTGCGCACACAATCGCAGTGTTGTACAGCTTGTTTCATCACCTTTGCGAAGTTGCCGCTCTCTCCGGCTCCCGGAGACGAGGAAGCTGCTTCTTCGCGCAAAGACGATTCTGCCGCTCACAGTGCTCTGCGGTGTGCGCCTTCTCCCGAAAGACGTCCGGGAGCGGTGCTTAGCTCTGCAGAGCACCGTACCTTCGTCTTTAGCCTCTCTTCTCGTCTGCACCTTAGCAAAAAGCTTTTCCACTCTGTCTGGCAAGGAGAAACTCTGCCAGCACAGAAAACATCTCCCATCGTGTTCTAGAGGCTGCACGGAGGTCTGCCGAGTGTTTTGCAAGAAGAGAAAGAAAGTTGTCCAAAACAACTTGCAATCGAATGTTCATGTGAATGGAAAAGGCAGGAGAGTGGTCAGGTACTGTTTTCTCTCCGTTGGCACGCTGCTCACACAATCGCAGTGTTGTACAGCTTGTTTCATCACCTTTGCGAAGTTGCCGCTCTCTCCGGCTCCCGGAGACGAAGAAGCTGCTTCTTCGCGCAAAGACGATTCTGCCGCTCACAGTGCTCTGCGGTGTGCGCCTTCTGCCGAAAGAGGCACGGGAGCGGTGCTTAGCTCTGCAGAGTACCATACGTGCTTCTATAGCCTCGCTTCTCGTCTACATCTTAGCAAAAAGATTTTCCACTCTGTCTGGCAAGGAGAAACTGTGCCAGCACAGAAAACATCTCCCATCGTCTTCTAGAGGCTGCACGGAGGTCTGCCGAGTGTTTTGCAAGAAGAGAAAGAAAGTTGTCCAAAACAGCTTGCAATCGAATGTTCATGTGAATAGAAAAGGCAGGAGAGTGGTCAGGTACTGTTTTCTCTCAGTTGGCAAGCTGCGCACACAATCGCAGTGTTGTACAGCTTGTTTCATCACCTTTGCGAAGTTGCCGCTCTCTCCGGCTCCCGGAGACGAAGAAGCTGCTTCTTCGCGCAAAGACGATTCTGCCGCTCACAGTGCTCTGCGGTGTGCGCCTTCTGCCGAAAGAGGTCCGGAAGCGGTGCTTAGCTCTGCAGAGCACCGTACCTTCGTCTTTAGCCTCTCTTCTCGTCTACATCTTAGCAAAAAGCTTTTCCACTCTGTCTGGCAAGGAGAAACTTTGCCAGCACAGAAAACATCTCCCATCGTGTTCTAGAGGCTGCACGGAGGTCAGCCGAGTGTTTTGCAAGAAGAGAAAGAAAGTTGTCCAAAACAGCTTGCAACCGAATGTTCATGTGAATAAAAAAGGCAGGAGAGTGGTCAGGTACTGTTTTCTCTCAGTTGGCAAGCTGCGCACACAATCGCAGTGTTGTACAGCTTGTTTCATCACCTTTGCGAAGTTGCCGCTCTCTCCGGCTCCCGGAGACGAAGAAGCTGCTTCTTCGCGCAAAGACGATTCTGCCGCTCACAGTGCTCTGCGGTGTGCGCCTTCTGCCGAAAGAGGTCCGGGAGCGGTGCTTAGCTGTGCAGAGCACCGTACCTTCGTCTTTAGCCTCTCTTTCGTCTACATCTTAGCAAAAAGCTTTTCCACTCTGTCTGGCAAGGAGAAACTGTGCCAGCACAAAAAACATCTCCCATCGTGTTCTAGAGGCTGCACGGAGGTCTGCCGAGTGTTTTGCAAGAAGAGAAAGAAAGTTGTCCAAAACAGCTTGCAATCGAATGTTCAAGTGTATAGAAAAGGCAGGAGAGTGGTGAGGTACTGTTTTCACCCACTTGGCATGCTGCGCACACAATCGCAGTGTTGTACAGCTTGTTTCATCACCTTTGCGAAGCTGCCGCTCTCTCCGGCTCCCGGAGACGAAGAAGCTGCTTCTTCGCGCAAAGACGATTCTGCCGCTCACAGTGCTCTGCGGTGTGCGCCTTCTGCCCAAAGACGTCCGGGAGCGGTGCTTAGCTCTGCAGAGCACCGTACCTTCGTCTTTAGCCTCTCTTCTCGTCTACATCTTAGCAAAAAGCTTTTCCACTCTGTCTGGCAAGGAGAAACTGTGCCAGCACAGAAAACATCTCCCATCGTCTTCTAGAGGCTGCACGGAGGTCTGCCGAGTGTTTTGCAAGAAGAGAAAGAAAGTTGTCCAAAACAACTTGCAATCGAATGTTCATGTGAATGGAAAAGGCCGGAGAGTGGTCAGGTACTGTTTTCTCTCAGTTGGCACGCTGCTCACACAATCGCAGTGTTGTACAGCTTGTTTCATCACCTTTGCGAAGTTGCCGCTCTCTCCGGCTCCCGGAGACGAAGAAGCTGCTTCTTCGCGCAAAGACGATTCTGCCGCTCACAGTGCTCTGCGGTGTGCGCCTTCTGCCGAAAGAGGCACGGGAGCGGTGCTTAGCTCTGCAGAGCACCGTACCTTCGTCTTTAGCCTCTCTTCTCGTCTACATCTTAGCAAAAAGCTTTTCCACTCTGTCTGGCAAGGAGAAACTGTGCCAGCACAGAAAACATCTCCCATCGTCTTCTAGAGGCTGCACGGAGGTCTGCCGAGTGTTTTGCAAGAAGAGAAAGAAAGTTGTCCAAAACAACTTGCAATCGAATGTTCATGTGAATGGAAAAGGCCGGAGAGTGGTCAGGTACTGTTTTCTCTCAGTTGGCACGCTGCTCACACAATCGCAGTGTTGTACAGCTTGTTTCATCACCTTTGCGAAGTTGCCGCTCTCTCCGGCTCCCGGAGACGAAGAAGCTGCTTCTTCGCGCAAAGACGATTCTGCCGCTCACAGTGCTCTGCGGTGTGCGCCTTCTGCCGAAAGAGGCACGGGAGCGGTGCTTAGCTCTGCAGAGCACCGTACCTTCGTCTTTAGCCTCTCTTCTCGTCTACATCTTAGCAAAAAGCTTTTCCACTCTGTCTGGCAAGGAGAAACTGTGCCAGCACAGAAAACATCTCCCATCGTGTTCTAGAGGCTGCACGGAGGTCTGCCGAGTGTTTTGCAAGAAGAGAAAGAAAGTTGTCCAAAACAGCTTGCAATCGAATGTTCATGTGAATAGAAAAGGCAGGAGAGTGGTCAGGTACTGTTTTCACCCACTTGGCATGCTGCGCACACAATCGCAGTGTTGTACAGCTTGTTTCATCACCTTTGCGAAGTTGCCGCTCTCTCCGGCTCCCGGAGACGAAGAAGCTGCTTCTTCGCCCAAAGACGATTCTGCCGCTCACAGTGCTCTGCGGTGTGCGCCTTCTGCCGAAAGAGGTCCGGGAGCTGTGCTTACCTCTGCAGAGCACCGTACCTTCGTCTTTAGCCTCTCTTCTCCTCTGCATCTTAGCAAAAAGCTTTTCCACTCTGTCTGGCAAGGAGAAACTGTGCCAGCATAAAAAAAATCTCCCATCGTGTTTTAGAGGCTGCACGGAGGTCTGCCGAGTGTTTTGCAAGAAGAGAAAGAAAGTTGTCCAAAACAGCTTGCAATCGAATGTTCAAGTGAATAGAAAAGGCAGGAGAGTGGTCAGGTACTGTTTTCTCTCAGTTGGCAAGCTGCGCACACAATCGCAGTGTTGTACAGCTTGTTTCATCACCTTTGCGAAGTTGCCGCTCTCTCCGGCTCCCGGAGACGAAGAAGCTGCTTCTTCGCGCAAAGACGATTCTGCCGCTCACAGTGCTCTGCGCTGTGCGCCTTCTGCCGAAAGAGGTCCGGGAGCGGTGCTTAACTCTGCAGAGCACCGTACCTTCGTCTTTAGCCTCTCTTCTCGTCTACATCTTAGCAAAAAGCTTTTCCACTCTGTCTGGCAAGGAGAAACTGTGCCAGCACAGAAAACATCTCCCATCGTGTTCTAGAAGCTGCACGGAGGTCTGCCGAGTGTTTTGCAAGAAGAGAAAGAAAGTTGTCCAAAACAACTTGCAATCGAATGTTCATGTGAATAGAAAAGGCAGGAGAGTGGTCAGGTACTGTTTTCTCTCAGTTGGCAAGCTGCGCACACAATCGCAGTGTTGTACAGCTTGTTTCATCACCTTTGCGAAGTTGCCGCTCTCTCCGGCTCCCGGAGACGAAGAAGCTGCTTCTTCGCGCAAAGACGATTCTGCCGCTCACAGTGCTCTGCGGTGTGCGCCTTCTGCCGAAAGACGTCCGGGAGCGGTGCTTAGCTCTGCAGAGCACCGTACCTTCGTCTTTAGCCTCTCTTCTCGTCTACATCTTAGCAAAAAGCTTTTCCACTCTGTCTGGCAAGGAGAAACTGTGCCAGCACAGAAAACATCTCCCATCGTCTTCTAGAGGCTGCACGGAGGTCTGCCGAGTGTTTTGCAAGAAGAGAAAGAAAGTTGTCCAAAACAACTTGCAATCGAAGGTTCATGTGAATGGAAAAGGCAGGAGAGTGGTCAGGTACTGTTTTCTCTCAGTTGGCACGCTGCTCACACAATCGCAGTGTTGTACAGCTTGTTTCATCACCTTTGCGAAGTTGCCGCTCTCTCCGGCTCCCGGAGACGAAGAAGCTGCTTCTTCGCGCAAAGACGATTCTGCCGCTCACAGTGCTCTGCAGTGTGCGCCTTCTGCCGAAAGAGGTCCGGGAGCTGTGCTTAGCTCTGCAGAGCACCGTACCTTCGTCTTTAGCCTCTCTTCTCGTCTACATCTTAGCAAAAAGCTTTTCCACTCTGTCTGGCAAGGAGAAACTGTGCCAGCACAAAAAACATCTCCCATCGTGTTCTAGAGGCTGCACGGAGGTCTGCCGAGTGTTTTGCAAGAAGAGAAAGAAAGTTGTCCAAAACAGCTTGCAATCGAATGTTCAAGTGAATAGAAAAGGCAGGAGAGTGGTCAGGTACTGTTTTCTCTCAGTTGGCAAGCTGCGCACACAATCGCAGTGTTGTACAGCTTGTTTCATCACCTTTGCGAAGCTGCCGCTCTCTCCGGCTCCCGGAGACGAAGAAGCTGCTTCTTCGCGCAAAGACGATTCTGCCGCTCACAGTGCTCTGCGGTGTGCGCCTTCTGCCGAAAGAGGTCCGGGAGCGGTGCTTAGCTCTGCAGAGCACCGTACCTTCGTCTTTAGCCTCTCTTCTCGTCTACATCTTAGCAAAAAGCTTTTCCACTCTGTCTGGCAAGGAGAAACTGTGCCAGCACAGAAAACATCTCCCATCGTGTTCTAGAAGCTGCACGGAGGTCTGCCGAGTGTTTTGCAAGAAGAGAAAGAAAGTTGTCCAAAACAGCTTGCAATCGAATGTTCATGTGAATAGAAAAGGCAGGAGAGTGGTCAGGTACTGTTTTCTCTCACTTGGCAAGCTGCGCACACAATCGCAGTGTTGTACAGCTTGTTTCATCACCTTTGCGAAGTTGCCGCTCTCTCCGGCTCCCGGAGACGAAGAAGCTGCTTCTTCGCGCAAAGACGATTCTGCCGCTCACAGTGCTCTGCGGTGTGCGCCTTCTGCCCAAAGACGTCCGGGAGCGGTGCTTAGCTCTGCAGAGCACCGTACCTTCGTCTTTAGCCTCTCTTCTCGTCTACATCTTAGCAAAAAGCTTTTCCACTCTGTCTGGCAAGGAGAAACTGTGCCAGCACAGAAAACATCTCCCATCGTCTTCTAGAGGCTGCACGGAGGTCTGCCGAGTGTTTTGCAAGAAGAGAAAGAAAGTTGTCCAAAACAACTTGCAATCGAATGTTCATGTGAATGGAAAAGGCAGGAGAGTGGTCAGGTACTGTTTTCTCTCAGTTGGCAAGCTGCGCACACAATCGCAGTGTTGTACAGCTTGTTTCATCACCTTTGCGAAGTTGCTGCTCTCTCCGGCTCCCGGAGACGAAGAAGCTGCTTCTTCGCGCAAAGACGATTCTGCCGCTCACAGTGCTCTGCGGTGTGCGCCTTCTGCCGAAAGAGTTCCGGGAGCGGTGCTTAGCTCTGCAGAGCACCGTACCTTCGTCTTTAGCCTCTCTTCTCGTCTACATCTTAGCAAAAAGCTTTTCCACTCTGTCTGGCAAGGAGAAACTGTGCCAGCACAGAAAACATCTCCCATCGTGTTCTAGAGGCTGCACGGAGGTCTGCCGAGTGTTTTGCAAGAAGAGAAAGAAAGTTGTCCAAAACAGCTTGCAATCGAATGTTCATGTGAATAGAAAAGGCAGGAGAGTGGTCAGGTACTGTTTTCACCCACTTGGCATGCTGCGCACACAATCGCAGTGTTGTACAGCTTGTTTCATCACCTTTGCGAAGTTGCCGCTCTCTCCGGCTCCCGGAGACGAAGAAGCTGCTTCTTCGCGCAAAGACGATTCTGCCGCTCACAGTGCTCTGCGGTGTGCGCCTTCTGCCGAAAGAGGTCCGGGAGCTGTGCTTACCTCTGCAGAGCACCGTACCTTCGTCTTTAGCCTCTCTTCTCGTCTACATCTTAGCAAAAAGCTTTTCCACTCTGTCTGGCAAGGAGAAACTGTGCCAGCACAAAAAAAATCTCCCATCGTGTTCTAGAGGCTGCACGGAGGTCTGCCGAGTGTTTTGCAAGAAGAGAAAGAAAGTTGTCCAAAACAGCTTGCAATCGAATGTTCAAGTGAATAGAAAAGGCAGGAGAGTGGTCAGGTACTGTTTTCTCTCAGTTGGCAAGCTGCGCACACAATCGCAGTGTTGTACAGCTTGTTTCATCACCTTTGCGAAGTTGCTGCTCTCTCCGGCTCCCGGAGACGAAGAAGCTGCTTCTTCGCGCAAAGACGATTCTGCCGCTCACAGTGCTCTGCGGTGTGCGCCTTCTGCCGAAAGAGGTCCGGGAGCGGTGCTTAACTCTGCAGAGCACCGTACCTTCGTCTTTAGCCTCTCTTCTCGTCTACATCTTAGCAAAAAGCTTTTCCACTCTGTCTGGCAAGGAGAAACTGTGCCAGCACAGAAAACATCTCCCATCGTGTTCTAGAAGCTGCACGGAGGTCTGCCGAGTGTTTTGCAAGAAGAGAAAGAAAGTTGTCCAAAACAACTTGCAATCGAATGTTCATGTGAATAGAAAAGGCAGGAGAGTGGTCAGGTACTGTTTTCTCTCAGTTGGCAAGCTGCGCACACAATCGCAGTGTTGTACAGCTTGTTTCATCACCTTTGCGAAGTTGCCGCTCTCTCCGGCTCCCGGAGACGAAGAAGCTGCTTCTTCGCGCAAAGACGATTCTGCCGCTCACAGTGCTCTGCGGTGTGCGCCTTCTGCCGAAAGAGGTCCGGGAGCGGTGCTTAGCTCTGCAGAGCACCGTACCTTCGTCTTTAGCCTCTCTTCTCGTCTACATCTTAGCAAAAAGCTTTTCCACTCTGTCTGGCAAGGAGAAACTGTGCCAGCACAGAAAACATCTCCCATCGTCTTCTAGAGGCTGCACGGAGGTCTGCCGAGTGTTTTGCAAGAAGAGAAAGAAAGTTGTCCAAAACAACTTGCAATCGAATGTTCATGTGAATGGAAAAGGCAGGAGAGTGGTCAGGTACTGTTTTCTCTCAGTTGGCACGCTGCTCACACAATCGCAGTGTTGTACAGCTTGTTTCATCACCTTTGCGAAGTTGCCGCTCTCTCCGGCTCCCGGAGACGAAGAAGCTGCTTCTTCGCGCAAAGACGATTCTGCCGCTCACAGTGCTCTGCGGTGTGCGCCTTCTGCCGAAAGAGGCACGGGAGCGGTGCTTAGCTCTGCAGAGCACCGTACCTTCGTCTTTAGCCTCTCTTCTCGTCTACATCTTAGCAAAAAGCTTTTCCACTCTGTCTGGCAAGGAGAAACTGTGCCAGCACAGAAAACATCTCCCATCGTGTTCTAGAGGCTGCACGGAGGTCTGCCGAGTGTTTTGCAAGAAGAGAAAGAAAGTTGTCCAAAACAGCTTGCAATCGAATGTTCATATGAATAGAAAAGGCAGGAGAGTGGTCATGTACTGTTTTCTCTCAGTTGGCAAGCTGCGCACACAATCGCAGTGTTGTACAGCTTGTTTCATCACCTTTGCGAAGTTGCCGCTCTCTCCGGCTCCCGGAGACGAAGAAGCTGCTTCTTCGCGCAAAGACGATTCTGCCGCTCACAGTGCTCTGCGGTGTGCGCCTTCTGCCCAAAGAGGTCCGGAAGCGGTGCTTAGCTCTGCAGAGCACCGTACCTTCGTCTTTAGCCTCTCTTCTCGTCTACATCTTAGCAAAAAGCTTTTCCACTCTGTCTGCCAAGGAGAAACTGTGCCAGCACAGAAAACATCTCCCATCGTGTTCTAGAGGCTGCACGGAGGTCTGCCGAGTGTTTTTCAAGAAGAGAAAGAAAGTTGTCCAAAACAGCTTGCAATCGAATGTTCATGTGAATAGAAAAGGCAGGAGAGTGGTCAGGTACTGTTTTCTCTCAGTTGGCAAGCTGCGCACACAATCGCAGTGTTGTACAGCTTGTTTCATCACCTTTGCGAAGTTGCCGCTCTCTCCGGCTCCCGGAGACGAAGAAGCTGCTTCTTCGCGCAAAGACGATTCTGCCGCTCACAGTGCTCTGCGGTGTGCGCCTTCTGCCGAAAGAGGTCCGGGAGCTGTGCTTATCTCTGCAGAGCACCGTACCTTCGTCTTTAGCCTCTCTTCTCGTCTACATCTTAGCAAAAAGCTTTTCCACTCTGTCTGGCAAGGAGAAACTGTGCCAGCACAAAAAACATCTCCCATCGTGTTCTAGAGGCTGCACGGAGGTCTGCCGAGTGTTTTGCAAGAAGAGAAAGAAAGTTGTCCAAAACAGCTTGCAATCGAATATTCAAGTGAATAGAAAAGGCAGGAGAGTGGTCAGGTACTGTTTTCTCTCAGTTGGCAAGCTGCGCACACAATCGCAGTGTTGTACAGCTTGTTTCATCACCTTTCCGAAGCTGCCGCTCTCTCCGGCTCCCGGAGACGAAGAAGCTGCTTCTTCGCGCAAAGACGATTCTGCCGCTCACAGTGCTCTGCGGTGTGCGCCTTCTGCCGAAAGAGGTCCGGCAGCGGTGCTTAGCTCTGCAGAGCACCGTACCTTCGTCTTTAGCCTCTCTTCTCGTCTACATCTTAGCAAAAAGCTTTTCCACTCTGTCTGGCCAGGAGAAACTGTGCCAGCACAGAAAACATCTCCCATCGTGTTCTAGAAGCTTCACGGAGGTCTGCCGAGTGTTTTGCAAGAAGAGAAAGAAAGTTGTCCAAAACAGCTTGCAATCGAATGTTCATGTGAATAGAAAAGGCAGGAGAGTGGTCAGGTACTGTTTTCTCTCACTTGGCAAGCTGCGCACACAATCGCAGTGTTGTACAGCTTGTTTCATCACCTTTGCGAAGTTGCCGCTCTCTCCGGCTCCCGGAGACGAAGAAGCTGCTTCTTCGCGCAAAGACGATTCTGCCGCTCACAGTGCTCTGCGGTGTGCGCCTTCTGCCGAAAGACGTCCGGGAGCGGTGCTTAGCTCTGCAGAGCACCGTACCTTCGTCTTTAGCCTCTCTTCTCGTCTGCATCTTAGCAAAAAGCTTTTCCACTCTGTCTGGCAAGGAGAAACTGTGCCAGCACAGAAAACATCTCCCATCGTCTTCTAGAGGCTGCACGGAGGTCTGCCGAGTGTTTTGCAAGAAGAGAAAGAAAGTTGTCCAAAACAACTTGCAATCGAATGTTCATGTGAATGGAAAAGGCAGGAGAGTGGTCAGGTACTGTTTTCTCTCAGTTGGCACGCTGCTCACACAATCGCAGTGTTGTACAGCTTGTTTCATCACCTTTGCGAAGTTGCCGCTCTCTCCGGCTCCCGGAGACGAAGAAGCTGCTTCTTCGCGCAAAGACGATTCTGCCGCTCACTGTGCTCTGCGGTGTGCGCCTTCTGCCGAAAGAGGCACGGGAGCGGTGCTTAGCTCTGCAGAGCACCGTACCTTCGTCTTTAGCCTCTCTTCTCGTCTACATCTTAGCAAAAAGCTTTTCCACTCTGTCTGGCAAGGAGAAACTGTGCCAGCACAGAAAACATCTCCCATCGTCTTCTAGAGGCTGCACGGAGGTCTGCCGAGTGTTTTGCAAGAAGAGAAAGAAAGTTGTCCAAAACAGCTTGCAATCGAATGTTCATATGAACACAAAAGGCAGGAGAGTGGTCAGGTACTGTTTTCTCTCACTTGGCAAGCTGCGCACACAATCGCAGTGTTGTACAGCTTGTTTCATCACCTTTGCGAAGTTGCCGCTCTCTCCGGCTCCCGGAGACGAAGAAGCTGCTTCTTCGCGCAAAGACGATTCTGCCGCTCACAGTGCTCTGCGGTGTGCGCCTTCTGCCCAAAGAGGTCCGGAAGCGGTGCTTAGCTCTGCAGAGCACCGTACCTTCGTCTTTAGCCTCTCTTCTCGTCTACATCTTAGCAAAAAGCTTTTCCACTCTGTCTGGCTAGGAAAAACTGTGCCAGCACAGAAAACACCTCCCATCGTGTTCTAGAGGCTGCACGGAGGTCTGCCGAGTGTTTTGCAAGAAGAGAAAGAAAGTTGTCCAAAACAGCTTGCAATCGAATGTTCATGTGAATAGAAAAGGCAGGAGAGTGGTCAGGTACTGTTTTCTCTCAGTTGACAAGCTGCGCACACAATCGCAGTGTTGTACAGCTTGTTTCATCACCTTTGCGAAGTTGCCGCTCTCTCCGGCTCCCGGAGACGAAGAAGCTGCTTCTTCGCGCAAAGACGATTCTGCCGCTCACAGTGCTCTGCGCTGTGCGCCTTCTGCCCAAAGAGGTCCGGAAGCGGTGCTTAGCTCTGCAGAGCACCGTACCTTCGTCTTTAGCCTCTCTTCTCGTCTACATCTTAGCAAAAAGCTTTTCCACTCTGTCTGCCAAGGAGAAACTGTGCCAGCCCAGAAAACATCTCCCATCGTGTTCTAGAGGCTGCACGGAGGTCTGCCGAGTGTTTTTCAAGAAGAGAAAGAAAGTTGTCCAAAACAGCTTGCAATCGAATGTTCATGTGAATAGAAAAGGCAGGAGAGTGGTCAGGTACTGTTTTCTCCCACTTGGCATGCTGCGCACACAATCGCAGTGTTGTACAGCTTGTTTCATCACCTTTGCGAAGTTGCCGCTCTCTCCGGCTCCCGGAGACGAAGAAGCTGCTTCTTCGCGCAAAGACGATTCTGCCGCTCACAGTGCTCTGCGGTGTGCGCCTTCTGCCGAAAGAGGTCCGGGAGCTGTGCTTATCTCTGCAGAGCACCGTACCTTCGTCTTTAGCCTCTCTTCTCGTCTACATCTTAGCAAAAAGCTTTTCCACTCTGTCTGGCAAGGAGAAACTGTGCCAGCACAAAAAACATCTCCCATCGTGTTCTAGAGGCTGCACGGAGGTCTGCCGAGTGTTTTGCAAGAAGAGAAAGAAAGTTGTCCAAAACAGCTTGCAATCGAATGTTCAAGTGAATAGAAAAGGCAGGAGAGTGGTCAGGTACTGTTTTCTCTCAGTTGGCAAGCTGCGCACACAATCGCAGTGTTGTACAGCTTGTTTCATCACCTTTCCGAAGCTGCCGCTCTCTCCGGCTCCCGGAGACGAAGAAGCTGCTTCTTCGCGCAAAGACGATTCTGCCGCTCACAGTGCTCTGCGCTGTGCGCCTTCTGCCGAAAGAGGTCCGGCAGCGGTGCTTAGCTCTGCAGAGCACCGTACCTTCGTCTTTAGCCTCTCTTCTCGTCTACATCTTAGCAAAAAGCTTTTCCACTCTGTCTGGCAAGGAGAAACTGTGCCAGCACAGAAAACATCTCCCATCGTGTTCTAGAAGCTGCACGGAGGTCTGCCGAGTGTTTTGCAAGAAGAGAAAGAAAGTTGTCCAAAACAGCTTGCAATCGAATGTTCATGTGAATAGAAAAGGCAGGAGAGTGGTCAGGTACTGTTTTCTCTCACTTGGCAAGCTGCGCACACAATCGCAGTGTTGTACAGCTTGTTTCATCACCTTTGCGAAGTTGCCGCTCTCTCCGGCTCCCGGAGACGAAGAAGCTGCTTCTTCGCGCAAAGACGATTCTGCCGCTCACTGTGCTCTGCGGTGTGCGCCTTCTGCCGAAAGAGGCACGGGAGCGGTGCTTAGCTCTGCAGAGCACCGTACCTTCGTCTTTAGCCTCTCTTCTCGTCTACATCTTAGCAAAAAGCTTTTCCACTCTGTCTGGCAAGGAGAAACTGTGCCAGCACAGAAAACATCTCCCATCGTGTTCTAGAGGCTGCACGGAGGTCTGCCGAGTGTTTTGCAAGAAGAGAAAGAAAGTTGTCCAAAACAGCTTGCAATCGAATGTTCATGTGAATAGAAAAGGCAGGAGAGTGGTCAGGTACTGTTTTCTCTCAGTTGACAAGCTGCGCACACAATCGCAGTGTTGTACAGCTTGTTTCATCACCTTTGCGAAGTTGCCGCTCTCTCCGGCTCCCGGAGACTAAGAAGCTGCTTCTTCGCGCAAAGACGATTCTGCCGCTCACTGTGCTCTGCGGTGTGCGCCTTCTGCCGAAAGAGGTCCGGGAGCGGTGCTTAGCTCTGCAGAGCACCGTACCTTCGTCTTTAGTCTCTCTTCTCGTCTACATCTTAGCAAAAAGCTTTTCCACTCTGTCTGGCACGGAGAAACTGTGCCAGCACAGAAAACATCTCCCATCGTGTTCTAGAGGCTGCACGGAGGTCTGCCGAGTGTTTTGCAAGAAGAGAAAGAAAGTTGTCCAAAACAGCTTGCAACCGAATGTTCATGTGAATAGAAAAGGCAGGAGAGTGGTCAGGTACTGTTTTCTCTCAGTTGGCAAGCTGCGCACACAATCGCAGTGTTGTACAGCTTGTTTCATCACCTTTGCGAAGTTGCCGCTCTCTCCGGCTCCCGGAGACGAAGAAGCTGCTTCTTCGCGCAAAGACGATTCTGCCGCTCACAGTGCTCTGCGGTGTGCGCCTTCTGCCGAAAGAGGTCCGGGAGCGGTGCTTAGCTCTGCAGAGCACCGTACCTTCGTCTTTAGCCTCTCTTCTCGTCTACATCTTAGCAAAAAGCTTTTCCACTCTGTCTGGCAAGGAGAAACTGTGCCAGCACAGAAAACATCTCCCATCGTGTTCTAGAAGCTGCACGGAGGTCTGCCGAGTGTTTTGCAAGAAGAGAAAGAAAGTTGTCCAAAACAGCTTGCAATCGAATGTTCATGTGAATAGAAAAGGCAGGAGAGTGGTCAGGTACTGTTTTCTCTCAGTTGGCAAGCTGCGCACACAATCGCAGTGTTGTACAGCTTGTTTCATCACCTTTGCGAAATTGCCGCTCTCTCCGGCTCCCGGAGACGAAGAAGCTGCTTTTTCGCGCAAAGACGATTCTGCCGCTCACAGTGCTCTGCGGTGTGCGCCTCCTGCCGAAAGACGTCCGTGAGCGGTGCTTAGCTCTGCAGAGCACCGTACCTTCGTCTTTAGCCTCTCTTCTCGTCTGCATCTTAGCAAAAAGCTTTTCCACTCTGTCTGGCAAGGAGAAACTGTGCCAGCACAGAAAACATCTCCCATCGTCTTCTAGAGGCTGCACGGAGGTCTGCCTAGTGTTTTGCAAGAAGATAAAGAAAGTTGTCCAAAACAACTTGCAATCGAATGTTCATGTGAATAGAAAAGGCAGGAGAGTGGTCAGGTACTGTTTTCTCTCAGTTGGCACGCTGCTCACACAATCGCAGTGTTGTACAGCTTGTTTCATCACCTTTGCGAAGTTGCCGCTCTCTCCGGCTCCCGGAGACGAAGAAGCTGCTTCTTCGCGCAAAGACGATTCTGCCGCTCACTGTGCTCTGCGGTGTGCGCCTTCTGCCGAAAGACGTCCGGGAGCGGTGCTTAGCTCTGCAGAGCACCGTACCTTCGTCTTTAGCCTCTCTTGTCGTCTACATCTTAGCAAAAAGCTTTTCCACTCTGTCTGCCAAGGAGAAACTGTGCCAGCACAGAAAACATCTCCCATCGTGTTCTAGAGGCTGCACAGAGGTCTGCCGAGTGTTTTGCAAGAAGAGAAAGAAAGTTGTCCAAAACAGCTTGCAATCGAATGTTCATGTGAATAGAAAAGGCAGGAGAGTGGTCAGGTACTGTTTTCTCTCAGTTGGCAAGCTGCGCACACAATCGCAGTGTTGTACAGCTTGTTTCATAACCTTTGCGAAGCTGCCGCTCTCTCCGGCTCCCGGAGACGAAGAAGCTGCTTCTTCGCGCAAAGACGATTCTGCCGCTCACAGTGCTCTGCGGTTTACGCCTTCTGCCGAAAGAGGTCCGGCAGCGGTGCTTAGCTCTGCAGAGCACCGTACCTTCGTCTTTAGCCTCTCTTCTCGTCTACATCTTAGCAAAAAGCTTTTCCACTCTGTCTGGCAAGGAGAAACTGTGCCAGCACAGAAAACATCTCCCATCGTGTTCTAGAAGCTGCACGGAGGTCTGCCGAGTGTTTTGCAAGAAGAGAAAGAAAGTTGTCCAAAACAGCTTGCAATCGAATGTTCATGTGAATAGAAAAGGCAGGAGAGTGGTCAGGTACTGTTTTCTCTCACTTGGCAAGCTGCGCACACAATCGCAGTGTTGTACAGCTTGTTTCATCACCTTTGCGAAGTTGCCGCTCTCTCCGGCTCCCGGAGACGAAGAAGCTGCTTCTTCGCGCAAAGACGATTCTGCCGCTCACTGTGCTCTGCGGTGTGCGCCTTCTGCCGAAAGAGGCACGGGAGCGGTGCTTAGCTCTGCAGAGCACCGTACCTTCGTCTTTAGCCTCTCTTCTCGTCTACATCTTATCAAAAAGCTTTTCCACTCTGTCTGGCAAGGAGAAACTGTGCCAGCACAGAAAACATCTCCCATCGTGTTCTAGAGGCTGCACGGAGGTCTGCCGAGTGTTTTGCAAGAAGAGAAAGAAAGTTGTCCAAAACAGCTTGCAATCGAATGTTCATGTGAATAGAAAAGGCAGGAGAGTGGTCAGGTACTGTTTTCTCTCACTTGGCAAGCTGCGCACACAATCGCAGTGTTGTACAGCTTGTTTCATCACCTTTGCGAAGTTGCCGCTCTCTCCGGCTCCCGGAGACGAAGAAGCTGCTTCTTCGCGCAAAGACGATTCTGCCGCTCACAGTGCTCTGCGGTGTGCGCCTTCTGCCGAAAGACGTCCGGGAGCGGTGGTTAGCTCTGCAGAGCACCGTACCTTCGTCTTTAGCCTCTCTTCTCGTCTGCATCTTAGCAAAAAGCTTTTCCACTCTGTCTGGCAAGGAGAAACTGTGCCAGCACAGAAAACATCTCCCATCGTCTTCTAGAGGCTGCACGGAGGTCTGCCGAGTGTTTTGCAAGAAGAGAAAGAAAGTTGTCCAAAACAACTTGCAATCGAATGTTCATGTGAATGGAAAAGGCCGGAGAGTGGTCAGGTACTGTTTTCTCTCAGTTGGCACGCTGCTCACACAATCGCAGTGTTGTACAGCTTGTTTCATCACCTTTGCGAAGTTGCCGCTCTCTCCGGCTCCCGGAGACGAAGAAGCTGCTTCTTCGCGCAAAGACGATTCTGCCGCTCACAGTGCTCTGCGGTGTGCGCCTTCTGCCGAAAGAGGCCCGGGAGCGGTGCTTAGCTCTGCAGAGTGCCATACGTGCTTCTATAGCCTCGCTTTTCGTCTATATCTTAGCAAAAAGCTTTTCCAATCTGTCTGGCAAGGAGAAACTGTGCCAGCACAAAAAACATCTCCCATCGTGTTCTAGAGGCTGCACGGAGGTCAGCCGAGTGTTTTGCAAGAAGAGAAAGAAAGTTGTCCAAAACAGCTTGCACTCGAATGTTCATGTGAATAGAAAAGGCAGGAGAGTGGTCAGGTACTGTTTTCTCTCAGTTGGCAAGCTGCGCACACAATCGCAGTGTTGTACAGCTTGTTTCATAACCTTTGCGAAGCTGCCGCTCTCTCCGGCTCCCGGAGACGAAGAAGCTGCTTCTTCGCGCAAAGACGATTCTGCCGCTCACAGTGCTCTGCGGTGTGCGCCTTCTGCCGAAAGAGGCCCGGGAGCGGTGCTTAGCTCTGCAGAGCACCGTACCTTCGTCTTTAGCCTCTCTTCTCGTCTACATCTTAGCAAAAAGCTTTTCCACTCTGTCTGGCAAGGAGAAACTTTGCCAGCACAGAAAACATCTCCCATCGTGATCTAGAGGCTGCACGGAGGTCAGCCGAGTGTTTTGCAAGAAGAGAAAGAAAGTTGTCCAAAACAGCTTGCAACCGAATGTTCATGTGAATACAAAAGGCAGGAGAGTGGTCAGGTACTGTTTTCTCTCAGTTGGCAAGCTGCGCACACAATCGCAGTGTTGTACAGCTTGTTTCATCACCTTTGCGAAGTTGCCGCTCTCTCCGGCTCCCGGAGACGAAGAAGCTGCTTCTTCGTGCAAAGACGATTCTGCCGCTCACAGTGCTCTGCGGTGTGCGCCTTCTGCCGAAAGACGTCCGGGAGCGGTGCTTAGCTCTGCAGAGCACCGTACCTTCGTCTTTAGCCTCTCTTTCGTCTACATCTTAGCAAAAAGCTTTTCCACTCTGTCTGGCAAGGAGATACTGTGCCAGCACAGAAAACATCTCCCATCGTGTTCTAGAGGCTGCACGGAGGTCTGCCGAGTGTTTTGCAAGAAGAGAAAGAAAGTTGTCCAAAACAGCTTGCAATCGAATGTTCAGGTGAATAGAAAAGGCAGGAGAGTGGTCAGGTACTGTTTTCTCTCACTTGGCAAGCTGCGCACACAATCGCAGTGTTGTACAGCTTGTTTCATCACCTTTGCGAAGTTGCCGCTCTCTCCGGCTCCCGGAGACGAAGAAGCTGCTTCTTCGCGCAAAGACGATTCTGCCGCTCACAGTGCTCTGCGGTGTGCGCCTTCTGCCGAAAGACGTCCGGGAGCGGTGCTTAGCTCTGCAGAGCACCGTACCTTCGTCTTTAGCCTCTCTTCTCGTCTGCATCTTAGCAAAAAGCTTTTCCACTCTGTCTGGCAAGGAGAAACTGTGCCAGCACAGAAAACATCTCCCATCGTCTTCTAGAGGCTGCACGGAGGTCTGCCGAGTGTTTTGCAAGAAGAGAAAGAAAGTTGTCCAAAACAACTTGCAATCGAATGTTCATGTGAATGGAAAAGGCCGGAGAGTGGTCAGGTACTGTTTTCTCTCAGTTGGCACGCTGCTCACACAATCGCAGTGTTGTACAGCTTGTTTCATCACCTTTGCGAAGTTGCCGCTCTCTCCGGCTCCCGGAGACGAAGAAGCTGCTTCTTCGCGCAAAGACGATTCTGCCGCTCACAGTGCTCTGCGCTGTGCGCCTTCTGCCCAAAGAGGCACGGGAGCGGTGCTTAGCTCTGCAGAGTGCCATACGTGCTTCTATAGCCTCGCTTTTCGTCTATATCTTAGCAAAAAGCTTTTCCAATCTGTCTGGCAAGGAGAAACTGTGCCAGCACAGAAAACATCTCCCATCGTGTTCTAGAGGCTGCACGGAGGTCTGCCGAGTGTTTTGCAAGAAGAGAAAGAAAATTGTCCAAAACAGCTTGCAATCGAATGTTCATGTGAATAGAAAAGGCAGGAGAGTGGTCAGGTACTGTTTTCTCTCAGTTGGCAAGCTGCGCACACAATCGCAGTGTTGTACAGCTTGTTTCATCACCTTTGCGAAGTTGCCGCTCTCTCCGGCTCCCGGAGACGAAGAAGCTGCTTCTTCGCGCAAAGACGATTCTGCCGCTCACAGTGCTCTGCGGTGTGCGCCTTCTGCCGAAAGAGGCCCGGGAGCGGTGCTTAGCTCTGCAGAGCACCGTACCTTCGTCTTTAGCCTCTCTTCTCGTCTACATCTTAGCAAAAAGCTTTTCCACTCTGTCTGCCAAGGAGAAACTTTGCCAGCACAGAAAACATCTCCCATCGTGTTCTAGAGGCTGCACGGAGGTCAGCCGAGTGTTTTGCAAGAAGAGAAAGAAAGTTGTCCAAAACAGCTTGCAACCGAATGTTCATGTGAATAGAAAAGGCAGGAGAGTGGTCAGGTACTGTTTTCTCTCAGTTGGCAAGCTGCGCACACAATCGCAGTGTTGTACAGCTTGTTTCATCACCTTTGCGAAGTTGCCGCTCTCTCCGGCTCCCGGAGACGAAGAAGCTGCTTCTTCGTGCAAAGACGATTCTGCCGCTCACAGTGCTCTGCGGTGTGCGCCTTCTGCCGAAAGACGTCCGGGAGCGGTGCTTAGCTCTGCAGAGCACCGTACCTTCGTCTTTAACCTCTCTTTCGTCTACATCTTAGCAAAAAGCTTTTCCACTCTGTCTGGCAAGGAGAAACTGTGCCAGCACAGAAAACATCTCCCATCGTGTTCTAGAGGCTGCACGGAGGTCTGCCGAGTGTTTTGCAAGAAGAGAAAGAAAGTTGTCCAAAACAGCTTGCAATCGAATGTTCAAGTGTATAGAAAAGGCAGGAGAGTGGTCAGGTACTGTTTTCTCTCAGTTGGCAAGCTGCGCACACAATCGCAGTGTTGTACAGCTTGTTTCATCACCTTTGCGAAGTTGCCGCTCTCTCCGGCTCCCGGAGACGAAGAAGCTGCTTCTTCGCGCAAAGACGATTCTGCCGCTCACAGTGCTCTGCGGTGTGCGCCTTCTGCCGAAAGAGGTCCGGGAGCGGTGCTTAGCTCTGCAGAGCACCGTACCTTCGTCTTTAGCCTCTCTTCTCGTCTACATCTTAGCAAAAAGCTTTTCCACTCTGTCTGGCAAGGAGAAACTGTGCCAGCACAGAAAACATCTCCCATCGTGTTCTAGAAGCTGCACGGAGGTCTGCCGAGTGTTTTGCAAGAAGAGAAAGAAAGTTGTCCAAAACAGCTTGCAATCGAATGTTCATGTGAATAGAAAAGGCAGGAGAGTGGTCAGGTACTGTTTTCTCTCAGTTGGCAAGCTGCGCACACAATCGCAGTGTTGTACAGCTTGTTTCATCACCTTTGCGAAGTTGCCGCTCTCTCCGGCTCCCGGAGACGAAGAAGCTGCTTCTTCGCGCAAAGACGATTCTGCCGCTCACAGTGCTCTGCGGTGTGCGCCTTCTGCCCAAAGAGGCACGGGAGCGGTGCTTAGCTCTGCAGAGTACCATACGTGCTTCTATAGCCTCGCTTCTCGTCTACATCTTAGCAAAAAGATTTTCCACTCTGTCTGGCAAGGAGAAACTGTGCCAGCACAGAAAACATCTCCCATCGTGTTCTAGAGGCTGCACGGAGGTCAGCCGAGTGTTTTGCAAGAAGAGAAAGAAAGTTGTCCAAAACAGCTTGCAACCGAATGTTCATGTGAATACAAAAGGCAGGAGAGTGGTCAGGTACTGTTTTCTCTCAGTTGGCAAGCTGCGCACACAATCGCAGTGTTGTACAGCTTGTTTCATCGCCTTTGCGAAGTTGCCGCTCTCTCCGGCTCCCGGAGACGAAGAAGCTGCTTCTTCGCGCAAAGACGATTCTGCCGCTCACAGTGCTCTGCGGTGTGCGCCTTCTGCCGAAAGACGTCCGGGAGCGGTGCTTAGCTCTGCAGAGCACCGTACCTTCGTCTTTAGCCTCTCTTTCGTCTACATCTTAGCAAAAAGCTTTTCCACTCTGTCTGGCAAGGAGAAACTGTGCCAGCACAAAAAACATCTCCCATCGTCTTCTAGAGGCTGCACGGAGGTCTGCCGAGTGTTTTGCAAGAAGAGAAAGAAAATTGTCCAAAACAGCTTGCAATCGAATGTTCATGTGAATAGAAAAGGCAGGAGAGTGGTCAGGTACTGTTTTCTCTCAGTTGGCAAGCTGCGCCCACAATCGCAGGGTTGTACAGCTTGTTTCATCACCTTTGCCAAGTTGCCGCTCTCTCCGGCTCCCGGAGACGAAGAAGCTGCTTCTTCGCGCAAAGACGATTCTGCCGCTCACAGTGCTCTGCGGTGTGCGCCTTCTGCCGAAAGAGGCCCGGGAGCGGTGCTTAGCTCTGCAGAGCACCGTACCTTCGTCTTTAGCCTCTCTTCTCGTCTACATCTTAGCAAAAAGCTTTTCCACTCTGTCTGGCAAGGAGAAACTGTGCCAGCACAGAAAACATCTCCCATCGTGTTCTAGAGGCTGCACGGAGGTCTGCCGAGTGCTTTGCAAGAAGAGAAAGAAAGTTGTCCAAAACAGCTTGCAATCGAATGTTCAAGTGAATAGAAAAGGCAGGAGAGTGGTCAGGTACTGTTTTCTCTCAGTTGGCAAGCTGCGCACACAATCGCAGTGTTGTACAGCTTGTTTCATCACCTTTGCGAAGCTGCCGCTCTCTCCGGCTCCCGGAGACGAAGAAGCTGCTTCTTCGCGCAAAGACGATTCTGCCGCTCACAGTGCTCTGCGGTGTGCGCCTTCTGCCCAAAGAGGCACGGGAGCGGTGCTTAGCTCTGCAGAGCACCGTACCTTCGTCTTTAGCCTCTCTTCTCGTCTGCATCTTAGCAAAAAGCTTTTCCACTCTGTCTGGCAAGGAGAAACTGTGCCAGCACAGAAAACATCTCCCATCGTGTTCTAGAGGCTGCACGGAGGTCTGCCGAGTGTTTTGCAAGAAGAGAAAGAAAGTTGTCCAAAACAGCTTGCAATCGAATGTTCATGTGAATAGAAAAGGCAGGAGAGTGGTCAGGTACTGTTTTCTCCCACTTGGCATGCTGCGCACACAATCGCAGTGTTGTACAGCTTGTTTCATCACCTTTGCGAAGTTGCCGCTCTCTCCGGCTCCCGGAGACGAAGAAGCTGCTTCTTCGCGCAAAGACGATTCTGCCGCTCACAGTGCTCTGCGGTGTGCGCCTTCTGCCGAAAGAGGTCCGGCAGCGGTGCTTAGCTCTGCAGAGCACCGTACCTTCGTCTTTAGCCTCTCTTCTCGTCTACATCTTAGCAAAAAGCTTTTCCACTCTGTCTGGCAAGGAGAAACTGTGCCAGCACAAAAAACATCTCCCATCGTGTTCTAGAGGCTGCACGGAGGTCTGCCGAGTGTTTTGCAAGAAGAGAAAGAAAGTTGTCCAAAACAGCTTGCAATCGAATGTTCAAGTGAATAGAAAAGGCAGGAGAGTGGTCAGGTACTGTTTTCTCTCAGTTGGCAAGCTGCGCACACAATCGCAGTGTTGTACAGCTTGTTTCATCGCCTTTGCGAAGTTGCCGCTCTCTCCGGCTCCCGGAGACGAAGAAGCTGCTTCTTCGCGCAAAGACGATTCTGCCGCTCACAGTGCTCTGCGGTGTGCGCCTTCTACCGAAAGACGTCCGGGAGCGGTGCTTAGCTCTGCAGAGCACCGTACCTTCGTCTTTAGCCTCTCTTTCGTCTACATCTTAGCAAAAAGCTTTTCCACTCTGTCTGGCAAGGAGAAACTGTGCCAGCACAAAAAACATCTCCCATCGTCTTCTAGAGGCTGCACGGAGGTCTGCCGAGTGTTTTGCAAGAAGAGAAAGAAAATTGTCCAAAACAGCTTGCAATCGAATGTTCATGTGAATAGAAAAGGCAGGAGAGTGGTCAGGTACTGTTTTCTCTCAGTTGGCAAGCTGCGCCCACAATCGCAGTGTTGTACAGCTTGTTTCATCACCTTTGCCAAGTTGCCGCTCTCTCCGGCTCCCGGAGACGAAGAAGCTGCTTCTTCGCGCAAAGACGATTCTGCCGCTCACAGTGCTCTGCGGTGTGCGCCTTCTGCCGAAAGAGGCCCGGGAGCGGTGCTTAGCTCTGCAGAGCACCGTACCTTCGTCTTTAGCCTCTCTTCTCGTCTACATCTTAGCAAAAAGCTTTTCCACTCTGTCTGGCAAGGAGAAACTGTGCCAGCACAGAAAACATCTCCCATCGTGTTCTAGAGGCTGCACGGAGGTCTGCCGAGTGCTTTGCAAGAAGAGAAAGAAAGTTGTCCAAAACAGCTTGCAATCGAATGTTCAAGTGAATAGAAAAGGCAGGAGAGTGGTCAGGTACTGTTTTCTCTCAGTTGGCAAGCTGCGCACACAATCGCAGTGTTGTACAGCTTGTTTCATCACCTTTGCGAAGCTGCCGCTCTCTCCGGCTCCCGGAGACGAAGAAGCTGCTTCTTCGCGCAAAGACGATTCTGCCGCTCACAGTGCTCTGCGGTGTGCGCCTTCTGCCGAAAGAGGCACGGGAGCGGTGCTTAGCTCTGCAGAGCACCGTACCTTCGTCTTTAGCCTCTCTTCTCGTCTGCATCTTAGCAAAAAGCTTTTCCACTCTGTCTGGCAAGGAGAAACTGTGCCAGCACAGAAAACATCTCCCATCGTGTTCTAGAGGCTGCACGGAGGTCTGCCGAGTGTTTTGCAAGAAGAGAAAGAAAGTTGTCCAAAACAGCTTGCAATCGAATGTTCATGTGAATAGAAAAGGCAGGAGAGTGGTCAGGTACTGTTTTCTCCCACTTGGCATGCTGCGCACACAATCGCAGTGTTGTACAGCTTGTTTCATCACCTTTGCGAAGTTGCCGCTCTCTCCGGCTCCCGGAGACGAAGAAGCTGCTTCTTCGCGCAAAGACGATTCTGCCGCTCACAGTGCTCTGCGGTGTGCGCCTTCTGCCGAAAGAGGTCCGGCAGCGGTGCTTAGCTCTGCAGAGCACCGTACCTTCGTCTTTAGCCTCTCTTCTCGTCTACATCTTAGCAAAAAGCTTTTCCACTCTGTCTGGCAAGGAGAAACTGTGCCAGCACAAAAAACATCTCCCATCGTGTTCTAGAGGCTGCACGGAGGTCTGCCGAGTGTTTTGCAAGAAGAGAAAGAAAGTTGTCCAAAACAGCTTGCAATCGAATGTTCAAGTGAATAGAAAAGGCAGGAGAGTGGTCAGGTACTGTTTTCTCTCAGTTGGCAAGCTGCGCACACAATCGCAGTGTTGTACAGCTTGTTTCATCACTTTTGCGAAGCTGCCGCTCTCTCCGGCTCCCGGAGACGAAGAAGCTGCTTCTTCGCGCAAAGACGATTCTGCCGCTCACAGTGCTCTGCGGTGTGCGCCTTCTGCCCAAAGAGGCACGGGAGCGGTGCTTAGCTCTGCAGAGTACCATACGTGCTTCTATAGCCTCGCTTCATGTCTACATCTTAGCAAAAAGCTTTTCCACTCTGTCTGGCAAGGAGAAACTGTGCCAGCACAGAAAACATCTCCCATCGTGTTCTAGAGGCTGCACGGAGGTCTGCCGAGTGTTTTTGCAAGAAGAGAAAGAAAATTGTCCAAAACAGCTTGCAATCGAATGTTCATGTGAATAGAAAAGGCAGGAGAGTGGTCAGGTACTGTTTTCTCTCACTTGGCAAGCTGCGCACACAATCGCAGTGTTGTACAGCTTGTTTCATCACCTTTGCGAAGTTGCCGCTCTCTCCGGCTCCCGGAGACGAAGAAGCTGCTTCTTCGCGCAAAGACGATTCTGCCGCTCACAGTGCTCTGCGCTGTGCGCCTTCTGCCGAAAGACGTCCGGGAGCGGTGCTTAGCTCTGCAGAGCACCGTACCTTCGTCTTTAGCCTCTCTTCTCGTCTGCATCTTAGCAAAAAGCTTTTCCACTCTGTCTGGCAAGGAGAAACTGTGCCAGCACAGAAAACATCTCCCATCGTGTTCTAGAGGCTGCACGGAGGTCTGCCGAGTGTTTTGCAAGAAGAGAAAGAAAGTTGTCCAAAACAACTTGCAATCGAATGTTCATGTGAATGGAAAAGGCCGGAGAGTGGTCAGGTACTGTTTTCTCTCAGTTGGCACGCTGCGCACACAATCGCAGTGTTGTACAGCTTGTTTCATCACCTTTGCGAAGCTGCCGCTCTCTCCGGCTCCCGGAGACGAAGAAGCTGCTTCTTCGCGCAAAGACGATTCTGCCGCTCACAGTGCTCTGCGGTGTGCGCCTTCTGCCCAAAGAGGCACGGGAGCGGTGCTTAGCTCTGCAGAGTACCATACGTGCTTCTATAGCCTCGCTTCTCGTCTACATCTTAGCAAAAAGATTTTCCACTCTGTCTGGCAAGGAGAAACTGTGCCAGCACAGAAAACATCTCCCATCGTGTTCTAGAGGCTGCACGGAGGTCTGCCGAGTGTTTTGCAAGAAGAGAAAGAAAATTGTCCAAAACAGCTTCCAATCGAATGTTCATGTGAATAGAAAAGGCAGGAGAGTGGTCAGGTACTGTTTTCTCTCACTTGGCAAGCTGCGCACACAATCGCAGTGTTGTACAGCTTGTTTCATCACCTTTGCGAAGTTGCCGCTCTCTCCGGCTCCCGGAGACGAAGAAGCTGCTTCTTCGCGCAAAGACGATTCTGCCGCTCACTGTGCTCTGCGGTGTGCGCCTTCTGCCGAAAGATGCCCGGGAGCGGTGCTTAGCTCTGCAGAGCACCGTACCTTCGTCTTTAGCCTCTCTTCTCGTCTACATCTTAGCAAAAAGCTTTTCCACTCTGTCTGGCAAGGAGAAACTTTGCCAGCACAGAAAACATCTCCCATCGTCTTCTAGAGGCTGCACGGAGGTCAGCCGAGTGTTTTGCAAGAAGAGAAAGAAAGTTGTCCAAAACAGCTTGCAACCGAATGTTCATGTGAATACAAAAGGCAGGAGAGTGGTCAGGTACTGTTTTCTCTCAGTTGGCAAGCTGCGCACACAATCGCAGTGTTGTACAGCTTGTTTCCTCACCTTTGCGAAGTTGCCGCTCTCTCCGGCTCCCGGAGACGAAGAAGCTGCTTCTTCGCGCAAAGACGATTCTGCCGCTCACAGTGCTCTGCGCTGTGCGCCTTCTGCCCAAAGAGGCACGGGAGCGGTGCTTAGCTCTGCAGAGTACCATACGTGCTTCTATAGCCTCGCTTCATGTCTACATCTTAGCAAAAAGCTTTTCCACTCTGTCTGGCAAGGAGAAACTGTGCCAGCACAGAAAACATCTCCCATCGTGTTCTAGAGGCTGCACGGAGGTCTGCCGAGTGTTTTGCAAGAAGAGAAAGAAAATTGTCCAAAACAGCTTGCAATCGAATGTTCATGTGAATAGAAAAGGCAGGAGAGTGGTCAGGTACTGTTTTCTCTCACTTGGCAAGCTGCGCACACAATCGCAGTGTTGTACAGCTTGTTTCATCACCTTTGCGAAGTTGCCGCTCTCTCCGGCTCCCGGAGACGAAGAAGCTGCTTCTTCGCGCAAAGACGATTCTGCCGCTCACAGTGCTCTGCGCTGTGCGCCTTCTGCCGAAAGACGTCCGGGAGCGGTGCTTAGCTCTGCAGAGCACCGTACCTTCGTCTTTAGCCTCTCTTCTCGTCTGCATCTTAGCAAAAAGCTTTTCCACTCTGTCTGGCAAGGAGAAACTGTGCCAGCACAGAAAACATCTCCCATCGTGTTCTAGAGGCTGCACGGAGGTCTGCCGAGTGTTTTGCAAGAAGAGAAAGAAAGTTGTCCAAAACAACTGGCAATCGAATGTTCATGTGAATGGAAAAGGCCGGAGAGTGGTCAGGTACTGTTTTCTCTCAGTTGGCACGCTGCTCACACAATCGCAGTGTTGTACAGCTTGTTTCATCACCTTTGCGAAGCTGCCGCTCTCTCCGGCTCCCGGAGACGAAGAAGCTGCTTCTTCGCGCAAAGACGATTCTGCCGCTCACAGTGCTCTGCGGTGTGCGCCTTCTGCCCAAAGAGGCACGGGAGCGGTGCTTAGCCCTGCAGAGTACCATACGTGCTTCTATAGCCTCGCTTCTCGTCTACATCTTAGCAAAAAGATTTTCCACTCTGTCTGGCAAGGAGAAACTGTGCCAGCACAGAAAACATCTCCCATCGTGTTCTAGAGGCTGCACGGAGGTCTGCCGAGTGTTTTGCAAGAAGAGAAAGAAAATTGTCCAAAACAGCTTCCAATCGAATGTTCATGTGAATAGAAAAGGCAGGAGAGTGGTCAGGTACTGTTTTCTCTCACTTGGCAAGCTGCGCACACAATCGCAGTGTTGTACAGCTTGTTTCATCACCTTTGCGAAGTTGCCGCTCTCTCCGGCTCCCGGAGACGAAGAAGCTGCTTCTTCGCGCAAAGACGATTCTGCCGCTCACTGTGCTCTGCGGTGTGCGCCTTCTGCCGAAAGAGGCCCGGGAGCGGTGCTTAGCTCTGCAGAGCACCGTACCTTCGTCTTTAGCCTCTCTTCTCGTCTACATCTTAGCAAAAAGCTTTTCCACTCTGTCTGGCAAGGAGAAACTTTGCCAGCACAGAAAACATCTCCCATCGTCTTCTAGAGGCTGCACGGAGGTCAGCCGAGTGTTTTGCAAGAAGAGAAAGAAAGTTGTCCAAAACAGCTTGCAACCGAATGTTCATGTGAATACAAAAGGCAGGAGAGTGGTCAGGTACTGTTTTCTCTCAGTTGGCAAGCTGCGCACACAATCGCAGTGTTGTACAGCTTGTTTCATCACCTTTGCGAAGTTGCCGCTCTCTCCGGCTCCCGGAGACGAAGAAGCTGCTTCTTCGCGCAAAGACGATTCTGCCGCTCACAGTGCTCTGCGCTGTGCGCCTTCTGCCGAAAGACGTCCGGGAGCGGTGCTTAGCTCTGCAGAGCACCGTACCTTCGTCTTTAGCCTCTCTTTCGTCTACATCTTAGCAAAAAGCTTTTCCACTCTGTCTGGCAAGGAGAAACTGTGCCAGCACAAAAAACATCTCCCATCGTCTTCTAGAGGCTGCACGGAGGTCTGCCAAGTGTTTTGCAAGAAGAGAAAGAAAGTTGTCCAAAACAGCTTGCAATCGAATGTTCAAGTGTATAGAAAAGGCAGGAGAGTGGTCAGGTACTGTTTTCTCTCAGTTGGCAAGCTGCGCACACAATCGCAGTGTTGTACAGCTTGTTTCATCACCTTTGCGAAGTTGCAGCTCTCTCCGGCTCCCGGAGACGAAGAAGCTGCTTCTTCGCGCAAAGACGATTCTGCCGCTCACAGTGCTCTGCGGTGTGCGCCTTCTGCCGAAAGAGGTCCGGGAGCGGTGCTTAGCTCTGCAGAGCACCGTACCTTCGTCTTTAGCCTCTCTTCTCGTCTACATCTTAGCAAAAAGCTTTTCCACTCTGTCTGGCAAGGAGAAACTGTGCCAGCACAGAAAACATCTCCCATCATGTTCTAGAAGCTGCACGGAGGTCTGCCGAGTGTTTTGCAAGAAGAGAAAGAAAGTTGTCCAAAACAGCTTGCAACCGAATGTTCATGTGAATACAAAAGGCAGGAGAGTGGTCAGGTACTGTTTTCTCTCAGTTGGCAAGCTGCGCACACAATCGCAGTGTTGTACAGCTTGTTTCATCGCCTTTGCGAAGTTGCCGCTCTCTCCGGCTCCCGGAGACGAAGAAGCTGCTTCTTCGCGCAAAGACGATTCTGCCGCTCACAGTGCTCTGCGGTGTGCGCCTTCTGCCGAAAGAGGTCCGGGAGCGGTGCTTAGCTCTGCAGAGCACCGTACCTTCGTCTTTAGCCTCTCTTTCGTCTACATCTTAGCAAAAAGCTTTTCCACTCTGTCTGGCAAGGAGAAACTGTGCCAGCACAAAAAACATCTCC
Organism: Melozone crissalis; assembly: GCF_028551555.1. Classification (NCBI taxonomy): domain Eukaryota; kingdom Metazoa; phylum Chordata; class Aves; order Passeriformes; family Passerellidae; genus Melozone; species Melozone crissalis. The sequence goes on from NW_026536129.1 coordinate 110,042, forward strand.
CATCGTCTTCTAGAGGCTGCACGGAGGTCTGCCGAGTGTTTTGCAAGAAGAGAAAGAAAATTGTCCAAAACAGCTTGCAATCGAATGTTCATGTGAATAGAAAAGGCAGGAGAGTGGTCAGGTACTGTTTTCTCTCAGTTGGCAAGCTGCGCCCACAATCGCAGTGTTGTACAGCTTGTTTCATCACCTTTGCGAAGTTGCCGCTCTCTCCGGCTCCCGGAGACGAAGAAGCTGCTTCTTCGCGCAAAGACGATTCTGCCGCTCACAGTGCTCTGCGGTGTGCGCCTTCTGCCGAAAGAGGCCCGGGAGCGGTGCTTAGCTCTGCAGAGCACCGTACCTTCGTCTTTAGCCTCTCTTCTCGTCTACATCTTAGCAAAAAGCTTTTCCACTCTGTCTGGCAAGGAGAAACTGTGCCAGCACAGAAAACATCTCCCATCGTGTTCTAGAGGCTGCACGGAGGTCTGCCGAGTGCTTTGCAAGAAGAGAAAGAAAGTTGTCCAAAACAGCTTGCAATCGAATGTTCAAGTGAATAGAAAAGGCAGGAGAGTGGTCAGGTACTGTTTTCTCTCAGTTGGCAAGCTGCGCACACAATCGCAGTGTTGTACAGCTTGTTTCATCACCTTTGCGAAGCTGCCGCTCTCTCCGGCTCCCGGAGACGAAGAAGCTGCTTCTTCGCGCAAAGACGATTCTGCCGCTCACAGTGCTCTGCGGTGTGCGCCTTCTGCCCAAAGAGGCACGGGAGCGGTGCTTAGCTCTGCAGAGCACCGTACCTTCGTCTTTAGCCTCTCTTCTCGTCTGCATCTTAGCAAAAAGCTTTTCCACTCTGTCTGGCAAGGAGAAACTGTGCCAGCACAGAAAACATCTCCCATCGTGTTCTAGAGGCTGCACGGAGGTCTGCCGAGTGTTTTGCAAGAAGAGAAAGAAAGTTGTCCAAAACAACTTGCAATCGAATGTTCATGTGAATAGAAAAGGCAGGAGAGTGGTCAGGTACTGTTTTCTCCCACTTGGCATGCTGCGCACACAATCGCAGTGTTGTACAGCTTGTTTCATCACCTTTGCGAAGTTGCCGCTCTCTCCGGCTCCCGGAGACGAAGAAGCTGCTTCTTCGCGCAAAGACGATTCTGCCGCTCACAGTGCTCTGCGGTGTGCGCCTTCTGCCGAAAGAGGTCCGGCAGCGGTGCTTAGCTCTGCAGAGCACCGTACCTTCGTCTTTAGCCTCTCTTCTCGTCTACATCTTAGCAAAAAGCTTTTCCACTCTGTCTGGCAAGGAGAAACTGTGCCAGCACAGAAAACATCTCCCATCGTGTTCTAGAGGCTGCACGGAGGTCTGCCGAGTGTTTTGCAAGAAGAGAAATAAAGTTGTCCAAAACAGCTTGCAATCGAATGTTCAAGTGAATAGAAAAGGCAGGAGAGTGGTCAGGTACTGTTTTCTCTCAGTTGGCAAGCTGCGCACACAATCGCAGTGTTGTACAGCTTGTTTCATCACTTTTGCGAAGCTGCCGCTCTCTCCGGCTCCCGGAGACGAAGAAGCTGCTTCTTCGCGCAAAGACGATTCTGCCGCTCACAGTGCTCTGCGGTTTACGCCTTCTGCCGAAAGACGTCCGGGAGCGGTGCTTAGCTCTGCAGAGCACCGTACCTTCGTCTTTAGCCTCTCTTCTCGTCTACATCTTAGCAAAAAGCTTTTCCACTCTGTCTGGCAAGGAGAAACTGTGCCAGCACAGAAAACATCTCCCATCGTGTTCTAGAGGCTGCACGGAGGTCTGCCGAGTGTTTTGCAAGAAGAGAAAGAAAGTTGTCCAAAACAACTTGCAATCGAATGTTCATGTGAATGGAAAAGGCCGGAGAGTGGTCAGGTACTGTTTTCTCTCAGTTGGCACGCTGCTCACACAATCGCAGTGTTGTACAGCTTGTTTCATCACCTTTGCGAAGCTGCCGCTCTCTCCGGCTCCCGGAGACGAAGAAGCTGCTTCTTCGCGCAAAGACGATTCTGCCGCTCACAGTGCTCTGCGGTGTGCGCCTTCTGCCCAAAGAGGCACGGGAGCGGTGCTTAGCTCTGCAGAGTACCATACGTGCTTCTATAGCCTCGCTTCTCGTCTACATCTTAGCAAAAAGATTTTCCACTCTGTCTGGCAAGGAGAAACTGTGCCAGCACAGAAAACATCTCCCATCGTGTTCTAGAGGCTGCACGGAGGTCTGCCGAGTGTTTTGCAAGAAGAGAAAGAAAATTGTCCAAAACAGCTTCCAATCGAATGTTCATGTGAATAGAAAAGGCAGGAGAGTGGTCAGGTACTGTTTTCTCTCAGTTGGCAAGCTGCGCACACAATCGCAGTGTTGTACAGCTTGTTTCATCACCTTTGCGAAGTTGCCGCTCTCTCCGGCTCCCGGAGACGAAGAAGCTGCTTCTTCGCGCAAAGACGATTCTGCCGCTCACAGTGCTCTGCGGTGTGCGCCTTCTGCCCAAAGAGGTCCGGGAGCGGTGCTTAGCTCTGCAGAGCACCGTACCTTCGTCTTTAGCCTCTCTTCTCGTCTACATCTTAGCAAAAAGCTTTTCCACTCTGTCTGGCAAGGAGAAACTGTGCCAGCACAGAAAACATCTCCCATCGTCTTCTAGAGGCTGCACGGAGGTCAGCCGAGTGTTTTGCAAGAAGAGAAAGAAAGTTGTCCAAAACAGCTTGCAACCGAATGTTCATGTGAATACAAAAGGCAGGAGAGTGGTCAGGTACTGTTTTCTCTCAGTTGGCAAGCTGCGCACACAATCGCAGTGTTGTACAGCTTGTTTCATCACCTTTGCGAAGTTGCCGCTCTCTCCGGCTCCCGGAGACGAAGAAGCTGCTTCTTCGCGCAAAGACGATTCTGCCGCTCACAGTGCTCTGCGGTGTGCGCCTTCTGCCGAAAGACGTCCGGGAGCGGTGCTTAGCTCTGCAGAGCACCGTACCTTCGTCTTTAGCCTCTCTTTCGTCTACATCTTAGCAAAAAGCTTTTCCACTCTGTCTGGCAAGGAGAAACTGTGCCAGCACAAAAAACATCTCCCATCGTGTTCTAGAGGCTGCACGGAGGTCTGCCGAGTGTTTTGCAAGAAGAGAAAGAAAGTTGTCCAAAACAGCTTGCAATCGAATGTTCAAGTGTATAGAAAAGGCAGGAGAGTGGTCAGGTACTGTTTTCTCTCAGTTGGCAAGCTGCGCACACAATCGCAGTGTTGTACAGCTTGTTTCATCACCTTTGCGAAGTTGCCGCTCTCTCCGGCTCCCGGAGACGAAGAAGCTGCTTCTTCGCGCAAAGACGATTCTGCCGCTCACAGTGCTCTGCGGTGTGCGCCTTCTGCCGAAAGAGGTCCGGGAGCGGTGCTTAGCTCTGCAGAGCACCGTACCTTCGTCTTTAGCCTCTCTTCTCGTCTACATCTTAGCAAAAAGCTTTTCCACTCTGTCTGGCAAGGAGAAACTGTGCCAGCACAGAAAACATCTCCCATCATGTTCTAGAAGCTGCACGGAGGTCTGCCGAGTGTTTTGCAAGAAGAGAAAGAAAGTTGTCCAAAACAGCTTCCAATCGAATGTTCATGTGAATAGAAAAGGCAGGAGAGTGGTCAGGTACTGTTTTCTCTCAGTTGGCAAGCTGCGCCCACAATCGCAGTGTTGTACAGCTTGTTTCATCACCTTTGCGAAGTTGCCGCTCTCTCCGGCTCCCGGAGACGAAGAAGCTGCTTCTTCGCGCAAAGACGATTCTGCCGCTCACAGTGCTCTGCGGTTTACGCCTTCTGCCGAAAGACGTCCGGGAGCGGTGCTTAGCTCTGCAGAGCACCGTACCTTCGTCTTTAGCCTCTCTTCTCGTCTACATCTTAGCAAAAAGCTTTTCCACTCTGTCTGCCAAGGAGAAACTGTGCCAGCACAGAAAACATCTCCCATCGTCTTCTAGAGGCTGCACGGAGGTCTGCCTAGTGTTTTGCGAGAAGAGAAAGAAAGTTGTCCAAAACAACTTGCAATCGAATGTTCATGTGAATGGAAAAGGCAGGAGAGTGGTCAGGTACTGTTTTCTCTCACTTGGCACGCTGCTCACACAATCGCAGTGTTGTACAGCTTGTTTCATCACCTTTGCGAAGTTGCCGCTCTCTCCGGCTCCCGGAGACGAAGAAGCTGCTTCTTCGCGCAAAGACGATTCTGCCGCTCACAGTGCTCTGCGGTGTGCGCCTTCTGCCGAAAGAGGCACGGGAGCGGTGCTTAGCTCTGCAGAGCACCGTACCTTGGTCTTTAGCCTCTCTTCTCGTCTACATCTTAGCAAAAAGCTTTTCCACTCTGTCTGCCAAGGAGAAACTGTGCCAGCACAGAAAACATCTCCCATCGTCTTCTAGAGGCTGCACGGAGGTCTGCCGAGTGTTTTGCAAGAAGAGAAAGAAAGTTGTCCAAAACAGCTTGCAATCGAATGTTCATATGAATAGAAAAGGCAGGAGAGTGGTCAGGTACTGTTTTCTCTCAGTTGGCAAGCTGCGCACACAATCGCAGTGTTGTACAGCTTGTTTCATCACCTTTGCGAAGTTGCCGCTCTCTCCGGCTCCCGGAGACGAAGAAGCTGCTTCTTCGCGCAAAGACGATTCTGCCGCTCACAGTGCTCTGCGGTGTGCGCCTTCTGCAAAAAGAGGTCCGGAAGCGGTGCTTAGCTCTGCAGAGCACCGTACCTTCGTCTTTAGCCTCTCTTCTCGTCTACATCTTAGCAAAAAGCTTTTCCACTCTGTCTGGCAAGGAGAAACTGTGCCAGCACAGAAAACATCTCCCATCGTCTTCTAGAGGCTGCACGGAGGTCTGCCGAGTGTTTTGCAAGAAGAGAAAGAAAGTTGTCCAAAACAGCTTGCAATCGAATGTTCATGTGAATAGAAAAGGCAGGAGAGTGGTCAGGTACTGTTTTCTCCCACTTGGCATGCTGCGCACACAATCGCAGTGTTGTACAGCTTGTTTCATCACCTTTGCGAAGTTGCCGCTCTCTCCGGCTCCCGGAGACGAAGAAGCTGCTTCTTCGCGCAAAGACGATTCTGCCGCTCACAGTGCTCTGCGCTGTGCGCCTTCTGCCGAAAGATGCCCGGGAGCTGTGCTTAGCTCTGCAGAGCACCGTACCTTCGTCTTTAGCCTCTCTTCTCGTCTACATCTTAGCAAAAAGCTTTTCCACTCTGTCTGGCAAGGAGAAACTGTGCCAGCACAAAAAACATCTCCCATCGTGTTCTAGAGGCTGCACGGAGGTCTGCCGAGTGTTTTGCAAGAAGAGAAAGAAAGTTGTCCAAAACAGCTTGCAATCGAATGTTCAAGTGAATAGAAAAGGCAGGAGAGTGGTCAGGTACTGTTTTCTCTCAGTTGGCAAGCTGCGCACACAATCGCAGTGTTGTACAGCTTGTTTCATCACCTTTGCGAAGCTGCCGCTCTCTCCGGCTCCCGGAGACGAAGAAGCTGCTTCTTCGCGCAAAGACGATTCTGCCGCTCACAGTGCTCTGCGGTGTGCGCCTTCTGCCGAAAGAGGTCCGGGAGCGGTGCTTAGCTCTGCAGAGCACCGTACCTTCGTCTTTAGCCTCTCTTCTCGTCTACATCTTAGCAAAAAGCTTTTCCACTCTGTCTGGCAAGGAGAAACTGTGCCAGCACAGAAAACATCTCCCATCGTGTTCTAGAGGCTGCACGGAGGTCTGCCGAGTGTTTTGCAAGAAGAGAAAGAAAATTGTCCAAAACAGCTTGCAATCGAATGTTCATGTGAATAGAAAAGGCAGGAGAGTGGTCAGGTACTGTTTTCTCTCACTTGGCAAGCTGCGCACACAATCGCAGTGTTGTACAGCTTGTTTCATCACCTTTGCGAAGTTGCCGCTCTCTCCGGCTCCCGGAGACGAAGAAGCTGCTTCTTCGCGCAAAGACGATTCTGCCGCTCACAGTGCTCTGCGCTGTGCGCCTTCTGCCGAAAGACGTCCGGGAGCGGTGCTTAGCTCTGCAGAGCACCGTACCTTCGTCTTTAGCCTCTCTTCTCGTCTGCATCTTAGCAAAAAGCTTTTCCACTCTGTCTGGCAAGGAGAAACTGTGCCAGCACAGAAAACATCTCCCATCGTCTTCTAGAGGCTGCACGGAGGTCTGCCGAGTGTTTTGCAAGAAGAGAAAGAAAGTTGTCCAAAACAACTTGCAATCGAATGTTCATGTGAATGGAAAAGGCCGGAGAGTGGTCAGGTACTGTTTTCTCTCAGTTGGCACGCTGCTCACACAATCGCAGTGTTGTACAGCTTGTTTCATCACCTTTGCGAAGTTGCCGCTCTCTCCGGCTCCCGGAGACGAAGAAGCTGCTTCTTCGCGCAAAGACGATTCTGCCGCTCACAGTGCTCTGCGCTGTGCGCCTTCTGCCCAAAGAGGCACGGGAGCGGTGCTTAGCTCTGCAGAGTACCATACGTGCTTCTATAGCCTCGCTTTTCGTCTACATCTTAGCAAAAAGCTTTTCCAATCTGTCTGGCAAGGAGAAACTGTGCCAGCACAGAAAACATCTCCCATCGTGTTCTAGAAGCTGCACGGAGGTCTGCCGAGTGTTTTGCAAGAAGAGAAAGAAAGTTGTCCAAAACAGCTTGCAATCAAATGTTCATGTGAATAGAAAAGGCAGGAGAGTGGTCAGGTACTGTTTTCTCTCACTTGGCACGCTGCTCACACAATCGCAGTGTTGTACAGCTTGTTTCATCACCTTTGCGAAGTTGCCGCTCTCTCCGGCTCCCGGAGACGAAGAAGCTGCTTCTTCGCGCAAAGACGATTCTGCCGCTCACAGTGCTCTGCGGTGTGCGCCTTCTGCCGAAAGAGGCCCGGGAGCGGTGCTTAGCTCTGCAGAGCACCGTACCTTCGTCTTTAGCCTCTCTTCTCGTCTACATCTTAGCAAAAAGCTTTTCCACTCTGTCTGCCAAGGAGAAACTGTGCCAGCACAGAAAACATCTCCCATCGTCTTCTAGAGGCTGCACGGAGGTCTGCCGAGTGTTTTGCAAGAAGAGAAAGAAAGTTGTCCAAAACAGCTTGCAATCGAATGTTCATATGAATAGAAAAAGCAGGAGAGTGGTCAGGTACTGTTTTCTCTCAGTTGGCAAGCTGCGCACACAATCGCAGTGTTGTACAGCTTGTTTCATCACCTTTGCGAAGTTGCCGCTCTCTCCGGCTCCCGGAGACGAAGAAGCTGCTTCTTCGCGCAAAGACGATTCTGCCGCTCACAGTGCTCTGCGCTGTGCGCCTTCTGCCCAAAGAGGCACGGGAGCGGTGCTTAGCTCTGCAGAGTACCATACGTGCTTCTATAGCCTCGCTTCATGTCTACATCTTAGCAAAAAGATTTTCCACTCTGTCTGGCAAGGAGAAACTGTGCCAGCACAGAAAACATCTCCCATCGTGTTCTAGAGGCTGCACGGAGGTCTGCCGAGTGTTTTGCAAGAAGAGAAAGAAAGTTGTCCAAAACAGCTTGCAATCGAATGTTCAAGTGAATAGAAAAGGCAGGAGAGTGGTCAGGTACTGTTTTCTCTCAGTTGGCAAGCTGCGCACACAATCGCAGTGTTGTACAGCTTGTTTCATCACCTTTGCGAAGCTGCCGCTCTCTCCGGCTCCCGGAGACGAAGAAGCTGCTTCTTCGCGCAAAGACGATTCTGCCGCTCACAGTGCTCTGCGGTGTGCGCCTTCTGCCCAAAGAGGCACGGGAGCGGTGCTTAGCTCTGCAGAGCACCGTACCTTCGTCTTTAGCCTCTCTTCTCGTCTGCATCTTAGCAAAAAGCTTTTCCACTCTGTCTGGCAAGGAGAAACTGTGCCAGCACAGAAAACATCTCCCATCGTCTTCTAGAGGCTGCACGGAGGTCTGCCGAGTGTTTTGCAAGAAGAGAAAGAAAGTTGTCCAAAACAGCTTGCAATCGAATGTTCATGTGAATAGAAAAGGCAGGAGAGTGGTCAGGTACTGTTTTCTCCCACTTGGCATGCTGCGCACACAATCGCAGTGTTGTACAGCTTGTTTCATCACCTTTGCGAAGTTGCCGCTCTCTCCGGCTCCCGGAGACGAAGAAGCTGCTTCTTCGCGCAAAGACGATTCTGCCGCTCACAGTGCTCTGCGGTGTGCGCCTTCTGCCGAAAGAGGTCCGGCAGCGGTGCTTAGCTCTGCAGAGCACCGTACCTTCGTCTTTAGCCTCTCTTCTCGTCTACATCTTAGCAAAAAGCTTTTCCACTCTGTCTGGCAAGGACAAACTGTGCCAGCACAAAAAACATCTCCCATCGTGTTCTAGAGGCTGCACGGAGGTCTGCCGAGTGTTTTGCAAGAAGAGAAAGAAAGTTGTCCAAAACAGCTTGCAATCGAATGTTCAAGTGAATAGAAAAGGCAGGAGAGTGGTCAGGTACTGTTTTCTCTCAGTTGGCAAGCTGCGCACACAATCGCAGTGTTGTACAGCTTGTTTCATCACTTTTGCGAAGCTGCCGCTCTCTCCGGCTCCCGGAGACGAAGAAGCTGCTTCTTCGCGCAAAGACGATTCTGCCGCTCACAGTGCTCTGCGGTGTGCGCCTTCTGCCCAAAGAGGCACGGGAGCGGTGCTTAGCTCTGCAGAGTACCATACGTGCTTCTATAGCCTCGCTTCATGTCTACATCTTAGCAAAAAGCTTTTCCACTCTGTCTGGCAAGGAGAAACTGTGCCAGCACAGAAAACATCTCCCATCGTGTTCTAGAGGCTGCACGGAGGTCTGCCGAGTGTTTTGCAAGAAGAGAAAGAAAATTGTCCAAAACAGCTTGCAATCGAATGTTCATGTGAATAGAAAAGGCAGGAGAGTGGTCAGGTACTGTTTTCTCTCACTTGGCAAGCTGCGCACACAATCGCAGTGTTGTACAGCTTGTTTCATCACCTTTGCGAAGTTGCCGCTCTCTCCGGCTCCCGGAGACGAAGAAGCTGCTTCTTCGCGCAAAGACGATTCTGCCGCTCACAGTGCTCTGCGCTGTGCGCCTTCTGCCGAAAGACGTCCGGGAGCGGTGCTTAGCTCTGCAGAGCACCGTACCTTCGTCTTTAGCCTCTCTTCTCGTCTGCATCTTAGCAAAAAGCTTTTCCACTCTGTCTGGCAAGGAGAAACTGTGCCAGCACAGAAAACATCTCCCATCGTGTTCTAGAGGCTGCACGGAGGTCTGCCGAGTGTTTTGCAAGAAGAGAAAGAAAGTTGTCCAAAACAACTTGCAATCGAATGTTCATGTGAATGGAAAAGGCCGGAGAGTGGTCAGGTACTGTTTTCTCTCAGTTGGCACGCTGCTCACACAATCGCAGTGTTGTACAGCTTGTTTCATCACCTTTGCGAAGCTGCCGCTCTCTCCGGCTCCCGGAGACGAAGAAGCTGCTTCTTCGCGCAAAGACGATTCTGCCGCTCACAGTGCTCTGCGGTGTGCGCCTTCTGCCCAAAGAGGCACGGGAGCGGTGCTTAGCTCTGCAGAGTACCATACGTGCTTCTATAGCCTCGCTTCTCGTCTACATCTTAGCAAAAAGATTTTCCACTCTGTCTGGCAAGGAGAAACTGTGCCAGCACAGAAAACATCTCCCATCGTGTTCTAGAGGCTGCACGGAGGTCTGCCGAGTGTTTTGCAAGAAGAGAAAGAAAATTGTCCAAAACAGCTTCCAATCGAATGTTCATGTGAATAGAAAAGGCAGGAGAGTGGTCAGGTACTGTTTTCTCTCACTTGGCAAGCTGCGCACACAATCGCAGTGTTGTACAGCTTGTTTCATCACCTTTGCGAAGTTGCCGCTCTCTCCGGCTCCCGGAGACGAAGAAGCTGCTTCTTCGCGCAAAGACGATTCTGCCGCTCACTGTGCTCTGCGGTGTGCGCCTTCTGCCGAAAGAGGCCCGGGAGCGGTGCTTAGCTCTGCAGAGCACCGTACCTTCGTCTTTAGCCTCTCTTCTCGTCTACATCTTAGCAAAAAGCTTTTCCACTCTGTCTGGCAAGGAGAAACTTTGCCAGCACAGAAAACATCTCCCATCGTCTTCTAGAGGCTGCACGGAGGTCAGCCGAGTGTTTTGCAAGAAGAGAAAGAAAGTTGTCCAAAACAGCTTGCAACCGAATGTTCATGTGAATACAAAAGGCAGGAGAGTGGTCAGGTACTGTTTTCTCTCAGTTGGCAAGCTGCGCACACAATCGCAGTGTTGTACAGCTTGTTTCATCACCTTTGCGAAGTTGCCGCTCTCTCCGGCTCCCGGAGACGAAGAAGCTGCTTCTTCGCGCAAAGACGATTCTGCCGCTCACAGTGCTCTGCGCTGTGCGCCTTCTGCCGAAAGACGTCCGGGAGCGGTGCTTAGCTCTGCAGAGCACCGTACCTTCGTCTTTAGCCTCTCTTTCGTCTACATCTTAGCAAAAAGCTTTTCCACTCTGTCTGGCAAGGAGAAACTGTGCCAGCACAAAAAACATCTCCCATCGTCTTCTAGAGGCTGCACGGAGGTCTGCCGAGTGTTTTGCAAGAAGAGAAAGAAAGTTGTCCAAAACAGCTTGCAATCGAATGTTCAAGTGTATAGAAAAGGCAGGAGAGTGGTCAGGTACTGTTTTCTCTCAGTTGGCAAGCTGCGCACACAATCGCAGTGTTGTACAGCTTGTTTCATCACCTTTGCGAAGTTGCAGCTCTCTCCGGCTCCCGGAGACGAAGAAGCTGCTTCTTCGCGCAAAGACGATTCTGCCGCTCACAGTGCTCTGCGGTGTGCGCCTTCTGCCGAAAGAGGTCCGGGAGCGGTGCTTAGCTCTGCAGAGCACCGTACCTTCGTCTTTAGCCTCTCTTCTCGTCTACATCTTAGCAAAAAGCTTTTCCACTCTGTCTGGCAAGGAGAAACTGTGCCAGCACAGAAAACATCTCCCATCATGTTCTAGAAGCTGCACGGAGGTCTGCCGAGTGTTTTGCAAGAAGAGAAAGAAAGTTGTCCAAAACAGCTTTCAACCGAATGTTCATGTGAATACAAAAGGCAGGAGAGTGGTCAGGTACTGTTTTCTCTCAGTTGGCAAGCTGCGCACACAATCGCAGTGTTGTACAGCTTGTTTCATCGCCTTTGCGAAGTTGCCGCTCTCTCCGGCTCCCGGAGACGAAGAAGCTGCTTCTTCGCGCAAAGACGATTCTGCCGCTCACAGTGCTCTGCGGTGTGCGCCTTCTGCCGAAAGAGGTCCGGGAGCGGTGCTTAGCTCTGCAGAGCACCGTACCTTCGTCTTTAGCCTCTCTTTCGTCTACATCTTAGCAAAAAGCTTTTCCACTCTGTCTGGCAAGGAGAAACTGTGCCAGCACAAAAAACATCTCCCATCGTCTTCTAGAGGCTGCACGGAGGTCTGCCGAGTGTTTTGCAAGAAGAGAAAGAAAATTGTCCAAAACAGCTTGCAATCGAATGTTCATGTGAATAGAAAAGGCAGGAGAGTGGTCAGGTACTGTTTTCTCTCAGTTGGCAAGCTGCGCACACAATCGCAGTGTTGTACAGCTTGTTTCATCACCTTTGCGAAGTTGCCGCTCTCTCCGGCTCCCGGAGACGAAGAAGCTGCTTCTTCGCGCAAAGACGATTCTGCCGCTCACAGTGCTCTGCGGTGTGCGCCTTCTGCCGAAAGAGGCCCGGGAGCGGTGCTTAGCTCTGCAGAGCACCGTACCTTCGTCTTTAGCCTCTCTTCTCGTCTACATCTTAGCAAAAAGCTTTTCCACTCTGTCTGGCAAGGAGAAACTGTGCCAGCACAGAAAACATCTCCCATCGTGTTCTAGAGGCTGCACGGAGGTCTGCCGAGTGCTTTGCAAGAAGAGAAAGAAAGTTGTCCAAAACAGCTTGCAATCGAATGTTCAAGTGAATAGAAAAGGCAGGAGAGTGGTCAGGTACTGTTTTCTCTCAGTTGGCAAGCTGCGCACACAATCGCAGTGTTGTACAGCTTGTTTCATCACCTTTGCGAAGCTGCCGCTCTCTCCGGCTCCCGGAGACGAAGAAGCTGCTTCTTCGCGCAAAGACGATTCTGCCGCTCACAGTGCTCTGCGGTGTGCGCCTTCTGCCCAAAGAGGCACGGGAGCGGTGCTTAGCTCTGCAGAGCACCGTACCTTCGTCTTTAGCCTCTCTTCTCGTCTGCATCTTAGCAAAAAGCTTTTCCACTCTGTCTGGCAAGGAGAAACTGTGCCAGCACAGAAAACATCTCCCATCGTGTTCTAGAGGCTGCACGGAGGTCTGCCGAGTGTTTTGCAAGAAGAGAAAGAAAGTTGTCCAAAACAACTTGCAATCGAATGTTCATGTGAATAGAAAAGGCAGGAGAGTGGTCAGGTACTGTTTTCTCCCACTTGGCATGCTGCGCACACAATCGCAGTGTTGTACAGCTTGTTTCATCACCTTTGCGAAGTTGCCGCTCTCTCCGGCTCCCGGAGACGAAGAAGCTGCTTCTTCGCGCAAAGACGATTCTGCCGCTCACAGTGCTCTGCGGTGTGCGCCTTCTGCCGAAAGAGGTCCGGCAGCGGTGCTTAGCTCTGCAGAGCACCGTACCTTCGTCTTTAGCCTCTCTTCTCGTCTACATCTTAGCAAAAAGCTTTTCCACTCTGTCTGGCAAGGAGAAACTGTGCCAGCACAGAAAACATCTCCCATCGTGTTCTAGAGGCTGCACGGAGGTCTGCCGAGTGTTTTGCAAGAAGAGAAATAAAGTTGTCCAAAACAGCTTGCAATCGAATGTTCAAGTGAATAGAAAAGGCAGGAGAGTGGTCAGGTACTGTTTTCTCTCAGTTGGCAAGCTGCGCACACAATCGCAGTGTTGTACAGCTTGTTTCATCACTTTTGCGAAGCTGCCGCTCTCTCCGGCTCCCGGAGACGAAGAAGCTGCTTCTTCGCGCAAAGACGATTCTGCCGCTCACAGTGCTCTGCGGTTTACGCCTTCTGCCGAAAGACGTCCGGGAGCGGTGCTTAGCTCTGCAGAGCACCGTACCTTCGTCTTTAGCCTCTCTTCTCGTCTACATCTTAGCAAAAAGCTTTTCCACTCTGTCTGGCAAGGAGAAACTGTGCCAGCACAGAAAACATCTCCCATCGTGTTCTAGAGGCTGCACGGAGGTCTGCCGAGTGTTTTGCAAGAAGAGAAAGAAAGTTGTCCAAAACAACTTGCAATCGAATGTTCATGTGAATGGAAAAGGCCGGAGAGTGGTCAGGTACTGTTTTCTCTCAGTTGGCACGCTGCTCACACAATCGCAGTGTTGTACAGCTTGTTTCATCACCTTTGCGAAGCTGCCGCTCTCTCCGGCTCCCGGAGACGAAGAAGCTGCTTCTTCGCGCAAAGACGATTCTGCCGCTCACAGTGCTCTGCGGTGTGCGCCTTCTGCCCAAAGAGGCACGGGAGCGGTGCTTAGCTCTGCAGAGTACCATACGTGCTTCTATAGCCTCGCTTCTCGTCTACATCTTAGCAAAAAGATTTTCCACTCTGTCTGGCAAGGAGAAACTGTGCCAGCACAGAAAACATCTCCCATCGTGTTCTAGAGGCTGCACGGAGGTCTGCCGAGTGTTTTGCAAGAAGAGAAAGAAAATTGTCCAAAACAGCTTCCAATCGAATGTTCATGTGAATAGAAAAGGCAGGAGAGTGGTCAGGTACTGTTTTCTCTCACTTGGCAAGCTGCGCACACAATCGCAGTGTTGTACAGCTTGTTTCATCACCTTTGCGAAGTTGCCGCTCTCTCCGGCTCCCGGAGACGAAGAAGCTGCTTCTTCGCGCAAAGACGATTCTGCCGCTCACAGTGCTCTGCGGTGTGCGCCTTCTGCCCAAAGAGGTCCGGGAGCGGTGCTTAGCTCTGCAGAGCACCGTACCTTCGTCTTTAGCCTCTCTTCTCGTCTACATCTTAGCAAAAAGCTTTTCCACTCTGTCTGGCAAGGAGAAACTGTGCCAGCACAGAAAACATCTCCCATCGTCTTCTAGAGGCTGCACGGAGGTCAGCCGAGTGTTTTGCAAGAAGAGAAAGAAAGTTGTCCAAAACAGCTTGCAACCGAATGTTCATGTGAATACAAAAGGCAGGAGAGTGGTCAGGTACTGTTTTCTCTCAGTTGGCAAGCTGCGCACACAATCGCAGTGTTGTACAGCTTGTTTCATCACCTTTGCGAAGTTGCCGCTCTCTCCGGCTCCCGGAGACGAAGAAGCTGCTTCTTCGCGCAAAGACGATTCTGCCGCTCACAGTGCTCTGCGGTGTGCGCCTTCTGCCGAAAGACGTCCGGGAGCGGTGCTTAGCTCTGCAGAGCACCGTACCTTCGTCTTTAGCCTCTCTTTCGTCTACATCTTAGCAAAAAGCTTTTCCACTCTGTCTGGCAAGGAGAAACTGTGCCAGCACAAAAAACATCTCCCATCGTGTTCTAGAGGCTGCACGGAGGTCTGCCGAGTGTTTTGCAAGAAGAGAAAGAAAGTTGTCCAAAACAGCTTGCAATCGAATGTTCAAGTGTATAGAAAAGGCAGGAGAGTGGTCAGGTACTGTTTTCTCTCAGTTGGCAAGCTGCGCACACAATCGCAGTGTTGTACAGCTTGTTTCATCACCTTTGCGAAGTTGCCGCTCTCTCCGGCTCCCGGAGACGAAGAAGCTGCTTCTTCGCGCAAAGACGATTCTGCCGCTCACAGTGCTCTGCGGTGTGCGCCTTCTGCCGAAAGAGGTCCGGGAGCGGTGCTTAGCTCTGCAGAGCACCGTACCTTCGTCTTTAGCCTCTCTTCTCGTCTACATCTTAGCAAAAAGCTTTTCCACTCTGTCTGGCAAGGAGAAACTGTGCCAGCACAGAAAACATCTCCCATCGTGTTCTAGAGGCTGCACGGAGGTCTGCCGAGTGCTTTGCAAGAAGAGAAAGAAAGTTGTCCAAAACAGCTTGCAATCGAATGTTCAAGTGAATAGAAAAGGCAGGAGAGTGGTCAGGTACTGTTTTCTCTCAGTTGGCAAGCTGCGCACACAATCGCAGTGTTGTACAGCTTGTTTCATCACCTTTGCGAAGCTGCCGCTCTCTCCGGCTCCCGGAGACGAAGAAGCTGCTTCTTCGCGCAAAGACGATTCTGCCGCTCACAGTGCTCTGCGGTGTGCGCCTTCTGCCCAAAGAGGCACGGGAGCGGTGCTTAGCTCTGCAGAGCACCGTACCTTCGTCTTTAGCCTCTCTTCTCGTCTGCATCTTAGCAAAAAGCTTTTCCACTCTGTCTGGCAAGGAGAAACTGTGCCAGCACAGAAAACATCTCCCATCGTGTTCTAGAGGCTGCACGGAGGTCTGCCGAGTGTTTTGCAAGAAGAGAAAGAAAGTTGTCCAAAACAACTTGCAATCGAATGTTCATGTGAATAGAAAAGGCAGGAGAGTGGTCAGGTACTGTTTTCTCCCACTTGGCATGCTGCGCACACAATCGCAGTGTTGTACAGCTTGTTTCATCACCTTTGCGAAGTTGCCGCTCTCTCCGGCTCCCGGAGACGAAGAAGCTGCTTCTTCGCGCAAAGACGATTCTGCCGCTCACAGTGCTCTGCGGTGTGCGCCTTCTGCCGAAAGAGGTCCGGCAGCGGTGCTTAGCTCTGCAGAGCACCGTACCTTCGTCTTTAGCCTCTCTTCTCGTCTACATCTTAGCAAAAAGCTTTTCCACTCTGTCTGGCAAGGAGAAACTGTGCCAGCACAGAAAACATCTCCCATCGTGTTCTAGAGGCTGCACGGAGGTCTGCCGAGTGTTTTGCAAGAAGAGAAATAAAGTTGTCCAAAACAGCTTGCAATCGAATGTTCAAGTGAATAGAAAAGGCAGGAGAGTGGTCAGGTACTGTTTTCTCTCAGTTGGCAAGCTGCGCACACAATCGCAGTGTTGTACAGCTTGTTTCATCACTTTTGCGAAGCTGCCGCTCTCTCCGGCTCCCGGAGACGAAGAAGCTGCTTCTTCGCGCAAAGACGATTCTGCCGCTCACAGTGCTCTGCGGTGTGCGCCTTCTGCCCAAAGAGGTCCGGGAGCGGTGCTTAGCTCTGCAGAGCACCGTACCTTCGTCTTTAGCCTCTCTTCTCGTCTACATCTTAGCAAAAAGCTTTTCCACTCTGTCTGGCAAGGAGAAACTGTGCCAGCACAGAAAACATCTCCCATCGTCTTCTAGAGGCTGCACGGAGGTCAGCCGAGTGTTTTGCAAGAAGAGAAAGAAAGTTGTCCAAAACAGCTTGCAACCGAATGTTCATGTGAATACAAAAGGCAGGAGAGTGGTCAGGTACTGTTTTCTCTCAGTTGGCAAGCTGCGCACACAATCGCAGTGTTGTACAGCTTGTTTCATCACCTTTGCGAAGTTGCCGCTCTCTCCGGCTCCCGGAGACGAAGAAGCTGCTTCTTCGCGCAAAGACGATTCTGCCGCTCACAGTGCTCTGCGGTGTGCGCCTTCTGCCGAAAGACGTCCGGGAGCGGTGCTTAGCTCTGCAGAGCACCGTACCTTCGTCTTTAGCCTCTCTTTCGTCTACATCTTAGCAAAAAGCTTTTCCACTCTGTCTGGCAAGGAGAAACTGTGCCAGCACAAAAAACATCTCCCATCGTGTTCTAGAGGCTGCACGGAGGTCTGCCGAGTGTTTTGCAAGAAGAGAAAGAAAGTTGTCCAAAACAGCTTGCAATCGAATGTTCAAGTGTATAGAAAAGGCAGGAGAGTGGTCAGGTACTGTTTTCTCTCAGTTGGCAAGCTGCGCACACAATCGCAGTGTTGTACAGCTTGTTTCATCACCTTTGCGAAGTTGCCGCTCTCTCCGGCTCCCGGAGACGAAGAAGCTGCTTCTTCGCGCAAAGACGATTCTGCCGCTCACAGTGCTCTGCGGTGTGCGCCTTCTGCCGAAAGAGGTCCGGGAGCGGTGCTTAGCTCTGCAGAGCACCGTACCTTCGTCTTTAGCCTCTCTTCTCGTCTACATCTTAGCAAAAAGCTTTTCCACTCTGTCTGGCAAGGAGAAACTGTGCCAGCACAGAAAACATCTCCCATCGTGTTCTAGAGGCTGCACGGAGGTCTGCCGAGTGCTTTGCAAGAAGAGAAAGAAAGTTGTCCAAAACAGCTTGCAATCGAATGTTCAAGTGAATAGAAAAGGCAGGAGAGTGGTCAGGTACTGTTTTCTCTCAGTTGGCAAGCTGCGCACACAATCGCAGTGTTGTACAGCTTGTTTCATCACCTTTGCGAAGCTGCCGCTCTCTCCGGCTCCCGGAGACGAAGAAGCTGCTTCTTCGCGCAAAGACGATTCTGCCGCTCACAGTGCTCTGCGGTGTGCGCCTTCTGCCCAAAGAGGCACGGGAGCGGTGCTTAGCTCTGCAGAGCACCGTACCTTCGTCTTTAGCCTCTCTTCTCGTCTGCATCTTAGCAAAAAGCTTTTCCACTCTGTCTGGCAAGGAGAAACTGTGCCAGCACAGAAAACATCTCCCATCGTGTTCTAGAGGCTGCACGGAGGTCTGCCGAGTGTTTTGCAAGAAGAGAAAGAAAGTTGTCCAAAACAACTTGCAATCGAATGTTCATGTGAATAGAAAAGGCAGGAGAGTGGTCAGGTACTGTTTTCTCCCACTTGGCATGCTGCGCACACAATCGCAGTGTTGTACAGCTTGTTTCATCACCTTTGCGAAGTTGCCGCTCTCTCCGGCTCCCGGAGACGAAGAAGCTGCTTCTTCGCGCAAAGACGATTCTGCCGCTCACAGTGCTCTGCGGTGTGCGCCTTCTGCCGAAAGAGGTCCGGCAGCGGTGCTTAGCTCTGCAGAGCACCGTACCTTCGTCTTTAGCCTCTCTTCTCGTCTACATCTTAGCAAAAAGCTTTTCCACTCTGTCTGGCAAGGAGAAACTGTGCCAGCACAGAAAACATCTCCCATCGTGTTCTAGAGGCTGCACGGAGGTCTGCCGAGTGTTTTGCAAGAAGAGAAATAAAGTTGTCCAAAACAGCTTGCAATCGAATGTTCAAGTGAATAGAAAAGGCAGGAGAGTGGTCAGGTACTGTTTTCTCTCAGTTGGCAAGCTGCGCACACAATCGCAGTGTTGTACAGCTTGTTTCATCACTTTTGCGAAGCTGCCGCTCTCTCCGGCTCCCGGAGACGAAGAAGCTGCTTCTTCGCGCAAAGACGATTCTGCCGCTCACAGTGCTCTGCGGTTTACGCCTTCTGCCGAAAGACGTCCGGGAGCGGTGCTTAGCTCTGCAGAGCACCGTACCTTCGTCTTTAGCCTCTCTTCTCGTCTACATCTTAGCAAAAAGCTTTTCCACTCTGTCTGGCAAGGAGAAACTGTGCCAGCACAGAAAACATCTCCCATCGTGTTCTAGAGGCTGCACGGAGGTCTGCCGAGTGTTTTGCAAGAAGAGAAAGAAAGTTGTCCAAAACAACTTGCAATCGAATGTTCATGTGAATGGAAAAGGCCGGAGAGTGGTCAGGTACTGTTTTCTCTCAGTTGGCACGCTGCTCACACAATCGCAGTGTTGTACAGCTTGTTTCATCACCTTTGCGAAGCTGCCGCTCTCTCCGGCTCCCGGAGACGAAGAAGCTGCTTCTTCGCGCAAAGACGATTCTGCCGCTCACAGTGCTCTGCGGTGTGCGCCTTCTGCCCAAAGAGGCACGGGAGCGGTGCTTAGCTCTGCAGAGTACCATACGTGCTTCTATAGCCTCGCTTCTCGTCTACATCTTAGCAAAAAGATTTTCCACTCTGTCTGGCAAGGAGAAACTGTGCCAGCACAGAAAACATCTCCCATCGTGTTCTAGAGGCTGCACGGAGGTCTGCCGAGTGTTTTGCAAGAAGAGAAAGAAAATTGTCCAAAACAGCTTCCAATCGAAAGTTCATGTGAATAGAAAAGGCAGGAGAGTGGTCAGGTACTGTTTTCTCTCACTTGGCAAGCTGCGCACACAATCGCAGTGTTGTACAGCTTGTTTCATCACCTTTGCGAAGTTGCCGCTCTCTCCGGCTCCCGGAGACGAAGAAGCTGCTTCTTCGCGCAAAGACGATTCTGCCGCTCACAGTGCTCTGCGGTGTGCGCCTTCTGCCCAAAGAGGTCCGGGAGCGGTGCTTAGCTCTGCAGAGCACCGTACCTTCGTCTTTAGCCTCTCTTCTCGTCTACATCTTAGCAAAAAGCTTTTCCACTCTGTCTGGCAAGGAGAAACTGTGCCAGCACAGAAAACATCTCCCATCGTCTTCTAGAGGCTGCACGGAGGTCAGCCGAGTGTTTTGCAAGAAGAGAAAGAAAGTTGTCCAAAACAGCTTGCAACCGAATGTTCATGTGAATACAAAAGGCAGGAGAGTGGTCAGGTACTGTTTTCTCTCAGTTGGCAAGCTGCGCACACAATCGCAGTGTTGTACAGCTTGTTTCATCACCTTTGCGAAGTTGCCGCTCTCTCCGGCTCCCGGAGACGAAGAAGCTGCTTCTTCGCGCAAAGACGATTCTGCCGCTCACAGTGCTCTGCGGTGTGCGCCTTCTGCCGAAAGACGTCCGGGAGCGGTGCTTAGCTCTGCAGAGCACCGTACCTTCGTCTTTAGCCTCTCTTTCGTCTACATCTTAGCAAAAAGCTTTTCCACTCTGTCTGGCAAGGAGAAACTGTGCCAGCACAAAAAACATCTCCCATCGTGTTCTAGAGGCTGCACGGAGGTCTGCCGAGTGTTTTGCAAGAAGAGAAAGAAAGTTGTCCAAAACAGCTTGCAATCGAATGTTCAAGTGTATAGAAAAGGCAGGAGAGTGGTCAGGTACTGTTTTCTCTCAGTTGGCAAGCTGCGCACACAATCGCAGTGTTGTACAGCTTGTTTCATCACCTTTGCGAAGTTGCCGCTCTCTCCGGCTCCCGGAGACGAAGAAGCTGCTTCTTCGCGCAAAGACGATTCTGCCGCTCACAGTGCTCTGCGGTGTGCGCCTTCTGCCGAAAGAGGTCCGGGAGCGGTGCTTAGCTCTGCAGAGCACCGTACCTTCGTCTTTAGCCTCTCTTCTCGTCTACATCTTAGCAAAAAGCTTTTCCACTCTGTCTGGCAAGGAGAAACTGTGCCAGCACAGAAAACATCTCCCATCATGTTCTAGAAGCTGCACGGAGGTCTGCCGAGTGTTTTGCAAGAAGAGAAAGAAAGTTGTCCAAAACAGCTTGCAATCGAATGTTCATGTGAATAGAAAAGGCAGGAGAGTGGTCAGGTACTGTTTTCTCTCAGTTGGCAAGCTGCGCCCACAATCGCAGTGTTGTACAGCTTGTTTCATCACCTTTGCGAAGTTGCCGCTCTCTCCGGCTCCCGGAGACGAAGAAGCTGCTTCTTCGCGCAAAGACGATTCTGCCGCTCACAGTGCTCTGCGGTTTACGCCTTCTGCCGAAAGACGTCCGGGAGCGGTGCTTAGCTCTGCAGAGCACCGTACCTTCGTCTTTAGCCTCTCTTCTCGTCTACATCTTAGCAAAAAGCTTTTCCACTCTGTCTGCCAAGGAGAAACTGTGCCAGCACAGAAAACATCTCCCATCGTCTTCTAGAGGCTGCACGGAGGTCTGCCTAGTGTTTTGCGAGAAGAGAAAGAAAGTTGTCCAAAACAACTTGCAATCGAATGTTCATGTGAATGGAAAAGGCAGGAGAGTGGTCAGGTACTGTTTTCTCTCACTTGGCACGCTGCTCACACAATCGCAGTGTTGTACAGCTTGTTTCATCACCTTTGCGAAGTTGCCGCTCTCTCCGGCTCCCGGAGACGAAGAAGCTGCTTCTTCGCGCAAAGACGATTCTGCCGCTCACAGTGCTCTGCGGTGTGCGCCTTCTGCCGAAAGAGGCACGGGAGCGGTGCTTAGCTCTGCAGAGCACCGTACCTTCGTCTTTAGCCTCTCTTCTCGTCTACATCTTAGCAAAAAGCTTTTCCACTCTGTCTGCCAAGGAGAAACTGTGCCAGCACAGAAAACATCTCCCATCGTCTTCTAGAGGCTGCACGGAGGTCTGCCGAGTGTTTTGCAAGAAGAGAAAGAAAGTTGTCCAAAACAGCTTGCAATCGAATGTTCATATGAATAGAAAAGGCAGGAGAGTGGTCAGGTACTGTTTTCTCTCACTTGGCAAGCTGCGCACACAATCGCAGTGTTGTACAGCTTGTTTCATCACCTTTGCGAAGTTGCCGCTCTCTCCGGCTCCCGGAGACGAAGAAGCTGCTTCTTCGCGCAAAGACGATTCTGCCGCTCACAGTGCTCTGCGGTGTGCGCCTTCTGCAAAAAGAGGTCCGGAAGCGGTGCTTAGCTCTGCAGAGCACCGTACCTTCGTCTTTAGCCTCTCTTCTCGTCTACATCTTAGCAAAAAGCTTTTCCACTCTGTCTGGCAAGGAGAAACTGTGCCAGCACAGAAAACATCTCCCATCGTCTTCTAGAGGCTGCACGGAGGTCTGCCGAGTGTTTTGCAAGAAGAGAAAGAAAGTTGTCCAAAACAGCTTGCAATCGAATGTTCATGTGAATAGAAAAGGCAGGAGAGTGGTCAGGTACTGTTTTCTCCCACTTGGCATGCTGCGCACACAATCGCAGTGTTGTACAGCTTGTTTCATCACCTTTGCGAAGTTGCCGCTCTCTCCGGCTCCCGGAGACGAAGAAGCTGCTTCTTCGCGCAAAGACGATTCTGCCGCTCACAGTGCTCTGCGGTGTGCGCCTTCTGCCGAAAGATGCCCGGGAGCTGTGCTTAGCTCTGCAGAGCACCGTACCTTCGTCTTTAGCCTCTCTTCTCGTCTACATCTTAGCAAAAAGCTTTTCCACTCTGTCTGGCAAGGAGAAACTGTGCCAGCACAAAAAACATCTCCCATCGTGTTCTAGAGGCTGCACGGAGGTCTGCCGAGTGTTTTGCAAGAAGAGAAAGAAAGTTGTCCAAAACAGCTTGCAATCGAATGTTCAAGTGAATAGAAAAGGCAGGAGAGTGGTCAGGTACTGTTTTCTCTCAGTTGGCAAGCTGCGCACACAATCGCAGTGTTGTACAGCTTGTTTCATCACCTTTGCGAAGCTGCCGCTCTCTCCGGCTCCCGGAGACGAAGAAGCTGCTTCTTCGCGCAAAGACGATTCTGCCGCTCACAGTGCTCTGCGGTGTGCGCCTTCTGCCGAAAGACGTCCGGGAGCGGTGCTTAGCTCTGCAGAGCACCGTACCTTCGTCTTTAGCCTCTCTTCTCGTCTACATCTTAGCAAAAAGCTTTTCCACTCTGTCTGGCAAGGAGAAACTGTGCCAGCACAGAAAACATCTCCCATCGTGTTCTAGAAGCTGCACGGAGGTCTGCCGAGTGTTTTGCAAGAAGAGAAAGAAAGTTGTCCAAAACAGCTTGCAATCGAATGTTCATGTGAATAGAAAAGGCAGGAGAGTGGTCAGGTACTGTTTTCTCTCACTTGGCAAGCTGCGCACACAATCGTAGTGTTGTACAGCTTGTTTCATCACCTTTGCGAAGTTGCCGCTCTCTCCGGCTCCCGGAGACGAAGAAGCTGCTTCTTCGCGCAAAGACGATTCTGCCGCTCACAGTGCTCTGCGGTGTGCGCCTTCTGCCCAAAGAGGTCCGGAAGCGGTGCTTAGCTCTGCAGAGCACCGTACCTTCGTCTTTAGCCTCTCTTCTCGTCTACATCTTAGCAAAAAGCTTTTCCACTCTGTCTGGCAAGGAGAAACTGTGCCAGCACAGAAAACATCTCCCATCGTGTTCTAGAGGCTGCACGGAGGTCTGCCGAGTGTTTTGCAAGAAGAGAAAGAAAGTTGTCCAAAACAGCTTGCAATCGAATGTTCATGTGAATACAAAAGGCAGGAGAGTGGTCAGGTACTGTTTTCTCTCAGTTGGCAAGCTGCGCACACAATCGCAGTGTTGTACAGCTTGTTTCATCACCTTTGCGAAGTTGCCGCTCTCTCCGGCTCCCGGAGACGAAGAAGCTGCTTCTTCGCGCAAAGACGATTCTGCCGCTCACAGTGCTCTGCGGTGTTCGCCTTCTGCCGAAAGAGGCACGGGAGCGGTGCTTAGCTCTGCAGAGCACCGTACCTTCGTCTTTAGCCTCTCTTCTCGTCTACATCTTAGCAAAAAGCTTTTCCACTCTGTCTGCCAAGGAGAAACTGTGCCAGCACAGAAAACATCTCCCATCGTCTTCTAGAGGCTGCACGGAGGTCTGCCGAGTGTTTTGCAAGAAGAGAAAGAAAGTTGTCCAAAACAGCTTGCAATCGAATGTTCATATGAATAGAAAAGGCAGGAGAGTGGTCAGGTACTGTTTTCTCTCAGTTGGCAAGCTGCGCACACAATCGCAGTGTTGTACAGCTTGTTTCATCACCTTTGCGAAGTTGCCGCTCTCTCCGGCTCCCGGAGACGAAGAAGCTGCTTCTTCGCGCAAAGACGATTCTGCCGCTCACAGTGCTCTGCGGTGTGCGCCTTCTGCAAAAAGAGGTCCGGAAGCGGTGCTTAGCTCTGCAGAGCACCGTACCTTCGTCTTTAGCCTCTCTTCTCGTCTACATCTTAGCAAAAAGCTTTTCCACTCTGTCTGGCAAGGAGAAACTGTGCCAGCACAGAAAACATCTCCCATCGTGTTCTAGAGGCTGCACGGAGGTCTGCCGAGTGTTTTGCAAGAAGAGAAAGAAAGTTGTCCAAAACAGCTTGCAATCGAATGTTCATGTGAATAGAAAAGGCAGGAGAGTGGTCAGGTACTGTTTTCTCCCACTTGGCATGCTGCGCACACAATCGCAGTGTTGTACAGCTTGTTTCATCACCTTTGCGAAGTTGCCGCTCTCTCCGGCTCCCGGAGACGAAGAAGCTGCTTCTTCGCGCAAAGACGATTCTGCCGCTCACAGTGCTCTGCGGTGTGCGCCTTCTGCCGAAAGATGCCCGGGAGCTGTGCTTAGCTCTGCAGAGCACCGTACCTTCGTCTTTAGCCTCTCTTCTCGTCTACATCTTAGCAAAAAGCTTTTCCACTCTGTCTGGCAAGGAGAAACTGTGCCAGCACAAAAAACATCTCCCATCGTGTTCTAGAGGCTGCACGGAGGTCTGCCGAGTGTTTTGCAAGAAGAGAAAGAAAGTTGTCCAAAACAGCTTGCAATCGAATGTTCAAGTGAATAGAAAAGGCAGGAGAGTGGTCAGGTACTGTTTTCTCTCAGTTGGCAAGCTGCGCACACAATCGCAGTGTTGTACAGCTTGTTTCATCACCTTTGCGAAGCTGCCGCTCTCTCCGGCTCCCGGAGACGAAGAAGCTGCTTCTTCGCGCAAAGACGATTCTGCCGCTCACAGTGCTCTGCGGTGTGCGCCTTCTGCCGAAAGAGGTCCGGGAGCGGTGCTTAGCTCTGCAGAGCACCGTACCTTCGTCTTTAGCCTCTCTTCTCGTCTACATCTTAGCAAAAAGCTTTTCCACTCTGTCTGGCAAGGAGAAACTGTGCCAGCACAGAAAACATCTCCCATCGTGTTCTAGAAGCTGCACGGAGGTCTGCCGAGTGTTTTGCAAGAAGAGAAAGAAAGTTGTCCAAAACAGCTTGCAATCGAATGTTCATGTGAATAGAAAAGGCAGGAGAGTGGTCAGGTACTGTTTTCTCTCACTTGGCAAGCTGCGCACACAATCGTAGTGTTGTACAGCTTGTTTCATCACCTTTGCGAAGTTGCCGCTCTCTCCGGCTCCCGGAGACGAAGAAGCTGCTTCTTCGCGCAAAGACGATTCTGCCACTCACAGTGCTCTGCGGTGTGCGCCTTCTGCCCAAAGAGGTCCGGGAGCGGTGCTTAGCTCTGCAGAGCACCGTACCTTCGTCTTTAGCCTCTCTTCTCGTCTACATCTTAGCAAAAAGCTTTTCCACTCTGTCTGGCAAGGAGAAACTGTGCCAGCACAGAAAACATCTCCCATCGTGTTCTAGAGGCTGCACGGAGGTCTGCCGAGTGTTTTGCAAGAAGAGAAAGAAAGTTGTCCAAAACAGCTTGCAATCGAATGTTCATGTGAATAGAAAAGGCAGGAGAGTGGTCAGGTACTGTTTTCTCTCAGTTAGCAAGCTGCGCACACAATCGCAGTGTTGTACAGCTTGTTTCATCACCTTTGCGAAGTTGCCGCTCTCTCCGGCTCCCGGAGACGAAGAAGCTGCTTCTTCGCGCAAAGACGATTCTGCCGCTCACAGTGCTCTGCGGTGTGCGCCTCCTGCCTAAAGAGGCCCGGGAGCGGTGCTTAGCTCTGCAGAGCACCGTACCTTCGTCTTTAGCCTCTCTTCTCGTCTACATCTTAGCAAAAAGCTTTTCCACTCTGTCTGGCAAGGAGAAACTTTGCCAGCACAGAAAACATCTCCCATCATGTTCTAGAGGCTGCACGGAGGTCAGCCGAGTGTTTTGCAAGAAGAGAAAGAAAGTTGTCCAAAACAGCTTGCAACCGAATGTTCATGTGAATACAAAAGGCAGGAGAGTGGTCAGGTACTGTTTTCTCTCAGTTGGCAAGCTGCGCACACAATCGCAGTGTTGTACAGCTTGTTTCATCACCTTTGCGAAGTTGCCGCTCTCTCCGGCTCCCGGAGACGAAGAAGCTGCTTCTTCGCGCAAAGACGATTCTGCCGCTCACAGTGCTCTGCGGTGTGCGCCTTCTGCCGAAAGACGTCCGGGAGCGGTGCTTAGCTCTGCAGAGCACCGTACCTTCGTCTTTAGCCTCTCTTTCGTCTACATCTTAGCAAAAAGCTTTTCCACTCTGTCTGGCAAGGAGAAACTGTGCCAGCACAAAAAACATCTCCCATCGTCTTCTAGAGGCTGCACGGAGGTCTGCCGAGTGTTTTGCAAGAAGAGAAAGAAAATTGTCCAAAACAGCTTGCAATCGAATGTTCATGTGAATAGAAAAGGCAGGAGAGTGGTCAGGTACTGTTTTCTCTCAGTTGGCAAGCTGCGCACACAATCGCAGTGTTGTACAGCTTGTTTCATCACCTTTGCGAAGTTGCCGCTCTCTCCGGCTCCCGGAGACGAAGAAGCTGCTTCTTCGCGCAAAGACGATTCTGCCGCTCACAGTGCTCTGCGGTGTGCGCCTTCTGCCGAAAGAGGCCCGGGAGCGGTGCTTAGCTCTGCAGAGCACCGTACCTTCGTCTTTAGCCTCTCTTCTCGTCTACATCTTAGCAAAAAGCTTTTCCACTCTGTCTGGCAAGGAGAAACTGTGCCAGCACAAAAAACATCTCCCATCGTGTTCTAGAGACTGCACGGAGGTCTGCCGAGTGTTTTGCAAGAAGAGAAAGAAAGTTGTCCAAAACAGTTTGCAATCGAATGTTCAAGTGAATAGAAAAGGCAGGAGAGTGGTCAGGTACTGTTTTCTCTCAGTTGGCAAGCTGCGCACACAATCGCAGTGTTGTACAGCTTGTTTCATCACCTTTGCGAAGCTGCCGCTCTCTCCGGCTCCCGGAGACGAAGAAGCTGCTTCTTCGCGCAAAGACGATTCTGCCGCTCACAGTGCTCTGCGGTGTGCGCCTTCTGCCCAAAGAGGCACGGGAGCGGTGCTTAGCTCTGCAGAGCACCGTACCTTCGTCTTTAGCCTCTCTTCTCGTCTGCATCTTAGCAAAAAGCTTTTCCACTCTGTCTGGCAAGGAGAAACTGTGCCAGCACAGAAAACATCTCCCATCGTCTTCTAGAGGCTGCACGGAGGTCTGCCGAGTGTTTTGCAAGAAGAGAAAGAAAGTTGTCCAAAACAACTTGCAATCGAATGTTCATGTGAATGGAAAAGGCCGGAGAGTGGTCAGGTACTGTTTTCTCTCAGTTGGCACGCTGCTCACACAATCGCAGTGTTGTACAGCTTGTTTCATCACCTTTGCGAAGTTGCCGCTCTCTCCGGCTCCCGGAGACGAAGAAGCTGCTTCTTCGCGCAAAGACGATTCTGCCGCTCACAGTGCTCTGCGCTGTGCGCCTTCTGCCCAAAGAGGCACGGGAGCGGTGCTTAGCTCTGCAGAGTACCATACGTGCTTCTATAGCCTCGCTTTTCGTCTACATCTTAGCAAAAAGCTTTTCCAATCTGTCTGGCAAGGAGAAACTGTGCCAGCACAGAAAACATCTCCCATCGTGTTCTAGAGGCTGCACGGAGGTCTGCCGAGTGTTTTGCAAGAAGAGAAAGAAAATTGTCCAAAACAGCTTGCAATCGAATGTTCATGTGAATAGAAAAGGCAGGAGAGTGGTCAGGTACTGTTTTCTCTCAGTTGGCAAGCTGCGCACACAATCGCAGTGTTGTACAGCTTGTTTCATCACCTTTGCGAAGTTGCCGCTCTCTCCGGCTCCCGGAGACGAAGAAGCTGCTTCTTCGCGCAAAGACGATTCTGCCGCTCACAGTGCTCTGCGGTGTGCGCCTTCTGCCGAAAGAGGCCCGGGAGCGGTGCTTAGCTCTGCAGAGCACCGTACCTTCGTCTTTAGCCTCTCTTCTCGTCTACATCTTAGCAAAAAGCTTTTCCACTCTGTCTGGCAAGGAGAAACTTTGCCAGCACAGAAAACATCTCCCATCGTGTTCTAGAGGCTGCACGGAGGTCTGCCGAGTGTTTTGCAAGAAGAGAAAGAAAGTTGTCCAAAACAGCTTGCAATCGAATGTTCATGTGAATACAAAAGGCAGGAGAGTGGTCAGGTACTGTTTTCTCTCAGTTGGCAAGCTGCGCACACAATCGCAGTGTTGTACAGCTTGTTTCATCACCTTTGCGAAGTTGCCGCTCTCTCCGGCTCCCGGAGACGAAGAAGCTGCTTCTTCGCGCAAAGACGATTCTGCCGCTCACAGTGCTCTGCGCTGTGCGCCTTCTGCCGAAAGACGTCCGGGAGCGGTGCTTAGCTCTGCAGAGCACCGTACCTTCGTCTTTAGCCTCTCTTTCGTCTACATCTTAGCAAAAAGCTTTTCCACTCTGTCTGGCAAGGAGAAACTGTGCCAGCACAAAAAACATCTCCCATCGTGTTCTAGAGGCTGCACGGAGGTCTGCCGAGTGTTTTGCAAGAAGAGAAAGAAAGTTGTCCAAAACAGCTTGCAATCGAATGTTCACGTGAATAGAAAAGGCAGGAGAGTGGTCAGGTACTGTTTTCTCTCAGTTGGCAAGCTGCGCACACAATCGCAGTGTTGTACAGCTTGTTTCATCACCTTTGCGAAGCTGCCGCTCTCTCCGGCTCCCGGAGACGAAGAAGCTGCTTCTTCGCGCAAAGACGATTCTGCCGCTCACTGTGCTCTGCGGTGTGCGCCTTCTGCCGAAAGACGTCCGGGAGCGGTGCTTAGCTCTGCAGAGCACCGTACCTTCGTCTTTAGCCTCTCTTCTCGTCTACATCTTAGCAAAAAGCTTTTCCACTCTGTCTGGCAAGGAGAAACTGTGCCAGCACAGAAAACATCTCCCATCGTGTTCTAGAAGCTGCACGGAGGTCTGCCGAGTGTTTTGCAAGAAGAGAAAGAAAGTTGTCCAAAACAGCTTGCAATCGAATGTTCATGTGAATAGAAAAGGCAGGAGAGTGGTCAGGTACTGTTTTCTCTCACTTGGCACGCTGCTCACACAATCGCAGTGTTGTACAGCTTGTTTCATCACCTTTGCGAAGTTGCCGCTCTCTCCGGCTCCCGGAGACGAAGAAGCTGCTTCTTCGCGCAAAGACGATTCTGCCGCTCACAGTGCTCTGCGGTGTGCGCCTTCTGCCGAAAGAGGCCCGGGAGCGGTGCTTAGCTCTGCAGAGCACCGTACCTTCGTCTTTAGCCTCTCTTCTCGTCTACATCTTAGCAAAAAGCTTTTCCACTCTGTCTGGCAAGGAGAAACTGTGCCAGCACAGAAAACATCTCCCATCGTCTTCTAGAGGCTGCACGGAGGTCTGCCGAGTGTTTTGCAAGAAGAGAAAGAAAGTTGTCCAAAACAGCTTGCAATCGAATGTTCATATGAATAGAAAAAGCAGGAGAGTGGTCAGGTACTGTTTTCTCTCAGTTGGCAAGCTGCGCACACAATCGCAGTGTTGTACAGCTTGTTTCATCACCTTTGCGAAGTTGCCGCTCTCTCCGGCTCCCGGAGACGAAGAAGCTGCTTCTTCGCGCAAAGACGATTCTGCCGCTCACAGTGCTCTGCGCTGTGCGCCTTCTGCCCAAAGAGGCACGGGAGCGGTGCTTAGCTCTGCAGAGTACCATACGTGCTTCTATAGCCTCGCTTCATGTCTACATCTTAGCAAAAAGATTTTCCACTCTGTCTGGCAAGGAGAAACTGTGCCAGCACAGAAAACATCTCCCATCGTCTTCTAGAGGCTGCACGGAGGTCTGCCGAGTGTTTTGCAAGAAGAGAAAGAAAATTGTCCAAAACAGCTTGCAATCGAATGTTCATGTGAATAGAAAAGGCAGGAGAGTGGTCAGGTACTGTTTTCTCTCAGTTGGCAAGCTGCGCACACAATCGCAGTGTTGTACAGCTTGTTTCATCACCTTTGCGAAGTTGCCGCTCTCTCCGGCTCCCGGAGACGAAGAAGCTGCTTCTTCGCGCAAAGACGATTCTGCCGCTCACAGTGCTCTGCGCTGTGCGCCTTCTGCCGAAAGACGTCCGGGATCGGTGCTTAGCTCTGCAGAGCACCGTACCTTCGTCTTTAGCCTCTCTTCTCGTCTGCATCTTAGCAAAAAGCTTTTCCACTCTGTCTGGCAAGGAGAAACTGTGCCAGCACAGAAAACATCTCCCATCGTGTTCTAGAGGCTGCACGGAGGTCTGCCGAGTGTTTTGCAAGAAGAGAAAGAAAGTTGTCCAAAACAACTTGCAATCGAATGTTCATGTGAATGGAAAAGGCCGGAGAGTGGTCAGGTACTGTTTTCTCTCAGTTGGCACGCTGCTCACACAATCGCAGTGTTGTACAGCTTGTTTCATCACCTTTGCGAAGCTGCCGCTCTCTCCGGCTCCCGGAGACGAAGAAGCTGCTTCTTCGCGCAAAGACGATTCTGCCGCTCACAGTGCTCTGCGGTGTGCGCCTTCTGCCCAAATAGGCACGGGAGCGGTGCTTAGCTCTGCAGAGTACCATACGTGCTTCTATAGCCTCGCTTCTCGTCTACATCTTAGCAAAAAGCTTTTCCACTCTGTCTGGCAAGGAGAAACTTTGCCAGCACAGAAAACATCTCCCATCGTGTTCTAGAGGCTGCACGGAGGTCAGCCGAGTGTTTTGCAAGAAGAGAAAGAAAGTTGTCCAAAACAGCTTGCAACCGAATGTTCATGTGAATACAAAAGGCAGGAGAGTGGTCAGGTACTGTTTTCTCTCAGTTGGCAAGCTGCGCACACAATCGCAGTGTTGTACAGCTTGTTTCATCACCTTTGCGAAGTTGCCGCTCTCTCCGGCTCCCGGAGACGAAGAAGCTGCTTCTTCGCGCAAAGACGATTCTGCCGCTCACAGTGCTCTGCGGTGTGCGCCTTCTGCCGAAAGACGTCCGGGAGCGGTGCTTAGCTCTGCAGAGCACCGTACCTTCGTCTTTAGCCTCTCTTTCGTCTACATCTTAGCAAAAAGCTTTTCCACTCTGTCTGGCAAGGAGAAACTGTGCCAGCACAAAAACCATCTCCCATCGTGTTCTAGAGGCTGCACGGAGGTCTGCCGAGTGTTTTGCAAGAAGAGAAAGAAAGTTGTCCAAAACAGCTTGCAATCGAATGTTCAAGTGTATAGAAAAGGCAGGAGAGTGGTCAGGTACTGTTTTCTCTCAGTTGGCAAGCTGCGCACACAATCGCAGTGTTGTACAGCTTGTTTCATCACCTTTGCGAAGCTGCCGCTCTCTCCGGCTCCCGGAGACGAAGAAGCTGCTTCTTCGCGCAAAGACGATTCTGCCGCTCACAGTGCTCTGCGGTGTGCGCCTTCTGCCGAAAGACGTCCGGGAGCGGTGCTTAGCTCTGCAGAGCACCGTACCTTCGTCTTTAGCCTCTCTTCTCGTCTACATCTTAGCAAAAAGCTTTTCCACTCTGTCTGGCAAGGAGAAACTGTGCCAGCACAGAAAACATCTCCCATCGTGTTCTAGAAGCTGCACGGAGGTCTGCCGAGTGTTTTGCAAGAAGAGAAAGAAAGTTGTCCAAAACAGCTTGCAATCGAATGTTCATGTGAATAGAAAAGGCAGGAGAGTGGTCAGGTACTGTTTTCTCTCAGTTGGCAAGCTGCGCACACAATCGCAGTGTTGTACAGCTTGTTTCATCACCTTTGCGAAGTTGCCGCTCTCTCCGGCTCCCGGAGACGAAGAAGCTGCTTCTTCGCGCAAAGACGATTCTGCCGCTCACAGTGCTCTGCGGTTTACGCCTTCTGACGAAAGACGTCCGGGAGCGGTGCTTAGCTCTGCAGAGCACCGTACCTTCGTCTTTAGCCTCTCTTCTCGTCTACATCTTAGCAAAAAGCTTTTCCACTCTGTCTGGCAAGGAGAAACTGTGCCAGCACAGAAAACATCTCCCATCGTCTTCTAGAGGCTGCACGGAGGTCTGCCTAGTGTTTTGCAAGAAGATAAAGAAAGTTGTCCAAAACAACTTGCAATCGAATGTTCATGTGAATGGAAAAGGCAGGAGAGCGGTCAGGTACTGTTTTCTCTCACTTGGCACGCTGCTCACACAATCGCAGTGTTGTACAGCTTGTTTCATCACCTTTGCGAAGTTGCCGCTCTCTCCGGCTCCCGGAGACG
This sequence comes from Melozone crissalis, assembly GCF_028551555.1. NCBI lineage: Eukaryota > Metazoa > Chordata > Aves > Passeriformes > Passerellidae > Melozone > Melozone crissalis. The sequence continues at coordinate 141,434 of NW_026536129.1, forward strand.
AAGAAGCTGCTTCTTCGCGCAAAGACGATTCTGCCGCTCACAGTGCTCTGCGGTGTGCGCCTTCTGCCGAAAGAGGCACGGGAGCGGTGCTTAGCTCTGCAGAGCACCGTACCTTCGTCTTTAGCCTCTCTTCTCGTCTACATCTTAGCAAAAAGCTTTTCCACTCTGTCTGCCAAGGAGAAACTGTGCCAGCACAGAAAACATCTCCCATCGTGTTCTAGAGGCTGCACGGAGGTCTGCCGTGTGTTTTGCAAGAAGAGAAAGAAAGTTGTCCAAAACAGCTTGCAATCGAATGTTCATATGAATAGAAAAGGCAGGAGAGTGGTCAGGTACTGTTTTCTCTCACTTGGCAAGCTGCGCACACAATCGCAGTGTTGTACAGCTTGTTTCATCACCTTTGCGAAGTTGCCGCTCTCTCCGGCTCCCGGAGACGAAGAAGCTGCTTCTTCGCGCAAAGACGATTCTGCCGCTCACAGTGCTCTGCGGTGTGCGCCTTCTGCAAAAAGAGGTCCGGAAGCGGTGCTTAGCTCTGCAGAGCACCGTACCTTCGTCTTTAGCCTCTCTTCTCGTCTACATCTTAGCAAAAAGCTTTTCCACTCTGTCTGGCAAGGAGAAACTGTGCCAGCACAGAAAACATCTCCCATCGTGTTCTAGAGGCTGCACGGAGGTCTGCCGAGTGTTTTGCAAGAAGAGAAAGAAAGTTGTCCAAAACAGCTTGCAATCGAATGTTCATGTGAATAGAAAAGGCAGGAGAGTGGTCAGGTACTGTTTTCTCCCACTTGGCATGCTGCGCACACAATCGCAGTGTTGTACAGCTTGTTTCATCACCTTTGCGAAGCTGCCGCTCTCTCCGGCTCCCGGAGACGAAGAAGCTGCTTCTTCGCGCAAAGACGATTCTGCCGCTCACAGTGCTCTGCGGTGTGCGCCTTCTGCCGAAAGATGCCCGGGAGCTGTGCTTAGCTCTGCAAAGCACCGTACCTTCGTCTTTAGCCTCTCTTCTCGTCTACATCTTAGCAAAAAGCTTTTCCACTCTGTCTGGCAAGGAGAAACTGTGCCAGCACAGAAAACATCTCCCATCGTGTTCTAGAAGCTGCACGGAGGTCTGCCGAGTGTTTTGCAAGAAGAGAAAGAAAGTTGTCCAAAACAGCTTGCAATCGAATGTTCATGTGAATAGAAAAGGCAGGAGAGTGGTCAGGTACTGTTTTCTCTCACTTGGCAAGCTGCGCACACAATCGTAGTGTTGTACAGCTTGTTTCATCACCTTTGCGAAGTTGCCGCTCTCTCCGGCTCCCGGAGACGAAGAAGATGCTTCTTCGCGCAAAGACGATTCTGCCGCTCACAGTGCTCTGCGGTGTGCGCCTTCTGCCGAAAGAGGCCCGGGAGCGGTGCTTAGCTCTGCAGAGCACCGTACCTTCGTCTTTAGCCTCTCTTCTCGTCTACATCTTAGCAAAAAGCTTTTCCACTCTGTCTGGCAAGGAGAAACTTTGCCAGCACAGAAAACATCTCCCATCGTGTTCTAGAGGCTGCACGGAGGTCAGCCGAGTGTTTTGCAAGAAGAGAAAGAAAGTTGTCCAAAACAGCTTGCAATCGAATGTTCAAGTGAATAGAAAAGGCAGGAGAGTGGTCAGGTACTGTTTTCTCTCAGTTGGCAAGCTGCGCACACAATCGCAGTGTTGTACAGCTTGTTTCATCACCTTTGCGAAGCTGCCGCTCTCTCCGGCTCCCGGAGACGAAGTAGCTGCTTCTTCGCGCAAAGACGATTCTGCCGCTCACAGTGCTCTGCGGTGTGCGCCTTCTGCCCAAAGAGGCACGGGAGCGGTGCTTAGCTCTGCAGAGCACCGTACCTTCGTCTTTAGCCTCTCTTCTCGTCTGCATCTTAGCAAAAAGCTTTTCCACTCTGTCTGGCAAGGAGAAACTGTGCCAGCACAGAAAACATCTCCCATCGTCTTCTAGAGGCTGCACGGAGGTCTGCCGAGTGTTTTGCAAGAAGAGAAAGAAAGTTGTCCAAAACAACTTGCAATCGAATGTTCATGTGAATGGAAAAGGCCGGAGAGTGGTCAGGTACTGTTTTCTCTCAGTTCGCACGCTGCTCACACAATCGCAGTGTTGTACAGCTTGTTTCATCACCTTTGCGAAGTTGCCGCTCTCTCCGGCTCCCGGAGACGAAGAAGCTGCTTCTTCGCGCAAAGACGATTCTGCCGCTCACAGTGCTCTGCGCTGTGCGCCTTCTGCCCAAAGAGGCACGGGAGCGGTGCTTAGCTCTGCAGAGTACCATACGTGCTTCTATAGCCTCGCTTTTCGTCTACATCTTAGCAAAAAGCTTTTCCACTCTGTCTGGCAAGGAGAAACTGTGCCAGCACAGAAAACATCTCCCATCGTGTTCTAGAGGCTGCATGGAGGTCTGCCGAGTGTTTTGCAAGAAGAGAAAGAAAATTGTCCAAAACAGCTTGCAATCGAATGTTCATGTGAATAGAAAAGGCAGGAGAGTGGTCAGGTACTGTTTTCTCTCAGTTGGCAAGCTGCGCACACAATCGCAGTGTTGTACAGCTTGTTTCATCACCTTTGCGAAGTTGCCGCTCTCTCCGGCTCCCGGAGACGAAGAAGCTGCTTCTTCGCGCAAAGACGATTCTGCCGCTCACAGTGCTCTGCGGTGTGCGCCTTCTGCCGAAAGAGGCCCGGGAGCGGTGCTTAGCTCTGCAGAGCACCGTACCTTCGTCTTTAGCCTCTCTTCTCGTCTACATCTTAGCAAAAAGCTTTTCCACTCTGTCTGGCAAGGAGAAACTTTGCCAGCACAGAAAACATCTCCCATCGTGTTCTAGAGGCTGCACGGAGGTCAGCCGAGTGTTTTGCAAGAAGAGAAAGAAAGTTGTCCAAAACAGCTTGCAACCGAATATTCATGTGAATAGAAAAGGCAGGAGAGTGGTCAGGTACTGTTTTCTCTCAGTTGGCAAGCTGCGCACACAATCGCAGTGTTGTACAGCTTGTTTCATCACCTTTGCGAAGTTGCCGCTCTCTCCGGCTCCCGGAGACGAAGAAGCTGCTTCTTCGCGCAAAGACGATTCTGCCGCTCACAGTGCTCTGCGGTGTGCGCCTTCTGCCGAAAGACGTCCGGGAGCGGTGCTTAGCTCTGCAGAGCACCGTACCTTCGTCTTTAGCCTCTCTTTCGTCTACATCTTAGCAAAAAGCTTTTCCACTCTGTCTGGCAAGGAGAAACTGTGCCAGCACAAAAAACATCTCCCATCGTGTTCTAGAGGCTGCACGGAGGTCTGCCGAGTGTTTTGCAAGAAGAGAAAGAAAGTTGTCCAAAACAGCTTGCAATCGAATGTTCAAGTGTATAGAAAAGGCAGGAGAGTGGTCAGGTACTGTTTTCTCTCAGTTGGCAAGCTGCGCACACAATCGCAGTGTTGTACAGCTTGTTTCATCACCTTTGCGAAGCTGCCGCTCTCTCCGGCTCCCGGAGACGAAGAAGCTGCTTCTTCGCGCAAAGACGATTCTGCCGCTCACTGTGCTCTGCGGTGTGCGCCTTCTGCAAAAAGAGGTCCGGAAGCGGTGCTTAGCTCTGCAGAGCACCGTACCTTCGTCTTTAGCCTCTCTTCTCGTCTACATCTTAGCAAAAAGCTTTTCCACTCTGTCTGGCAAGGAGAAACTGTGCCAGCACAGAAAACATCTCCCATCGTGTTCTAGAAGCTGCACGGAGGTCTGCCGAGTGTTTTGCAAGAAGAGAAAGAAAGTTGTCCAAAACAGCTTGCAATCGAATGTTCATGTGAATAGAAAAGGCAGGAGAGTGGTCAGGTACTGTTTTCTCTCACTTGGCACGCTGCTCACACAATCGCAGTGTTGTACAGCTTGTTTCATCACCTTTGCGAAGTTGCCGCTCTCTCCGGCTCCCGGAGACGAAGAAGCTGCTTCTTCGCGCAAAGACGATTCTGCCGCTCACAGTGCTCTGCGGTGTGCGCCTTCTGCCGAAAGACGCACGGGAGCGGTGCTTAGCTCTGCAGAGCACCGTACCTTCGTCTTTAGCCTCTCTTCTCGTCTACATCTTAGCAAAAAGCTTTTCCACTCTGTCTGCCAAGGAGAAACTGTGCCAGCACAGAAAACATCTCCCATCGTCTTCTAGAGGCTGCACGGAGGTCTGCCGAGTGTTTTGCAAGAAGAGAAAGAAAGTTGTCCAAAACAGCTTGCAATCGAATGTTCATATGAATAGAAAAGGCAGGAGAGTGGTCAGGTACTGTTTTCTCTCAGTTGGCAAGCTGCGCACACAATCGCAGTGTTGTACAGCTTGTTTCATCACCTTTGCGAAGTTGCCGCTCTCTCCGGCTCCCGGAGACGAAGAAGCTGCTTCTTCGCGCAAAGACGATTCTGCCGCTCACAGTGCTCTGCGGTGTGCGCCTTCTGCAAAAAGAGGTCCGGAAGCGGTGCTTAGCTCTGCAGAGCACCGTACCTTCGTCTTTAGCCTCTCTTCTCGTCTACATCTTAGCAAAAAGCTTTTCCACTCTGTCTGGCAAGGAGAAACTGTGCCAGCACAGAAAACATCTCCCATCGTGTTCTAGAGGCTGCACGGAGGTCTGCCGAGTGTTTTGCAAGAAGAGAAAGAAAGTTGTCCAAAACAGCTTGCAATCGAATGTTCATGTGAATAGAAAAGGCAGGAGAGTGGTCAGGTACTGTTTCTCCCACTTGGCATGCTGCGCACACAATCGCAGTGTTGTACAGCTTGTTTCATCACCTTTGCGAAGCTGCCGCTCTCTCCGGCTCCCGGAGACGAAGAAGCTGCTTCTTCGCGCAAAGACGATTCTGCCGCTCACAGTGCTCTGCGGTGTGCGCCTTCTGCCGAAAGAGGTCCGGGAGCGGTGCTTAGCTCTACAGTGCACCGTACCTTCGTCTTTAGCCTCTCTTCTCGTCTACATCTTAGCAAAAAGCTTTTCCACTCTGTCTGGCAAGGAGAAACTTTGCCAGCACAGAAAACATCTCCCATCGTGTTCTAGAGGCTGCACGGAGGTCAGCCGAGTGTTTTGCAAGAAGAGAAAGAAAGTTGTCCAAAACAGCTTGCAACCGAATATTCATGTGAATAAAAAAGGCAGGAGAGTTGTCAGGTACTGTTATCTCTCAGTTGGCAAGCTGCGCCCACAATCGCAGTGTTGTACAGCTTGTTTCATCACCTTTGCGAAGTTGCCGCTCTCTCCGGCTCCCGGAGACGAAGAAGCTGCTTCTTCGCGCAAAGACGATTCTGCCGCTCACAGTGCTCTGCGCTGTGCGCCTTCTGCCGAAAGAGGTCCGGGAGCTGTGCTTAGCTCTGCAGAGCACCGTACCTTCGTCTTTAGCCTCTCTTTCGTCTACATCTTAGCAAAAAGCTTTTCCACTCTGTCTGGCAAGGAGAAACTGTGCCAGCACAAAAAACATCTCCCATCGTGTTCTAGAGGCTGCACGGAGGTCTGCCGAGTGTTTTGCAAGAAGAGAAAGAAAGTTGTCCAAAACAGCTGGCAATCGAATGTTCAAGTGAATAGAAAAGGCAGGAGTGTGGTCAGGTACTGTTTTCTTTCAGTTGGCAAGCTGCGCACACAATCGCAGTGTTGTACAGCTTGTTTCATCACCTTTGCGAAGCTGCCGCTCTCTCCGGCTCCCGGAGACGAAGAAGCTGCTTCTTCGCGCAAAGACGATTCTGCCGCTCACAGTGCTCTGCGGTGTGCGCCTTCTGCCGAAAGAGGTCCGGGAGCGGTGCTTAGCTCTGCAGAGCACCGTACCTTCGTCTTTAGCCTCTCTTCTCGTCTACATCTTAGCAAAAAGCTTTTCCACTCTGTCTGGCAAGGAGAAACTGTGCCAGCACAGAAAACATCTCCCATCGTGTTCTAGAAGCTGCACGGAGGTCTGCCGAGTGTTTTGCAAGAAGAGAAAGAAAGTTGTCCAAAACAGCTTGCAATCGAATGTTCATGTGAATAGAAAAGGCAGGAGAGTGGTCAGGTACTGTTTTCTCTCACTTGGCAAGCTGCGCACACAATCGCAGTGTTGTACAGCTTGTTTCATCACCTTTGCGAAGTTGCCGCTCTCTCCGGCTCCCGGAGACGAAGAAGCTGCTTCTTCGCGCAAAGACGATTCTGCCGCTCACAGTGCTCTGCGGTGTGCGCCTTCTGCCGAAAGACGTCCGGGAGCGGTGCTTAGCTCTGCAGAGCACCGTACCTTCGTCTTTAGCCTCTCTTTCGTCTACATCTTAGCAAAAAGCTTTTCCACTCTGTCTGGCAAGGAGAAACTGTGCCAGCACAAAAAACATCTCCCATCGTGTTCTAGAGGCTGCACGGAGGTCTGCCGAGTGTTTTGCAAGAAGAGAAAGAAAGTTGTCCAAAACAGCTTGCAATCGAATGTTCAAGTGTATAGAAAAGGCAGGAGAGTGGTCAGGTACTGTTTTCTCTCAGTTGGCAAGCTGCGCACACAATCGCAGTGTTGTACAGCTTGTTTCATCACCTTTGCGAAGCTGCCGCTCTCTCCGGCTCCCGGAGACGAAGAAGCTGCTTCTTCGCGCAAAGACGATTCTGCCGCTCACTGTGCTCTGCGGTGTGCGCCTTCTGCAAAAAGAGGTCCGGAAGCGGTGCTTAGCTCTGCAGAGCACCGTACCTTCGTCTTTAGCCTCTCTTCTCGTCTACATCTTAGCAAAAAGCTTTTCCACTCTGTCTGGCAAGGAGAAACTGTGCCAGCACAGAAAACATCTCCCATCGTGTTCTAGAAGCTGCACGGAGGTCTGCCGAGTGTTTTGCAAGAAGAGAAAGAAAGTTGTCCAAAACAGCTTGCAATCGAATGTTCATGTGAATAGAAAAGGCAGGAGAGTGGTCAGGTACTGTTTTCTCTCAGTTGGCAAGCTGCGCACACAATCGCAGTGTTGTACAGCTTGTTTCATCACCTTTGCGAAGTTGCCGCTCTCTCCGGCTCCCGGAGACGAAGAAGCTGCTTCTTCGCGCAAAGACGATTCTGCCGCTCACAGTGCTCTGCGGTGTGCGCCTTCTGCCGAAAGAGGCACGGGAGCGGTGCTTAGCTCTGCAGAGCACCGTACCTTCGTCTTTAGCCTCTCTTCTCGTCTACATCTTAGCAAAAAGCTTTTCCACTCTGTCTGCCAAGGAGAAACTGTGCCAGCACAAAAAACATCTCCCATCGTCTTCTAGAGGCTGCACGGAGGTCTGCCGAGTGTTTTGCAAGAAGAGAAAGAAAGTTGTCCAAAACAGCTTGCAATCGAATGTTCATATGAATAGAAAAGGCAGGAGAGTGGTCAGGTACTGTTTTCTCTCAGTTGGCAAGCTGCGCACACAATCGCAGTGTTGTACAGCTTGTTTCATCACCTTTGCGAAGTTGCCGCTCTCTCCGGCTCCCGGAGACGAAGAAGCTGCTTCTTCGCGCAAAGACGATTCTGCCGCTCACAGTGCTCTGCGGTGTGCGCCTTCTGCAAAAAGAGGTCCGGAAGCGGTGCTTAGCTCTGCAGAGCACCGTACCTTCGTCTTTAGCCTCTCTTCTCGTCTACATCTTAGCAAAAAGCTTTTCCACTCTGTCTGGCAAGGAGAAACTGTGCCAGCACAGAAAACATCTCCCATCGTGTTCTAGAGGCTGCACGGAGGTCTGCCGAGTGTTTTGCAAGAAGAGAAAGAAAGTTGTCCAAAACAGCTTGCAATCGAATGTTCATGTGAATAGAAAAGGCAGGAGAGTGGTCAGGTACTGTTTCTCCCACTTGGCATGCTGCGCACACAATCGCAGTGTTGTACAGCTTGTTTCATCACCTTTGCGAAGCTGCCGCTCTCTCCGGCTCCCGGAGACGAAGAAGCTGCTTCTTCGCGCAAAGACGATTCTGCCGCTCACAGTGCTCTGCGGTGTGCGCCTTCTGCCGAAAGAGGTCCGGGAGCTGTGCTTAGCTCTACAGTGCACCGTACCTTCGTCTTTAGCCTCTCTTCTCGTCTACATCTTAGCAAAAAGCTTTTCCACTCTGTCTGGCAAGGAGAAACTTTGCCAGCACAGAAAACATCTCCCATCGTGTTCTAGAGGCTGCACGGAGGTCAGCCGAGTGTTTTGCAAGAAGAGAAAGAAAGTTGTCCAAAACAGCTTGCAACCGAATATTCATGTGAATAAAAAAGGCAGGAGAGTTGTCAGGTACTGTTATCTCTCAGTTGGCAAGCTGCGCACACAATCGCAGTGTTGTACAGCTTGTTTCATCACCTTTGCGAAGTTGCCGCTCTCTCCGGCTCCCGGAGACGAAGAAGCTGCTTCTTCGCGCAAAGACGATTCTGCCGCTCACAGTGCTCTGCGCTGTGCGCCTTCTGCCGAAAGAGGTCCGGGAGCTGTGCTTAGCTCTGCAGAGCACCGTACCTTCGTCTTTAGCCTCTCTTTCGTCTACATCTTAGCAAAAAGCTTTTCCACTCTGTCTGGCAAGGAGAAACTGTGCCAGCACAAAAAACATCTCCCATCGTGTTCTAGAGGCTGCACGGAGGTCTGCCGAGTGTTTTGCAAGAAGAGAAAGAAAGTTGTCCAAAACAGCTGGCAATCGAATGTTCAAGTGAATAGAAAAGGCAGGAGTGTGGTCAGGTACTGTTTTCTTTCAGTTGGCAAGCTGCGCACACAATCGCAGTGTTGTACAGCTTGTTTCATCACCTTTGCGAAGCTGCCGCTCTCTCCGGCTCCCGGAGACGAAGAAGCTGCTTCTTCGCGCAAAGACGATTCTGCCGCTCACAGTGCTCTGCGGTGTGCGCCTTCTGCCGAAAGAGGTCCGGGAGCGGTGCTTAGCTCTGCAGAGCACCGTACCTTCGTCTTTAGCCTCTCTTCTCGTCTACATCTTAGCAAAAAGCTTTTCCACTCTGTCTGGCAAGGAGAAACTGTGCCAGCACAGAAAACATCTCCCATCGTGTTCTAGAAGCTGCACGGAGGTCTGCCGAGTGTTTTGCAAGAAGAGAAAGAAAGTTGTCCAAAACAGCTTGCAATCGAATGTTCATGTGAATAGAAAAGGCAGGAGAGTGGTCAGGTACTGTTTTCTCTCACTTGGCAAGCTGCGCACACAATCGCAGTGTTGTACAGCTTGTTTCATCACCTTTGCGAAGTTGCCGCTCTCTCCGGCTCCCGGAGACGAAGAAGCTGCTTCTTCGCGCAAAGACGATTCTGCCGCTCACAGTGCTCTGCGGTGTGCGCCTTCTGCCGAAAGACGCCCGGGAGCGGTGCTTAGCTCTGCAGAGCACCGTACCTTCGTCTTTAGCCTCTCTTCTCGTCTACATCTTAGCAAAAAGCTTTTCCACTCTGTCTGGCAAGGAGAAACTGTGCCAGCACAAAAAACATCTCCCATCGTGTTCTAGAGGCTGCACGGAGGTCTGCCGAGTGTTTTGCAAGAAGAGAAAGAAAGTTGTCCAAAACAGCTTGCAACCGAATGTTCATGTGAATAGAAAAGGCAGGAGAGTGGTCAGGTACTGTTTTCTCCCACTTGGCATGCTGCGCACACAATCGCAGTGTTGTACAGCTTGTTTCATCACCTTTGCGAAGCTGCCGCTCTCTCCGGCTCCCGGAGACGAAGAAGCTGCTTCTTCGCGCAAAGACGATTCTGCCGCTCACAGTGCTCTGCGGTGTGCGCCTTCTGCCGAAAGAGGTCCGGGAGCGGTGCTTAGCTCTGCAGAGCACCGTACCTTCGTCTTTAGCCTCTCTTCTCGTCTACATCTTAGCAAAAAGCTTTTCCACTCTGTCTGGCAAGGAGAAACTGTGCCAGCACAGAAAACATCTCCCATCATGTTCTAGAGGCTGCACGGAGGTCTGCCGAGTGTTTTGCAAGAAGAGAAAGAAAGTTGTCCAAAACAGCTTGCAATCGAATGTTCATGTGAATAGAAAAGGCAGGAGAGTGGTCAGGTACTGTTTTCTCCCACTTGGCATGCTGCGCACACAATCGCAGTGTTGTACAGCTTGTTTCATCACCTTTGCGAAGTTGCCGCTCTCTCCGGCTCCCGGAGACGAAGAAGCTGCTTCTTCGCGCAAAGACGATTCTGCCGCTCACAGTGCTCTGCGGTGTGCGCCTTCTGCCGAAAGATGCCCGGGAGCTGTGCTTAGCTCTGCAGAGCACCGTACCTTCGTCTTTAGCCTCTCTTCTCGTCTACATCTTAGCAAAAAGCTTTTCCACTCTGTCTGGCAAGGAGAAACTGTGCCAGCACAAAAAACATCTCCCATCGTGTTCTAGAGGCTGCACGGAGGTCTGCCGAGTGTTTTGCAAGAAGAGAAAGAAAGTTGTCCAAAACAGCTTGCAATCGAATGTTCAAGTGAATAGAAAAGGCAGGAGAGTGGTCAGGTACTGTTTTCTCTCAGTTGGCAAGCTGCGCACACAATCGCAGTGTTGTACAGCTTGTTTCATCACCTTTGCGAAGCTGCCGCTCTCTCCGGCTCCCGGAGACGAAGAAGCTGCTTCTTCGCGCAAAGACGATTCTGCCGCTCACAGTGCTCTGCGGTGTGCGCCTTCTGCCGAAAGAGGTCCGGGAGCGGTGCTTAGCTCTGCAGAGCACCGTACCTTCGTCTTTAGCCTCTCTTCTCGTCTACATCTTAGCAAAAAGCTTTTCCACTCTGTCTGGCAAGGAGAAACTGTGCCAGCACAGAAAACATCTCCCATCGTGTTCTAGAAGCTGCACGGAGGTCTGCCGAGTGTTTTGCAAGAAGAGAAAGATAGTTGTCCAAAACAGCTTGCAATCGAATGTTCATGTGAATAGAAAAGGCAGGAGAGTGGTCAGGTACTGTTTTCTCTCACTTGGCAAGCTGCGCACACAATCGTAGTGTTGTACAGCTTGTTTCATCACCTTTGCGAAGTTGCCGCTCTCTCCGGCTCCCGGAGACGAAGAAGCTGCTTCTTCGCGCAAAGACGATTCTGCCGCTCACAGTGCTCTGCGGTGTGCGCCTTCTGCCCAAAGAGGTCCGGAAGCGGTGCTTAGCTCTGCAGAGCACCGTACCTTCGTCTTTAGCCTCTCTTCTCGTCTACATCTTAGCAAAAAGCTTTTCCACTCTGTCTGGCAAGGAGAAACTGTGCCAGCACAGAAAACATCTCCCATCGTGTTCTAGAGGCTGCACGGAGGTCTGCCGAGTGTTTTGCAAGAAGAGAAAGAAAGTTGTCCAAAACAGCTTGCAATCGAATGTTCATGTGAATAGAAAAGGCAGGAGAGTGGTCAGGTACTGTTTTCTCTCAGTTAGCAAGCTGCGCACACAATCGCAGTGTTGTACAGCTTGTTTCATCACCTTTGCGAAGTTGCCGCTCTCTCCGGCTCCCGGAGACGAAGAAGCTGCTTCTTCGCGCAAAGACGATTCTGCCGCTCACAGTGCTCTGCGGTGTGCGCCTCCTGCCTAAAGAGGCCCGGGAGCGGTGCTTAGCTCTGCAGAGCACCGTACCTTCGTCTTTAGCCTCTCTTCTCGTCTACATCTTAGCAAAAAGCTTTTCCACTCTGTCTGGCAAGGAGAAACTTTGCCAGCACAGAAAACATCTCCCATCGTGTTCTAGAGGCTGCACGGAGGTCAGCCGAGTGTTTTGCAAGAAGAGAAAGAAAGTTGTCCAAAACAGCTTGCAACCGAATGTTCATGTGAATACAAAAGGCAGGACAGTGGTCAGGTACTGTTTTCTCTCAGTTGGCAAGCTGCGCACACAATCGCAGTGTTGTACAGCTTGTTTCATCACCTTTGCGAAGTTGCCGCTCTCTCCGGCTCCCGGAGACGAAGAAGCTGCTTCTTCGCGCAAAGACGATTCTGCCGCTCACAGTGCTCTGCGGTGTTCGCCTTCTGCCGAAAGAGGCACGGGAGCGGTGCTTAGCTCTGCAGAGCACCGTACCTTCGTCTTTAGCCTCTCTTCTCGTCTACATCTTAGCAAAAAGCTTTTCCACTCTGTCTGCCAAGGAGAAACTGTGCCAGCACAGAAAACATCTCCCATCGTCTTCTAGAGGCTGCACGGAAGTCTGCCGAGTGTTTTGCAAGAAGAGAAAGAAAGTTGTCCAAAACAGCTTGCAATCGAATGTTCATATGAATAGAAAAGGCAGGAGAGTGGTCAGGTACTGTTTTCTCTCACTTGGCAAGCTGCGCACACAATCGCAGTGTTGTACAGCTTGTTTCATCACCTTTGCGAAGTTGCCGCTCTCTCCGGCTCCCGGAGACGAAGAAGCTGCTTCTTCGCGCAAAGACGATTCTGCCGCTCACAGTGCTCTGCGGTGTGCGCCTTCTGCAAAAAGAGGTCCGGAAGCGGTGCTTAGCTCTGCAGAGCACCGTACCTTCGTCTTTAGCCTCTCTTCTCGTCTACATCTTAGCAAAAAGCTTTTCCACTCTGTCTGGCAAGGAGAAACTGTGCCAGCACAGAAAACATCTCCCATCGTGTTCTAGAGGCTGCACGGAGGTCTGCCGAGTGTTTTGCAAGAAGAGAAAGAAAGTTGTCCAAAACAGCTTGCAATCGAATGTTCATGTGAATAGAAAAGGCAGGAGAGTGGTCAGGTACTGTTTTCTCCCACTTGGCATGCTGCGCACACAATCGCAGTGTTGTACAGCTTGTTTCATCACCTTTGCGAAGTTGCCGCTCTCTCCGGCTCCCGGAGACGAAGAAGCTGCTTCTTCGCGCAAAGACGATTCTGCCGCTCACAGTGCTCTGCGGTGTGCGCCTTCTGCCGAAAGATGCCCGGGAGCTGTGCTTAGCTCTGCAGAGCACCGTACCTTCGTCTTTAGCCTCTCTTCTCGTCTACATCTTAGCAAAAAGCTTTTCCACTCTGTCTGGCAAGGAGAAACTGTGCCAGCACAAAAAACATCTCCCATCGTGTTCTAGAGGCTGCACGGAGGTCTGCCGAGTGTTTTGCAAGAAGAGAAAGAAAGTTGTCCAAAACAGCTTGCAATCGAATGTTCAAGTGAATAGAAAAGGCAGGAGAGTGGTCAGGTACTGTTTTCTCTCAGTTGGCAAGCTGCGCACACAATCGCAGTGTTGTACAGCTTGTTTCATCACCTTTGCGAAGTTGCCGCTCTCTCCGGCTCCCGGAGACGAAGAAGCTGCTTCTTCGCGCAAAGACGATTCTGCCGCTCACAGTGCTCTGCGGTGTGCGCCTTCTGCAAAAAGAGGTCCGGAAGCGGTGCTTAGCTCTGCAGAGCACCGTACCTTCGTCTTTAGCCTCTCTTCTCGTCTACATCTTAGCAAAAAGCTTTTCCACTCTGTCTGGCAAGGAGAAACTGTGCCAGCACAGAAAACATCTCCCATCGTGTTCTAGAGGCTGCACGGAGGTCTGCCGAGTGTTTTGCAAGAAGAGAAAGAAAGTTGTCCAAAACAGCTTGCAATCGAATGTTCATGTGAATAGAAAAGGCAGGAGAGTGGTCAGGTACTGTTTCTCCCACTTGGCATGCTGCGCACACAATCGCAGTGTTGTACAGCTTGTTTCATCACCTTTGCGAAGCTGCCGCTCTCTCCGGCTCCCGGAGACGAAGAAGCTGCTTCTTCGCGCAAAGACGATTCTGCCGCTCACAGTGCTCTGCGGTGTGCGCCTTCTGCCGAAAGAGGTCCGGGAGCTGTGCTTAGCTCTACAGTGCACCGTACCTTCGTCTTTAGCCTCTCTTCTCGTCTACATCTTAGCAAAAAGCTTTTCCACTCTGTCTGGCAAGGAGAAACTTTGCCAGCACAGAAAACATCTCCCATCGTGTTCTAGAGGCTGCACGGAGGTCAGCCGAGTGTTTTGCAAGAAGAGAAAGAAAGTTGTCCAAAACAGCTTGCAACCGAATATTCATGTGAATAAAAAAGGCAGGAGAGTTGTCAGGTACTGTTATCTCTCAGTTGGCAAGCTGCGCACACAATCGCAGTGTTGTACAGCTTGTTTCATCACCTTTGCGAAGTTGCCGCTCTCTCCGGCTCCCGGAGACGAAGAAGCTGCTTCTTCGCGCAAAGACGATTCTGCCGCTCACAGTGCTCTGCGCTGTGCGCCTTCTGCCGAAAGAGGTCCGGGAGCTGTGCTTAGCTCTGCAGAGCACCGTACCTTCGTCTTTAGCCTCTCTTTCGTCTACATCTTAGCAAAAAGCTTTTCCACTCTGTCTGGCAAGGAGAAACTGTGCCAGCACAAAAAACATCTCCCATCGTGTTCTAGAGGCTGCACGGAGGTCTGCCGAGTGTTTTGCAAGAAGAGAAAGAAAGTTGTCCAAAACAGCTGGCAATCGAATGTTCAAGTGAATAGAAAAGGCAGGAGTGTGGTCAGGTACTGTTTTCTTTCAGTTGGCAAGCTGCGCACACAATCGCAGTGTTGTACAGCTTGTTTCATCACCTTTGCGAAGCTGCCGCTCTCTCCGGCTCCCGGAGACGAAGAAGCTGCTTCTTCGCGCAAAGACGATTCTGCCGCTCACAGTGCTCTGCGGTGTGCGCCTTCTGCCGAAAGACGTCCGGGAGCGGTGCTTAGCTCTGCAGAGCACCGTACCTTCGTCTTTAGCCTCTCTTCTCGTCTACATCTTAGCAAAAAGCTTTTCCACTCTGTCTGGCAAGGAGAAACTGTGCCAGCACAGAAAACATCTCCCATCGTGTTCTAGAAGCTGCACGGAGGTCTGCCGAGTGTTTTGCAAGAAGAGAAAGAAAGTTGTCCAAAACAGCTTGCAATCGAATGTTCATGTGAATAGAAAAGGCAGGAGAGTGGTCAGGTACTGTTTTCTCTCACTTGGCAAGCTGCGCACACAATCGCAGTGTTGTACAGCTTGTTTCATCACCTTTGCGAAGTTGCCGCTCTCTCCGGCTCCCGGAGACGAAGAAGCTGCTTCTTCGCGCAAAGACGATTCTGCCGCTCACAGTGCTCTGCGGTGTGCGCCTTCTGCCGAAAGACGCCCGGGAGCGGTGCTTAGCTCTGCAGAGCACCGTACCTTCGTCTTTAGCCTCTCTTCTCGTCTACATCTTAGCAAAAAGCTTTTCCACTCTGTCTGGCAAGGAGAAACTGTGCCAGCACAAAAAACATCTCCCATCGTGTTCTAGAGGCTGCACGGAGGTCTGCCGAGTGTTTTGCAAGAAGAGAAAGAAAGTTGTCCAAAACAGCTTGCAACCGAATGTTCATGTGAATAGAAAAGGCAGGAGAGTGGTCAGGTACTGTTTTCTCCCACTTGGCATGCTGCGCACACAATCGCAGTGTTGTACAGCTTGTTTCATCACCTTTGCGAAGCTGCCGCTCTCTCCGGCTCCCGGAGACGAAGAAGCTGCTTCTTCGCGCAAAGACGATTCTGCCGCTCACAGTGCTCTGCGGTGTGCGCCTTCTGCCGAAAGAGGTCCGGGAGCGGTGCTTAGCTCTGCAGAGCACCGTACCTTCGTCTTTAGCCTCTCTTCTCGTCTACATCTTAGCAAAAAGCTTTTCCACTCTGTCTGGCAAGGAGAAACTGTGCCAGCACAGAAAACATCTCCCATCATGTTCTAGAGGCTGCACGGAGGTCTGCCGAGTGTTTTGCAAGAAGAGAAAGAAAGTTGTCCAAAACAGCTTGCAATCGAATGTTCATGTGAATAGAAAAGGCAGGAGAGTGGTCAGGTACTGTTTTCTCCCACTTGGCATGCTGCGCACACAATCGCAGTGTTGTACAGCTTGTTTCATCACCTTTGCGAAGTTGCCGCTCTCTCCGGCTCCCGGAGACGAAGAAGCTGCTTCTTCGCGCAAAGACGATTCTGCCGCTCACAGTGCTCTGCGGTGTGCGCCTTCTGCCGAAAGATGCCCGGGAGCTGTGCTTAGCTCTGCAGAGCACCGTACCTTCGTCTTTAGCCTCTCTTCTCGTCTACATCTTAGCAAAAAGCTTTTCCACTCTGTCTGGCAAGGAGAAACTGTGCCAGCACAAAAAACATCTCCCATCGTGTTCTAGAGGCTGCACGGAGGTCTGCCGAGTGTTTTGCAAGAAGAGAAAGAAAGTTGTCCAAAACAGCTTGCAATCGAATGTTCAAGTGAATAGAAAAGGCAGGAGAGTGGTCAGGTACTGTTTTCTCTCAGTTGGCAAGCTGCGCACACAATCGCAGTGTTGTACAGCTTGTTTCATCACCTTTGCGAAGCTGCCGCTCTCTCCGGCTCCCGGAGACGAAGAAGCTGCTTCTTCGCGCAAAGACGATTCTGCCGCTCACAGTGCTCTGCGGTGTGCGCCTTCTGCCGAAAGAGGTCCGGGAGCGGTGCTTAGCTCTGCAGAGCACCGTACCTTCGTCTTTAGCCTCTCTTCTCGTCTACATCTTAGCAAAAAGCTTTTCCACTCTGTCTGGCAAGGAGAAACTGTGCCAGCACAGAAAACATCTCCCATCGTGTTCTAGAAGCTGCACGGAGGTCTGCCGAGTGTTTTGCAAGAAGAGAAAGATAGTTGTCCAAAACAGCTTGCAATCGAATGTTCATGTGAATAGAAAAGGCAGGAGAGTGGTCAGGTACTGTTTTCTCTCACTTGGCAAGCTGCGCACACAATCGTAGTGTTGTACAGCTTGTTTCATCACCTTTGCGAAGTTGCCGCTCTCTCCGGCTCCCGGAGACGAAGAAGCTGCTTCTTCGCGCAAAGACGATTCTGCCGCTCACAGTGCTCTGCGGTGTGCGCCTTCTGCCCAAAGAGGTCCGGAAGCGGTGCTTAGCTCTGCAGAGCACCGTACCTTCGTCTTTAGCCTCTCTTCTCGTCTACATCTTAGCAAAAAGCTTTTCCACTCTGTCTGGCAAGGAGAAACTGTGCCAGCACAGAAAACATCTCCCATCGTGTTCTAGAGGCTGCACGGAGGTCTGCCGAGTGTTTTGCAAGAAGAGAAAGAAAGTTGTCCAAAACAGCTTGCAATCGAATGTTCATGTGAATAGAAAAGGCAGGAGAGTGGTCAGGTACTGTTTTCTCTCAGTTAGCAAGCTGCGCACACAATCGCAGTGTTGTACAGCTTGTTTCATCACCTTTGCGAAGTTGCCGCTCTCTCCGGCTCCCGGAGACGAAGAAGCTGCTTCTTCGCGCAAAGACGATTCTGCCGCTCACAGTGCTCTGCGGTGTGCGCCTCCTGCCTAAAGAGGCCCGGGAGCGGTGCTTAGCTCTGCAGAGCACCGTACCTTCGTCTTTAGCCTCTCTTCTCGTCTACATCTTAGCAAAAAGCTTTTCCACTCTGTCTGGCAAGGAGAAACTTTGCCAGCACAGAAAACATCTCCCATCGTGTTCTAGAGGCTGCACGGAGGTCAGCCGAGTGTTTTGCAAGAAGAGAAAGAAAGTTGTCCAAAACAGCTTGCAACCGAATGTTCATGTGAATACAAAAGGCAGGACAGTGGTCAGGTACTGTTTTCTCTCAGTTGGCAAGCTGCGCACACAATCGCAGTGTTGTACAGCTTGTTTCATCACCTTTGCGAAGTTGCCGCTCTCTCCGGCTCCCGGAGACGAAGAAGCTGCTTCTTCGCGCAAAGACGATTCTGCCGCTCACAGTGCTCTGCGGTGTTCGCCTTCTGCCGAAAGAGGCACGGGAGCGGTGCTTAGCTCTGCAGAGCACCGTACCTTCGTCTTTAGCCTCTCTTCTCGTCTACATCTTAGCAAAAAGCTTTTCCACTCTGTCTGCCAAGGAGAAACTGTGCCAGCACAGAAAACATCTCCCATCGTCTTCTAGAGGCTGCACGGAAGTCTGCCGAGTGTTTTGCAAGAAGAGAAAGAAAGTTGTCCAAAACAGCTTGCAATCGAATGTTCATATGAATAGAAAAGGCAGGAGAGTGGTCAGGTACTGTTTTCTCTCACTTGGCAAGCTGCGCACACAATCGCAGTGTTTTACAGCTTGTTTCATCACCTTTGCGAAGTTGCCGCTCTCTCCGGCTCCCGGAGACGAAGAAGCTGCTTCTTCGCGCAAAGACGATTCTGCCGCTCACAGTGCTCTGCGGTGTGCGCCTTCTGCAAAAAGAGGTCCGGAAGCGGTGCTTAGCTCTGCAGAGCACCGTACCTTCGTCTTTAGCCTCTCTTCTCGTCTACATCTTAGCAAAAAGCTTTTCCACTCTGTCTGGCAAGGAGAAACTGTGCCAGCACAGAAAACATCTCCCATCGTGTTCTAGAGGCTGCACGGAGGTCTGCCGAGTGTTTTGCAAGAAGAGAAAGAAAGTTGTCCAAAACAGCTTGCAATCGAATGTTCAAGTGTATAGAAAAGGCAGGAGAGTGGTCAGGTACTGTTTTCTCTCAGTTAGCAAGCTGCGCACACAATCGCAGTGTTGTACAGCTTGTTTCATCACCTTTGCGAAGCTGCCGCTCTCTCCGGCTCCCGGAGACGAAGAAGCTGCTTCTTCGCGCAAAGACGATTCTGCCGCTCACAGTGCTCTGCGGTGTGCGCCTTCTGCCGAAAGACGTCCGGGAGCGGTGCTTAGCTCTGCAGAGCACCGTACCTTCGTCTTTAGCCTCTCTTCTCGTCTACATCTTAGCAAAAAGCTTTTCCACTCTGTCTGGCAAGGAGAAACTTTGCCAGCACAGAAAACATCTCCCATCGTGTTCTAGAGGCTGCACGGAGGTCAGCCGAGTGTTTTGCAAGAAGAGAAAGAAAGTTGTCCAAAACAGCTTGCAACCGAATGTTCATGTGAATAGAAAAGGCAGGAGAGTGGTCAGGTACTGTTTTCTCTCAGTTAGCAAGCTGCGCACACAATCGCAGTGTTGTACAGCTTGTTTCATCACCTTTGCGAAGTTGCCGCTCTCTCCGGCTCCCGGAGACGAAGAAGCTGCTTCTTCGCGCAAAGGCGATTCTGCCGCTCACAGTGCTCTGCGGTGTGCGCCTTCTGCCGAAAGAGGTCCGGGAGCGGTGCTTAGCTCTGCAGAGCACCGTACCTTCGTCTTTAGCCTCTCTTCTCGTCTACATCTTAGCAAAAAGCTTTTCCACTCTGTCTGGCAAGGACAAACTTTGCCAGCACAGAAATCATCTCCCATCGTGTTCTAGAGGCTGCACGGCGGTCAGCCAAGTGTTTTGCAAGAAGAGAAAGAAAGTTGTCCAAAACAGCTTGCAACCGAATATTCATGTGAATAAAAAAGGCAGGAGAGTTGTCAGGTACTGTTTTCTCTCAGTTGGAAAGCTGCGCACACAATCGCAGTGTTGTACAGCTTGTTTCATCACCTTTGCGAAGTTGCCGCTCTCTCCGGCTCCCGGAGACGAAGAAGCTGCTTCTTCGCGCAAAGACGATTCTGCCGCTCACAGTGCTCTGCGGTGTGCGCCTTCTGCCGAAAGAGGCCCGGGAGCGGTGCTTAGCTCTGCAGAGCACCGTACCTTCGTCTTTAGCCTCTCTTCTCGTCTGCATCTTAGCAAAAAGCTTTTCCACTCTGTCTGGCAAGGAGAAACTGTGCCAGCACAGAAAACATCTCCCATCGTGTTCTAGAGGCTGCACGGAGGTCTGCCGAGTGTTTTGCAAGAAGAGAAAGATAGTTCTCCAAAACAACTTGCAATCGAATGTTCATGTGAATGGAAAAGGCCGGAGAGTGGTCAGGTACTGTTTTCTCTCAGTTGGCACGCTGCTCACACAATCGCAGTGTTGTACAGCTTGTTTCATCACCTTTGCGAAGTTGCCGCTCTCTCCGGCTCCCGGAGACGAAGAAGCTGCTTCTTCGCGCAAAGACGATTCTGCCGCTCACAGTGCTCTGCGGTGTGCGCCTTCTGCCGAAAGAGGCACGGGAGCGGTGCTTAGCTCTGCAGAGTACCATACGTGCTTCTATAGACTCGCTTCTCGTCTACATCTTAGCAAAAAGATTTTCCACTCTGTCTGGCAAGGAGAAACTGTGCCAGCACAGAAAACATCTCCCATCGTGTTCTAGAGGCTGCACGGAGGTCTGCCGAGTGTTTTGCAAGAAGAGAAAGAAAATTGTCCAAAACAGCTTGCAATCGAATGTTCATGTGAATAGAAAAGGCAGGAGAGTGGTCAGGTACTGTTTTCTCTCAGTTGGCAAGCTGCGCACACAATCGCAGTGTTGTACAGCTTGTTTCATCACCTTTGCGAAGTTGCCGCTCTCTCCGGCTCCCGGAGACGAAGAAGCTGCTTCTTCGCGCAAAGACGATTCTGCCGCTCACAGTGCTCTGCGGTGTGCGCCTTCTGCCGAAAGACGTCCGGGAGCGGTGCTTAGCTCTGCAGAGCACCGTACCTTCGTCTTTAGCCTCTCTTTCGTCTACATCTTAGCAAAAAGCTTTTCCACTCTGTCTGGCAAGGAGAAACTGTGCCAGCACAAAAAACATCTCCCATCGTGTTCTAGAGGCTGCACGGAGGTCTGCCGAGTGTTTTGCAAGAAGAGAAAGAAAGTTGTCCAAAACAGCTTGCAATCGAATGTTCAAGTGTATAGAAAAGGCAGGAGAGTGGTCAGGTACTGTTTTCTCTCAGTTGGCAAGCTGCGCACACAATCGCAGTGTTGTACAGCTTGTTTCATCACCTTTGCGAAGCTGCCGCTCTCTCCGGCTCGCGGAGACGAAGAAGCTGCTTCTTCGCGCAAAGACTATTCTGCCGCTCACAGTGCTCTGCGGTGTGCGCCTTCTGCCGAAAGACGTCCGGGAGCGGTGCTTAGCTCTGCAGAGCACCGTACCTTCGTCTTTAGCCTCTCTTCTCGTCTACATCTTAGCAAAAAGCTTTTCCACTCTGTCTGGCAAGGAGAAACTGTGCCAGCACAGAAAACATCTCCCATCGTGTTCTAGAAGCTGCACGGAGGTCTGCCGAGTGTTTTGCAAGAAGAGAAAGAAAGTTGTCCAAAACAGCTTGCAATCGAATGTTCATGTGAATGGAAAAGGCAGGAGAGTGGTCAGGTACTGTTTTCTCTCACTTGGCACGCTGCTCACACAATCGCAGTGTTGTACAGCTTGTTTCATCACCTTTGCGAAGTTGCCGCTCTCTCCGGCTCCCGGAGACGAAGAAGCTGCTTCTTCGCGCAAAGACGATTCTGCCGCTCACAGTGCTCTGCGGTGTGCGCCTTCTGCCGCAAGAGGTCCGGGAGCGGTGCTTAGCTCTGCAGAGCACCGTACCTTCGTCTTTAGCCTCTCTTTCGTCTACATCTTAGCAAAAGCTTTTCCACTCTGTCTGGCAAGGAGAAACTGTGCCAGCACAAAAAACATCTCCCATCGTGTTCTAGAGGCTGCACGGAGGTCTGCCGAGTGTTTTGCAAGAAGAGAAAGAAAGTTGTCCAAAACAGCTTGCAATCGAATGTTCAAGTGTATAGAAAAGGCAGGAGAGTGGTCAGGTACTGTTTTCTCTCAGTTGGCAAGCTGCGCACACAATCGCAGTGTTGTACAGCTTGTTTCATCACCTTTGCGAAGCTGCCGCTCTCTCCGGCTCCCGGAGACGAAGAAGCTGCTTCTTCGCGCAAAGACGATTCTGCCGCTCACAGTGCTCTGCGGTGTGCGCCTTCTGCCGAAAGAGGTCCGGGAGCGGTGCTTAGCTCTGCAGAGCACCGTACCTTCGTCTTTAGCCTCTCTTCTCGTCTACATCTTAGCAAAAAGCTTTTCCACTCTGTCTGGCAAGGAGAAACTGTGCCAGCACAGAAAACATCTCCCATCGTGTTCTAGAGGCTCCACGGAGGTCTGCCGAGTGTTTTGCAAGAAGAGAAAGAAAGTTGTCCAAAACAGCTTGCAATCGAATGTTCATGTGAATAGAAAAGGCAGGAGAGTGGTCAGGTACTGTTTTCTCTCACTTGGCAAGCTGCGCACACAATCGCAGTGTTGTACAGCTTGTTTCATCACCTTTGCGAAGTTGCCGCTCTCTCCGGCTCCCGGAGACGAAGAAGCTGCTTCTTCGCGCAAAGACGATTCTGCCGCTCACTGTGCTCTGCGGTGTGCGCCTTCTGCCGAAAGACGTCCGGGAGCGGTGCTTAGCTCTGCAGAGCACCGTACCTTCGTCTTTAGCCTCTCTTCTCGTCTGCATCTTAGCAAAAAGCTTTTCCACTCTGTCTGGCAAGGAGAAACTGTGCCAGCACAGAAAACATCTCCCATCGTCTTCTAGAGGCTGCACGGAGGTCTGCCGTATGTTTTGCAAGAAGAGAATGAAAGTTGTCCAAAACAACTTGCAATCGAATGTTCATGTGAATGGAAAAGGCAGGAGAGTGGTCAGGTACTGTTTTCTCTCAGTTGGCACGCTGCTCACACAATCGCAGTGTTGTACAGCTTGTTTCATCACCTTTGCGAAGTTGCCGCTCTCTCCGGCTCCCGGAGACGAAGAAGCTGCTTCTTCGCGCAAAGACGATTCTGCCGCTCACAGTGCTCTGCGCTGTGCGCCTTCTGCCGAAAGAGGTCCGGGAGCGGTGCTTAACTCTGCAGAGCACCGTACCTTCGTCTTTAGCCTCTCTTCTCGTCTACATCTTTGCAAAAAGCTTTTCCACTCTGTCTGGCAAGGAGAAACTGTGCCAGCACAGAAAACATCTCCCATCGTGTTCTAGAAGCTGCACGGAGGATTGCCGAGTGTTTTGCAAGAAGAGAAAGAAAGTTGTCCAAAACAGCTTGCAATCGAATGTTCATGTGAATAGAAAAGGCAGGAGAGTGGTCAGGTACTGTTTTCTCTCACTTGGCAAGCTGCGCACACAATCGCAGTGTTGTACAGCTTGTTTCATCACCTTTGCGAAGTTGCCGCTCTCTCCGGCTCCCGGAGACGAAGAAGCTGCTTCTTCGCGCAAAGACGATTCTGCCGCTCACAGTGCTCTGCGGTGTGCGCCTCCTGCCGAAAGACGTCCGGGAGCGGTGCTTAGCTCTGCAGAGCACCGTACCTTCGTCTTTAGCCTCTCTTCTCGTCTGCATCTTAGCAAAAAGCTTTTCCACTCTGTCTGGCAAGGAGAAACTGTGCCAGCACAGAAAACATCTCCCATCGTGTTCTAGAGGCTGCACGGAGGTCTGCCTAGTGTTTTGCAAGAAGAGAAAGAAAGTTGTCCAAAACAACTTGCAATCGAATGTTCATGTGAATGGAAAAGGCAGGAGAGTGGTCAGGTACTGTTTTCTCTCAGTTGGCACGCTGCTCACACAATCGCAGTGTTGTACAGCTTGTTTCATCACCTTTGCGAAGTTGCCGCTCTCTCCGGCTCCCGGAGACGAAGAAGCTGCTTCCTCGCGCAAAGACGATTCTGCCGCTCACTGTGCTCTGCGGTGTGCGCCTTCTGCCGAAAGAGGTCCGGGAGCGGTGCTTAGCTCTGCAGAGCACCGTACCTTCGTCTTTAGCCTCTCTTCTCGTCTACATCTTAGCAAAAAGCTTTTCCACTCTGTCTGGCAAGGAGAAACTGTGCCAGCACAGAAAACATCTCCCATCGTGTTCTAGAGGCTGCACGGAGGTCTGCCGAGTGTTTTGCAAGAAGAGAAAGAAAGTTGTCCAAAACAGCTTGCAATCGAATGTTCATGTGAATAGAAAAGGCAGGAGAGTGGTCAGGTACTGTTTTCTCTCAGTTGGCAAGCTGCGCACACAATCGCAGTGTTGTACAGCTTGTTTCATCACCTTTGCGAAGCTGCCGCTCTCTCCGGCTCCCGGAGACGAAGAAGCTGCTTCTTCGCGCAAAGACGATTCTGCCGCTCACAGTGCTCTGCGGTGTGCGCCTTCAGCCGAAAGAGGTCCGGGAGCGGTGCTTAGCTCTGCAGAGCACCGTACCTTCGTCTTTAGCCTCTCTTCTCGTCTACATCTTATCAAAAAGCTTTTCCACTCTGTCTGGCAAGGAGAAACTGTGCCAGCACAGAAAACATCTCCCATCGTGTTCTAGAAGCTGCACGGAGGTCTGCCGAGTGTTTTGCAAGAAGAGAAAGAAAGTTGTCCAAAACAGCTTGCAATCGAATGTTCATGTGAATAGAAAAGGCAGGAGAGTGGTCAGGTACTGTTTTCTCTCACTTGGCAAGCTGCGCACACAATCGCAGTGTTGTACAGCTTGTTTCATCACCTTTGCGAAGTTGCCGCTCTCTCCGGCTCCCGGAGACGAAGAAGCTGCTTCTTCGCGCAAAGACGATTCTGCCGCTCACAGTGCTCTGCGGTGTGCGCCTTCTGCCGAAAGACGTCCGGGAGCGGTGCTTAGCTCTGCAGAGCACCGTACCTTCGTCTTTAGCCTCTCTTCTCGTCTGCATCTTAGCAAAAAGCTTTTCCACTCTGTCTGGCAAGGAGAAACTGTGCCAGCACAGAAAACATCTCCCATCGTGTTCTAGAGGCTGCACGGAGGTCTGCCGAGTGTTTTGCAAGAAGAGAAAGAAAGTTGTCCAAAACAGCTTGCAATCGAATGTTCATGTGAATAGAAAAGGCAGGAGAGTGGTCAGGTACTGTTTTCTCTCAGTTGGCAAGCTGCGCACACAATCGCAGTGTTGTACAGCTTGTTTCATCACCTTTGCGAAGTTGCCGCTCTCTCCGGCTCCCGGAGACGAAGAAGCTGCTTCTTCGCGCAAAGACGATTCTGCCGCTCACAGTGCTCTGCGGTGTGCGCCTTCTGCCGAAAGAGGCACGGGAGCGGTGCTGAGCTCAGCAGAGCACCGTACCTTCGTCTTTAGTCTCTCTTCTCGTCTACATCTTAGCAAAAAGCTTTTCCACTCTGTCTGGCAAGGAGAAACTGTGCCAGCACAGAAAACATCTCCCATCGTGTTCTAGAGGCTGCACGGAGGTCTGCCGAGTGTTTTGCAAGAAGAGAAAGAAAGTTGTCCAAAACAGCTTGCAATCGAATGTTCATGTGAATAGAAAAGGCAGGAGAGTGGTCAGGTACTGTTTTCTCTCAGTTGGCAAGCTGCGCACACAATCGCAGTGTTGTACAGCTTGTTTCATCACCTTTGCGAAGCTGCCGCTCTCTCCGGCTCCCGGAGACGAAGAAGCTGCTTCTTCGCGCAAAGACGATTCTGCCGCTCACAGTGCTCTGCGGTGTGCGCCTTCTGCCGAAAGAGGTCCGGGAGCTGTGCTTAGCTCTGCAGAGCACCGTACCTTCGTCTTTAGTCTCTCTTCTCGTCTACATCTTAGCAAAAAGCTTTTCCACTCTGTCTGGCAAGGAGAAACTGTGCCAGCACAAAAAACATCTCCCATCGTGTTCTAGAGGCTGCACGGAGGTCTGCCGAGTGTTTTGCAAGAAGAGAAAGAAAGTTGTCCAAAACAGCTTGCAATCGAATGTTCATGTGAATAGAAAAGGCAGGAGAGTGGTCAGGTACTGTTTTCTCTCACTTGGCAAGCTGCGCACACAATCGCAGTGTTGTACAGCTTGTTTCATCACCTTTGCGAAGTTGCCGCTCTCTCCGGCTCCCGGAGACGAAGAAGCTGCTTCTTCGCGCAAAGACGATTCTGCCGCTCACAGTGCTCTGCGGTGTGCGCCTTCCGCCGAAAGAGGCACGGGAGCGGTGCTTAGCTCTGCAGAGCAGCGTACCTTCGTCTTTAGCCTCTCTTCTCGTCTACATCTTAGCAAAAAGCTTTTCCACTCTGTCTGGCAAGGAGAAACTGTGCCAGCACAAAAAACATCTCCCATCGTGTTCTAGAGGCTGCACGGAGGTCTGCCGAGTGTTTTGCAAGAAGAGAAAGAAAGTTGTCCAAAACAGCTTGCAATCGAATGATCATGTGAATAGAAAGGCAGGAGAGTGGTCAGGTACTGTTTTCTCTCAGTTGGCAAGCTGCGCACACAATCGCAGTGTTGTACAGCTTGTTTCATCACCTTTGCGAAGTTGCCGCTCTCTCCGGCTCCCGGAGACGAAGAAGCTGCTTCTTCGCGCAAAGACGATTCTGCCGCTCACAGTGCTCTGCGGTGTCCGCCTTCTGCCGAAAGAGGCACGGGAGCGGTGCTTAGCTCTGCAGAGCACCGTACCTTCGTCTTTAGCCTCTCTTCTCGTCTACATCTTTGCAAAAAGCTTTTCCACTCTGTCTGGCAAGGAGAAACTGTGCCAGCACAAAAAACATCTCCCATCGTGTTCTAGAGGCTGCACGGAGGTCTGCCGAGTGTTTTGCAAGAAGAGAAAGAAAGTTGTCCAAAACAGCTTGCAATCGAATGTTCATGTGAATAAAAAAGGCAGGAGAGTGGTCAGGTACTGTTTTCTCTCAGTTGGCAAGCTGCGCACACAATCGCAGTGTTGTACAGCTTGTTTCATCACCTTTGCGAAGTTGCCGCTCTCTCCGGCTCCCGGAGACGAAGAAGCTGCTTCTTCGCGCAAAGACGATTCTGCCGCTCACAGTGCTCTGCGGTGTGCGCCTTCTGCCGAAAGAGGTCCGGGAGCGGTGCTTAGCTCTGCAGAGCACCGTACCTTCGTCTTTAGTCTCTCTTCTCGTCTACATCTTAGCAAAAAGCTTTTTCACTCTGTCTGGCAAGGAGAAACTGTGCCAGCACAGAAAACATCTCCCATCGTGTTCTAGAGGCTGCACGGAGGTCTGCCGAGTGTTTTGCAAGAAGAGAAAGAAAGTTGTCCAAAACAGCTTGCAATCGAATGTTCATGTGAATAGAAAAGGCAGGAGAGTGGTCAGGTACTGTTTTCTCCCACTTGGCAAGCTGCGCACACAATCGCAGTGTTGTACAGCTTGTTTCATCACCTTTGCGAAGTTGCCGCTCTCTCCGGCTCCCGGAGACGAAGAAGCTGCTTCTTCGCGCAAAGACGATTCTGCCGCTCACAGTGCTCTGCGGTGTGCGCCTTCTGCCGAAAGAGTTCCGGGAGCGATGCTTAGCTCTGCAGAGTACCATACGTGCTTCTTTAGCCTCGCTTGTCGTCTACATCTTAGCAAAAAGCTTTTCCACTCTGTCTGGCAAGGAAAAACTGTGCCAGCACAAAAAACATCTCCCATCGTGTTCTAGAGGCTGCACGGAGGTCTGCCGAGTGTTTTGCAAGAAGAGAAAGAAAGTTGTCCAAAACAGCTTGCAATCGAATGTTCATGTGAATAGAAAAGGCAGGAGAGTGGTCAGGTACTGTTTTCTCTCACTTGGCAAGCTGCGCACACAATCGCAGTGTTGTACAGCTTGTTTCATCACCTTTGCGAAGTTGCCGCTCTCTCCGGCTCCCGGAGACGAAGAAGCTGCTTCTTCGCGCAAAGACGATTCTGCCGCTCACAGTGCTCTGCGGTGTGCGCCTTCTGCCGAAAGAGGTCCGGGAGCGGTGCTTAGCTCTGCAGAGCACCGTACCTTCGTCTTTAGCCTCTCTTCTCGTCTACATCTTAGCAAAAAGCTTTTCCACTCTGTCTGCCAAGGAGAAACTGTGCCAGCACAGAAAACATCTCCCATCGTGTTCTAGAGGCTGCACGGAGGTCTGCCGAGTGTTTTGCAAGAAGAGAAAGAAAGTTGTCCAAAACAGCTTGCAATCGAATGTTCATGTGAATAGAAAAGGCAGGAGAGTGGTCAGGTACTGTTTTCTCTCAGTTGGCAAGCTGCGCACACAATCGCAGTGTTGTACAGCTTGTTTCATCACCTTTGCGAAGTTGCCGCTCTCTCCGGCTCCCGGAGACGAAGAAGCTGCTTCTTCGCGCAAAGACGATTCTGCCGCTCACAGTGCTCTGCGGTGTGCGCCTTCTGCCGAAAGAGGCACGGGAGCTGTGCTTAGCTCTGCAGAGCACCATACCTGCGTCTTTAGCCTCTCTTCTCGTCTACATCTTAGCAAAAAGCTTTTCCACTCTGTCTCTCAAGGAGAAACTGTGCCAGCACAGAAAACATCTCCCATCGTGTTCTAGAGGCTGCACGGAGGTCTGCCGAGTGTTTCGTAAGAAGAGAAGGAAAGTTGTCCAAAACAGCTTGCAATCGAATGTTCATGTGAATAGAAAAGGCAGGAGAGTGGTCAGGTACTGTTTTCTCTCACTTGGCAAGCAGCTCACACAATCGCAGTGTTGTACAGCTTGTTTCATCACCTTTGCGAAGCTGCCGCTCTCTCCGGCTCCCGGAGACGAAGAAGCTGCTTCTTCGAGCAAAGACGATTCTGCCGCTCACAGTGCTCTGCGGTGTGCACCTTCTGCCGAAAGAGGTCCGGGAGCGGTGCTTAGCTCTGCAGAGCACCGTACCTTCGTCTTTAGCCTCTCTTCTCGTCTACATCTTAGCAAAAAGCTTTTCCACTCTGTCTGGCAAGGAGAAACTGTGCCAGCACAGAAAACATCTCCCATCGTGTTCTAGAAGCTGCACGGAGGTCTGCCGAGTGTTTTGCAAGAAGAGAAAGAAAGTTGTCCAAAACAACTTGCAATCGAATGTTCATGTGAATGGAAAAGGCAGGAGAGTGGTCAGGTACTGTTTTCTCTCACTTGGCAAGCTGCGCACACAATCGCAGTGTTGTACAGCTTGTTTCATCACCTTTGCGAAGTTGCCGCTCTCTCCGGCTCCCGGAGACGAAGAAGCTGCTTCTTCGCGCAAAGACGATTCTGCCGCTCACAGTGCTCTGCGGTGTGCGCCTTCTGCCGAAAGACGTCCGGGAGCGGTGCTTAGCTCTGCAGAGCACCGTACCTTCGTCTTTAGCCTCTCTTCTCGTCTGCATCTTAGCAAAAAGCTTTTCCACTCTGTCTGGCAAGGAGAAACTGTGCCAGCACAGAAAACATCTCCCATCGTCTTCTAGAGGCTGCACGGAGGTCTGCCGAATGTTTTGCAAGAAGAGAAAGAAAGTTGTCCAAAACAACTTGCAATCGAATGTTCATGTGAATGGAAAAGGCAGGAGAGTGGTCAGGTACTGTTTTCTCTGAGTTGGCACGCTGCTCACACAATCGCAGTGTTGTACAGCTTGTTTCATCACCTTTGCGAAGTTGCCGCTCTCTCCGGCTCCCGGAGACGAAGAAGCTGCTTCTTCGCGCAAAGACGATTCTGCCGCTCACAGTGCTCTGCGGTGTGCGCCTTCTGCCGAAAGAGGCACGGGAGCTGTGCTTAGCTCTGCAGAGCACCATACCTGCGTCTTTAGCCTCTCTTCTCGTCTACATCTTAGGAAAAAGCTTTTCCACTCTGTCTGGCAAGGAGAAACTGTGCCAGCACAGAAAACATCTCCCATCGTGTTCTAGAGGCTGCACGGAGGTCTGCCGAGTGTTTTGCAAGAAGAGAAGGAAAGTTGTCCAAAACAGCTTGCAATCGAATGTTCATGTGAATAGAAAAGGCAGGAGAGTGGTCAGGTACTGTTTTCTCTCACTTGGCAAGCTGCTCACACAATCGCAGTGTTGTACAGCTTGTTTCATCACCTTTGCGAAGTTGCCGCTCTCTCCGGCTCCCGGAGACGAAGAAGCTGCTTCTTCGCGCAAAGACGATTCTGCCGCTCACAGTGCTCTGCGGTGTGCGCCTTCTGCCGAAAGAGGCACGGGAGCGGTGCTTAGCTCTGCAGAGCACCGTACCTTCGTCTTTAGCCTCTCTTCTCGTCTACATCTTAGCAAAAAGCTTTTCCACTCTGTCTGGCAAGGAGAAACTGTGCCAGCACAAAAAACATCTCCCATCGTGTTCTAGAGGCTGCACGGAGGTCTGCCGAGTGTTTTGCAAGAAGAGAAAGAAAGTTGTCCAAAACAGCTTGCAATCGAATGTTCAAGTGAATAGAAAAGGCAGGAGAGTGGTCAGGTACTGTTTTCTCTCAGTTGGCAAGCTGCGCACACAATCGCAGTGTTGTACAGCTTGTTTCATCACCTTTGAGAAGCTGCCGCTCTCTCCGGCTCCCGGAGACGAAGAAGCTGCTTCTTCGCGCAAAGACGATTCTGCCGCTCACAGTGCTCTGCGGTGTGCGCCTTCTGCGGAAAGACGTCCGGGAGCGGTGCTTAGCTCTGCAGAGCACCGTACCTTCGTCTTTAGCCTCTCTTCTCGTCTGCATCTTAGCAAAAAGCTTTTCCACTCTGTCTGGCAAGGAGAAACTGTGCCAGCACAGAAAACATCTCCCATCGTGTTCTAGAGGCTGCACGGAGGTCTGCCGAGTGTTTTGCAAGAAGAGAAAGAAAGTTGTCCAAAACAACTTGCAATCGAATGTTCATGTGAATGGAAAAGGCAGGAGAGTGGTCAGGTACTGTTTTCTCTCAGTTGGCACGCTGCTCACACAATCGCAGTGTTGTACAGCTTGTTTCATCACCTTTGCGAAGTTGCCGCTCTCTCCGGCTCCCGGTGACGAAGAAGCTGCTTCTTCGCGCAAAGACGATTCTGCCGCTCACAGTGCTCTGCGGTGTGCGCCTTCTGCCGAAAGAGGCACGGGAGCGGTGCTTAGCTCTGCAGAGCACCGTACCTTCGTCTTTAGCCTCTCTTCTCGTCTACATCTTAGCAAAAAGCTTTTCCACTCTGTCTGGCAAGGAGAAACTGTGCCAGCACAGAAAACATCTCCCATCGTGTTCTAGAAGCTGCACGGAGGTCTGCCGAGTGTTTTGCAAGAAGAGAAAGAAAGTTGTCCAAAACAGCTTGCAATCGAATGTTCATGTGAATAGAAAAGGCAGGAGAGTGGTCAGGTACTGTTTTCTCTCACTTGGCAAGCTGCGCACACAATCGCAGTGTTGTACAGCTTGTTTCATCACCTTTGCGAAGTTGCCGCTCTCTCCGGCTCCCGGAGACGAAGAAGCTGCTTCTTCGCGCAAAGACGATTCTGCCGCTCACAGTGCTCTGCGGTGTGCGCCTTCTGCCGAAAGACGTCCGGGAGCGGTGCTTAGCTCTGCAGAGCACCGTACCTTCGTCTTTAGCCTCTCTTCTCGTCTGCATCTTAGCAAAAAGCTTTTCCACTCTGTCTGGCAAGGAGAAACTGTGCCAGCACAGAAAACATCTCCCATCGTCTTCTAGAGGCTGCACGGAGGTCTGCCGAGTGTTTTGCAAGAAGAGAAAGAAAGTTGTCCAAAACAACTTGCAATCGAATGTTCATGTGAATGGAAAAGGCAGGAGAGTGGTCAGGTACTGTTTTCTCTCAGTTGGCACGCTGCTCACACAATCGCAGTGTTGTACAGCTTGTTTCATCACCTTTGCGAAGTTGCCGCTCTCTCCGGCTCCCGGTGACGAAGAAGCTGCTTCTTCGCGCAAAGACGATTCTGCCGCTCACAGTGCTCTGCGGTGTGCGCCTTCTGCCGAAAGACGTCCGGGAGCGGTGCTTAGCTCTGCAGAGCACCGTACCTTCGTCTTTAGCCTCTCTTCTCGTCTACATCTTAGCAAAAAGCTTTTCCACTCTGTCTGGCAAGGAGAAACTGTGCCAGCACAGAAAACATCTCCCATCGTGTTCTAGAGGCTGCACGGAGGTCTGCCGAGTGTTTTGCAAGAAGAGAAAGAAAGTTGTCCAAAACAGCTTGCAATCGAATGTTCATATGAATAGAAAAGGCAGGAGAGTGGTCAGGTACTGTTTTCTCTCAGTTGGCAAGCTGCGCACACAATCGCAGTGTTGTACAGCTTGTTTCATCACCTTTGCGAAGTTGCCGCTCTCTCCGGCTCCCGGAGACGAAGAAGCTGCTTCTTCGCGCAAAGACGATTCTGCCGCTCACAGTGCTCTGCGGTGTGCGCCTTCTGCAAAAAGAGGTCCGGAAGCGGTGCTTAGCTCTGCAGAGCACCGTACCTTCGTCTTTAGCCTCTCTTCTCGTCTACATCTTAGCAAAAAGCTTTTCCACTCTGTCTGGCAAGGAGAAACTGTGCCAGCACAAAAAACATCTCCCATCGTGTTCTAGAGGCTGCACGGAGGTCTGCCGAGTGTTTTGCAAGAAGAGAAAGAAAGTTGTCCAAAACAGCTTGCAATCGAATGTTCAAGTGAATAGAAAAGGCAGGAGAGTGGTCAGGTACTGTTTTCTCTCAGTTGGCAAGCTGCTCACACAATCGCAGTGTTGTACAGCTTGTTTCATCACCTTTGCGAAGTTGCCGCTCTCTCCGGCTCCCGGAGACGAAGAAGCTGCTTCTTCGCGCAAAGACGATTCTGCCGCTCACAGTGCTCTGCGGTGTGCGCCTTCTGCCGAAAGAGGCATGGGAGCTGTGCTTAGCTCTGCAGAGCACCATACCTGCGTCTTTAGCCTCTCTTCTCGTCTACATCTTAGGAAAAAGCTTTTCCACTCTGTCTCTCAAGGAGAAACTGTGCCAGCACAGAAAACATCTCCCATCGTGTTCTAGAGGCTGCACGGAGGTCTGCCGAGTGTTTTGCAAGAAGAGAAGGAAAGTTGTCCAAAACAGCTTGCAATCGAATGTTCATGTGAATAGAAAAGGCAGGAGAGTGGTCAGGTACTGTTTTCTCTCAGTTGGCACGCTGCTCACACAATCGCAGTGTTGTACAGCTTGTTTCATCACCTTTGCGAAGTTGCCGCTCTCTCCGGCTCCCGGTGACGAAGAAGCTGCTTCTTCGCGCAAAGACGATTCTGCCGCTCACAGTGCTCTGCGGTGTGCGCCTTCTGCCGAAAGAGGCACGGGAGCGGTGCTTAGCTCTGCAGAGCACCGTACCTTCGTCTTTAGCCTCTCTTCTCGTCTACATCTTAGCAAAAAGCTTTTCCACTCTGTCTGGCAAGGAGAAACTGTGCCAGCACAGAAAACATCTCCCATCGTGTTCTAGAAGCTGCACGGAGGTCTGCCGAGTGTTTTGCAAGAAGAGAAAGAAAGTTGTCCAAAACAGCTTGCAATCGAATGTTCATGTGAATAGAAAAGGCAGGAGAGTGGTCAGGTACTGTTTTCTCTCACTTGGCAAGCTGCGCACACAATCGCAGTGTTGTACAGCTTGTTTCATCACCTTTGCGAAGTTGCCGCTCTCTCCGGCTCCCGGAGACGAAGAAGCTGCTTCTTCGCGCAAAGACGATTCTGCCGCTCACAGTGCTCTGCGGTGTGCGCCTTCTGCCGAAAGACGTCCGGGAGCGGTGCTTAGCTCTGCAGAGCACCGTACCTTCGTCTTTAGCCTCTCTTCTCGTCTGCATCTTAGCAAAAAGCTTTTCCACTCTGTCTGGCAAGGAGAAACTGTGCCAGCACAGAAAACATCTCCCATCGTCTTCTAGAGGCTGCACGGAGGTCTGCCGAGTGTTTTGCAAGAAGAGAAAGAAAGTTGTCCAAAACAACTTGCAATCGAATGTTCATGTGAATGGAAAAGGCAGGAGAGTGGTCAGGTACTGTTTTCTCTCAGTTGGCACGCTGCTCACACAATCGCAGTGTTGTACAGCTTGTTTCATCACCTTTGCGAAGTTGCCGCTCTCTCCGGCTCCCGGTGACGAAGAAGCTGCTTCTTCGCGCAAAGACGATTCTGCCGCTCACAGTGCTCTGCGGTGTGCGCCTTCTGCCGAAAGACGTCCGGGAGCGGTGCTTAGCTCTGCAGAGCACCGTACCTTCGTCTTTAGCCTCTCTTCTCGTCTACATCTTAGCAAAAAGCTTTTCCACTCTGTCTGGCAAGGAGAAACTGTGCCAGCACAGAAAACATCTCCCATCGTGTTCTAGAGGCTGCACGGAGGTCTGCCGAGTGTTTTGCAAGAAGAGAAAGAAAGTTGTCCAAAACAGCTTGCAATCGAATGTTCATATGAATAGAAAAGGCAGGAGAGTGGTCAGGTACTGTTTTCTCTCAGTTGGCAAGCTGCGCACACAATCGCAGTGTTGTACAGCTTGTTTCATCACCTTTGCGAAGTTGCCGCTCTCTCCGGCTCCCGGAGACGAAGAAGCTGCTTCTTCGCGCAAAGACGATTCTGCCGCTCACAGTGCTCTGGCGGTGTGCGCCTTCTGCAAAAAGAGGTCCGGAAGCGGTGCTTAGCTCTGCAGAGCACCGTACCTTCGTCTTTAGCCTCTCTTCTCGTCTACATCTTAGCAAAAAGCTTTTCCACTCTGTCTGGCAAGGAGAAACTGTGCCAGCACAAAAAACATCTCCCATCGTGTTCTAGAGGCTGCACGGAGGTCTGCCGAGTGTTTTGCAAGAAGAGAAAGAAAGTTGTCCAAAACAGCTTGCAATCGAATGTTCAAGTGAATAGAAAAGGCAGGAGAGTGGTCAGGTACTGTTTTCTCTCAGTTGGCAAGCTGCTCACACAATCGCAGTGTTGTACAGCTTGTTTCATCACCTTTGCGAAGTTTGCCGCTCTCTCCGGCTCCCGGAGACGAAGAAGCTGCTTCTTCGCGCAAAGACGATTCTGCCGCTCACAGTGCTCTGCGGTGTGCGCCTTCTGCCGAAAGAGGCATGGGAGCTGTGCTTAGCTCTGCAGAGCACCATACCTGCGTCTTTAGCCTCTCTTCTCGTCTACATCTTAGGGAAAAAGCTTTTCCACTCTGTCTCTCAAGGAGAAACTGTGCCAGCACAGAAAACATCTCCCATCGTGTTCTAGAGGCTGCACGGAGGTCTGCCGAGTGTTTTGCAAGAAGAGAAGGAAAGTTGTCCAAAACAGCTTGCAATCGAATGTTCATGTGAATAGAAAAGGCAGGAGAGTGGTCAGGTACTGTTTTCTCTCACTTGGCAAGCTGCTCACACAATCGCAGTGTTGTACAGCTTGTTTCATCACCTTTGCGAAGTTGCCGCTCTCTCCGGCTCCCGGAGACGAAGAAGCTGCTTCTTCGCGCAAAGACGATTCTGCCGCTCACAGTGCTCTGCGGTGTGTGCGCCTTCTGCCGAAAGAGGCACGGGAGCGGTGCTTAGCTCTGCAGAGCACCGTACCTTCGTCTTTAGCCTCTCTTCTCGTCTACATCTTAGCAAAAAGCTTTTCCACTCTGTCTGGCAAGGAGAAACTGTGCCAGCACAAAAAACATCTCCCATCGTGTTCTAGAGGCTGCACGGAGGTCTGCCGAGTGTTTTGCAAGAAGAGAAAGAAAGTTGTCCAAAACAGCTTGCAATCGAATGTTCAAGTGAATAGAAAAGGCAGGAGAGTGGTCAGGTACTGTTTTCTCTCAGTTGGCAAGCTGCGCACACAATCGCAGTGTTGTACAGCTTGTTTCATCACCTTTGAGAAGCTGCCGCTCTCTCCGGCTGCCGGAGACGAAGAAGCTGCTTCTTCGCGCAAAGACGATTCTGCCGCTCACAGTGCTCTGCGGTGTGCGCCTTCTGCGGAAAGACGTCCGGGAGCGGTGCTTAGCTCTGCAGAGCACCGTACCTTCGTCTTTAGCCTCTCTTCTCGTCTGCATCTTAGCAAAAAGCTTTTCCACTCTGTCTGGCAAGGAGAAACTGTGCCAGCACAGAAAACATCTCCCATCGTGTTCTAGAGGCTGCACGGAGGTCTGCCGAGTGTTTTGCAAGAAGAGAAAGAAAGTTGTCCAAAACAACTTGCAATCGAATGTTCATGTGAATGGAAAAGGCAGGAGAGTGGTCAGGTACTGTTTTCTCTCAGTTGGCACGCTGCTCACACAATCGCAGTGTTGTACAGCTTGTTTCATCACCTTTGCGAAGTTGCCGCTCTCTCCGGCTCCCCGGTGACGAAGAAGCTGCTTCTTCGCGCAAAGACGATTCTGCCGCTCACAGTGCTCTGCGGTGTGCGCCTTCTGCCGAAAGAGGCACGGAGCGGTGCTTAGCTCTGCAGAGCACCGTACCTTCGTCTTTAGCCTCTCTTCTCGTCTACATCTAGCAAAAAGCTTTTCCACTCTGTCTGGCAAGGAGAAACTGTGCCAGCACAGAAAACATCTCACATCGTGTTCTAGAGGCTGCACGGAGGTCTGCCGAGTGTTTTGCAAGAAGAGAAGGAAAGTTGTCCAAAACAGCTTGCAATCGAATGTTCATGTGAATAGAAAAGGCAGGAGAGTGGTCAGGTACTGTTTTTCTCTCAGTTGGCAAGCTGCTCACACAATCGCAGTGTTGTACAGCTTGTTTCATCACCTTTGCGAAGTTGCCGCTCTCTCCGGCTCCCGGAGACGAAGAAGCTGCTTCTTCGCGCAAAGACGATTCTGCCGCTCACAGTGCTCTGCGGTGTGCGCCTTCTGCCGAAAGAGGTCCGGGAGCGGTGCTTAGCTCTGCAGAGCACCGTACCTTCGTCTTTAGCCTCTCTTCTCGTCTGCATCTTAGCAAAAAGCTTTTCCACTCTGTCTGGCAAGGAGAAACTGTGCCAGCACAGGAAAACATCTCCCATCGTGTTCTAGAGGCTGCACGGAGGTCTGCCGAGTGTTTTGCAAGAAGAGAAAGAAAGTTGTCCAAAACAACTTGCAATCGAATGTTCATGTGAATGGAAAAGGCAGGAGAGTGGTCAGGTACTGTTTTCTCTGAGTTGGCACGCTGCTCACACAATCGCAGTGTTGTACAGCTTGTTTCATCACCTTTGCGAAGTTGCCGCTCTCTCCGGCTCCCGGAGACGAAGAAGCTGCTTCTTCGCGCAAAGACGATTCTGCCGCTCACAGTGCTCTGCGGTGTGCGCCTTCTGCCGAAAGAGGCACGGGAGCTGTGCTTAGCTCTGCAGAGCACCATACCTGCGTCTTTAGCCTCTCTTCTCGTCTACATCTTAGGAAAAAGCTTTTCCACTCTGTCTGGCAAGGAGAAACTGTGCCAGCACAGAAAACATCTCCCATCGTGTTCTAGAGGCTGCACGGAGGTCTGCCGAGTGTTTTGCAAGAAGAGAAGGAAAGTTGTCCAAAACAGCTTGCAATCGAATGTTCATGTGAATAGAAAAGGCAGGAGAGTGGTCAGGTACTGTTTTCTCTCACTTGGCAAGCTGCTCACACAATCGCAGTGTTGTACAGCTTGTTTCATCACCTTTGCGAAGTTGCCGCTCTCTCCGGCTCCCGGAGACGAAGAAGCTGCTTCTTCGCGCAAAGACGATTCTGCCGCTCACAGTGCTCTGCGGTGTGCGCCTTCTGCCGAAAGACGCCCGGGAGCGGTGCTTAGCTCTGCAGAGCACCGTACCTTCGTCTTTAGCCTCTCTTCTCGTCTACATCTTAGCAAAAAGCTTTTCCACTCTGTCTGGCAAGGAGAAACTGTGCCAGCACAAAAAACATCTCCCATCGTGTTCTAGAGGCTGCACGGAGGTCTGCCGAGTGTTTTGCAAGAAGAGAAAGAAAGTTGTCCAAAACAGCTTGCAATCGAATGTTCAAGTGAATAGAAAAGGCAGGAGAGTGGTCAGGTACTGTTTTCTCTCAGTTGGCAAGCTGCGCACACAATCGCAGTGTTGTACAGCTTGTTTCATCACCTTTGAGAAGCTGCCGCTCTCTCCGGCTCCCGGAGACGAAGAAGCTGCTTCTTCGCGCAAAGACGATTCTGCCGCTCACAGTGCTCTGCGGTGTGCGCCTTCTGCGGAAAGACGTCCGGGAGCGGTGCTTAGCTCTGCAGAGCACCGTACCTTCGTCTTTAGCCTCTCTTCTCGTCTGCATCTTAGCAAAAAGCTTTTCCACTCTGTCTGGCAAGGAGAAACTGTGCCAGCACAGAAAACATCTCCCATCGTGTTCTAGAGGCTGCACGGAGGTCTGCCGAGTGTTTTGCAAGAAGAGAAAGAAAGTTGTCCAAAACAACTTGCAATCGAATGTTCATGTGAATGGAAAAGGCAGGAGAGTGGTCAGGTACTGTTTTCTCTCAGTTGGCACGCTGCTCACACAATCGCAGTGTTGTACAGCTTGTTTCATCACCTTTGCGAAGTTGCCGCTCTCTCCGGCTCCCGGTGACGAAGAAGCTGCTTCTTCGCGCAAAGACGATTCTGCCGCTCACAGTGCTCTGCGGTGTGCGCCTTCTGCCGAAAGAGGCACGGGAGCGGTGCTTAGCTCTGCAGAGCACCGTACCTTCGTCTTTAGCCTCTCTTCTCGTCTACATCTTAGCAAAAAGCTTTTCCACTCTGTCTGGCAAGGAGAAACTGTGCCAGCACAGAAAACATCTCCCATCGTGTTCTAGAAGCTGCACGGAGGTCTGCCGAGTGTTTTGCAAGAAGAGAAAGAAAGTTGTCCAAAACAGCTTGCAATCGAATGTTCATGTGAATAGAAAAGGCAGGAG
The DNA here is from genome assembly GCF_028551555.1 of Melozone crissalis. Taxonomy (NCBI): domain Eukaryota; kingdom Metazoa; phylum Chordata; class Aves; order Passeriformes; family Passerellidae; genus Melozone; species Melozone crissalis. The sequence goes on from NW_026536129.1 coordinate 178,986, forward strand.
AGTGGTCAGGTACTGTTTTCTCTCACTTGGCAAGCTGCGCACACAATCGCAGTGTTGTACAGCTTGTTTCATCACCTTTGCGAAGTTGCCGCTCTCTCCGGCTCCCGGAGACGAAGAAGCTGCTTCTTCGCGCAAAGACGATTCTGCCGCTCACAGTGCTCTGCGGTGTGCGCCTTCTGCCGAAAGACGTCCGGGAGCGGTGCTTAGCTCTGCAGAGCACCGTACCTTCGTCTTTAGCCTCTCTTCTCGTCTGCATCTTAGCAAAAAGCTTTTCCACTCTGTCTGGCAAGGAGAAACTGTGCCAGCACAGAAAACATCTCCCATCGTGTTCTAGAGGCTGCACGGAGGTCTGCCGAGTGTTTTGCAAGAAGAGAAAGAAAGTTGTCCAAAACAACTTGCAATCGAATGTTCATGTGAATGGAAAAGGCAGGAGAGTGGTCAGGTACTGTTTTCTCTCAGTTGGCACGCTGCTCACACAATCGCAGTGTTGTACAGCTTGTTTCATCACCTTTGCGAAGTTGCCGCTCTCTCCGGCTCCCGGTGACGAAGAAGCTGCTTCTTCGCGCAAAGACGATTCTGCCGCTCACAGTGCTCTGCGGTGTGCGCCTTCTGCCGAAAGACGTCCGGGAGCGGTGCTTAGCTCTGCAGAGCACCGTACCTTCGTCTTTAGCCTCTCTTCTCGTCTACATCTTAGCAAAAAGCTTTTCCACTCTGTCTGGCAAGGAGAAACTGTGCCAGCACAGAAAACATCTCCCATCGTGTTCTAGAGGCTGCACGGAGGTCTGCCGAGTGTTTTGCAAGAAGAGAAAGAAAGTTGTCCAAAACAGCTTGCAATCGAATGTTCATATGAATAGAAAAGGCAGGAGAGTGGTCAGGTACTGTTTTCTCTCAGTTGGCAAGCTGCGCACACAATCGCAGTGTTGTACAGCTTGTTTCATCACCTTTGCGAAGTTGCCGCTCTCTCCGGCTCCCGGAGACGAAGAAGCTGCTTCTTCGCGCAAAGACGATTCTGCCGCTCACAGTGCTCTGCGGTGTGCGCCTTCTGCAAAAAGAGGTCCGGAAGCGGTGCTTAGCTCTGCAGAGCACCGTACCTTCGTCTTTAGCCTCTCTTCTCGTCTACATCTTAGCAAAAAGCTTTTCCACTCTGTCTGGCAAGGAGAAACTGTGCCAGCACAAAAAACATCTCCCATCGTGTTCTAGAGGCTGCACGGAGGTCTGCCGAGTGTTTTGCAAGAAGAGAAAGAAAGTTGTCCAAAACAGCTTGCAATCGAATGTTCAAGTGAATAGAAAAGGCAGGAGAGTGGTCAGGTACTGTTTTCTCTCAGTTGGCAAGCTGCTCACACAATCGCAGTGTTGTACAGCTTGTTTCATCACCTTTGCGAAGTTGCCGCTCTCTCCGGCTCACGGAGACGAAGAAGCTGCTTCTTCGCGCAAAGACGATTCTGCCGCTCACAGTGCTCTGCGGTGTGCGCCTTCTGCCGAAAGAGGCATGGGAGCTGTGCTTAGCTCTGCAGAGCACCATACCTGCGTCTTTAGCCTCTCTTCTCGTCTACATCTTAGGAAAAAGCTTTTCCACTCTGTCTCTCAAGGAGAAACTGTGCCAGCACAGAAAACATCTCCCATCGTGTTCTAGAGGCTGCACGGAGGTCTGCCGAGTGTTTTGCAAGAAGAGAAGGAAAGTTGTCCAAAACAGCTTGCAATCGAATGTTCATGTGAATAGAAAAGGCAGGAGAGTGGTCAGGTACTGTTTTCTCTCAGTTGGCAAGCTGCTCACACAATCGCAGTGTTGTACAGCTTGTTTCATCACCTTTGCGAAGTTGCCGCTCTCTCCGGCTCCCGGAGACGAAGAAGCTGCTTCTTCGCGCAAAGACGATTCTGCCGCTCACAGTGCTCTGCGGTGTGCGCCTTCTGCCGAAAGAGGCACGGGAGCGGTGCTTAGCTCTGCAGAGCACCGTACCTTCGTCTTTAGCCTCTCTTCTCGTCTACATCTTAGCAAAAAGCTTTTCCACTCTGTCTGGCAAGGAGAAACTGTGCCAGCACAAAAAACATCTCCCATCGTGTTCTAGAGGCTGCACGGAGGTCTGCCGAGTGTTTTGCAAGAAGAGAAAGAAAGTTGTCCAAAACAGCTTGCAATCGAATGTTCAAGTGAATAGAAAAGGCAGGAGAGTGGTCAGGTACTGTTTTCTCTCAGTTGGCAAGCTGCGCACACAATCGCAGTGTTGTACAGCTTGTTTCATCACCTTTGCGAAGCTGCCGCTCTCTCCGGCTGCCGGAGACGAAGAAGCTGCTTCTTCGCGCAAAGACGATTCTGCCGCTCACAGTGCTCTGCGGTGTGCGCCTTCTGCGGAAAGACGTCCGGGAGCGGTGCTTAGCTCTGCAGAGCACCGTACCTTCGTCTTTAGCCTCTCTTCTCGTCTGCATCTTAGCAAAAAGCTTTTCCACTCTGTCTGGCAAGGAGAAACTGTGCCAGCACAGAAAACATCTCCCATCGTGTTCTAGAGGCTGCACGGAGGTCTGCCGAGTGTTTTGCAAGAAGAGAAAGAAAGTTGTCCAAAACAACTTGCAATCGAATGTTCATGTGAATGGAAAAGGCAGGAGAGTGGTCAGGTACTGTTTTCTCTCAGTTGGCACGCTGCTCACACAATCGCAGTGTTGTACAGCTTGTTTCATCACCTTTGCGAAGTTGCCGCTCTCTCCGGCTCCCGGTGACGAAGAAGCTGCTTCTTCGCGCAAAGACGATTCTGCCGCTCACAGTGCTCTGCGGTGTGCGCCTTCTGCCGAAAGAGGCACGGGAGCGGTGCTTAGCTCTGCAGAGCACCGTACCTTCGTCTTTAGCCTCTCTTCTCGTCTGCATCTTAGCAAAAAGCTTTTCCACTCTGTCTGGCAAGGAGAAACTGTGCCAGCACAGAAAACATCTCCCATCGTGTTCTAGAGGCTGCACGGAGGTCTGCCGAGTGTTTTGCAAGAAGAGAAGGAAAGTTGTCCAAAACAGCTTGCAATCGAATGTTCATGTGAATAGAAAAGGCAGGAGAGTGGTCAGGTACTGTTTTCTCTCAGTTGGCAAGCTGCTCACACAATCGCAGTGTTGTACAGCTTGTTTCATCACCTTTGCGAAGTTGCCGCTCTCTCCGGCTCCCGGAGACGAAGAAGCTGCTTCTTCGCGCAAAGACGATTCTGCCGCTCACAGTGCTCTGCGGTGTGCGCCTTCTGCCGAAAGAGGTCCGGGAGCGGTGCTTAGCTCTGCAGAGCACCGTACCTTCGTCTTTAGCCTCTCTTCTCGTCTACATCTTAGCAAAAAGCTTTTCCACTCTGTCTGGCAAGGAGAAACTGTGCCAGCACAAAAAACATCTCCCATCGTGTTCTAGAGGCTGCACGGAGGTCTGCCGAGTGTTTTGCAAGAAGAGAAAGAAAGTTGTCCAAAACAGCTTGCAATCGAATGTTCAAGTGAATAGAAAAGGCAGGAGAGTGGTCAGGTACTGTTTTCTCTCAGTTGGCAAGCTGCGCACACAATCGCAGTGTTGTACAGCTTGTTTCATCACCTTTGAGAAGCTGCCGCTCTCTCCGGCTCCCGGAGACGAAGAAGCTGCTTCTTCGCGCAAAGACGATTCTGCCGCTCACAGTGCTCTGCGGTGTGCGCCTTCTGCGGAAAGACGTCCGGGAGCGGTGCTTAGCTCTGCAGAGCACCGTACCTTCGTCTTTAGCCTCTCTTCTCGTCTACATCTTAGCAAAAAGCTTTTCCACTCTGTCTGGCAAGGAGAAACTGTGCCAGCACAAAAAACATCTCCCATCGTGTTCTAGAGGCTGCACGGAGGTCTGCCGAGTGTTTTGCAAGAAGAGAAAGAAAGTTGTCCAAAACAGCTTGCAATCGAATGATCATGTGAATAGAAAGGCAGGAGAGTGGTCAGGTACTGTTTTCTCTCAGTTGGCAAGCTGCGCACACAATCGCAGTGTTGTACAGCTTGTTTCATCACCTTTGCGAAGTTGCCGCTCTCTCCGGCTCCCGGAGACGAAGAAGCTGCTTCTTCGCGCAAAGACGATTCTGCCGCTCACAGTGCTCTGCGGTGTCCGCCTTCTGCCGAAAGAGGCACGGGAGCGGTGCTTAGCTCTGCAGAGCACCGTACCTTCGTCTTTAGCCTCTCTTCTCGTCTACATCTTTGCAAAAAGCTTTTCCACTCTGTCTGGCAAGGAGAAACTGTGCCAGCACAAAAAACATCTCCCATCGTGTTCTAGAGGCTGCACGGAGGTCTGCCGAGTGTTTTGCAAGAAGAGAAAGAAAGTTGTCCAAAACAGCTTGCAATCGAATGTTCATGTGAATAAAAAAGGCAGGAGAGTGGTCAGGTACTGTTTTCTCTCAGTTGGCAAGCTGCGCACACAATCGCAGTGTTGTACAGCTTGTTTCATCACCTTTGCGAAGTTGCCGCTCTCTCCGGCTCCCGGAGACGAAGAAGCTGCTTCTTCGCGCAAAGACGATTCTGCCGCTCACAGTGCTCTGCGGTGTGCGCCTTCTGCCGAAAGAGGTCCGGGAGCGGTGCTTAGCTCTGCAGAGCACCGTACCTTCGTCTTTAGTCTCTCTTCTCGTCTACATCTTAGCAAAAAGCTTTTTCACTCTGTCTGGCAAGGAGAAACTGTGCCAGCACAGAAAACATCTCCCATCGTGTTCTAGAGGCTGCACGGAGGTCTGCCGAGTGTTTTGCAAGAAGAGAAAGAAAGTTGTCCAAAACAGCTTGCAATCGAATGTTCATGTGAATAGAAAAGGCAGGAGAGTGGTCAGGTACTGTTTTCTCCCACTTGGCAAGCTGCGCACACAATCGCAGTGTTGTACAGCTTGTTTCATCACCTTTGCGAAGTTGCCGCTCTCTCCGGCTCCCGGAGACGAAGAAGCTGCTTCTTCGCGCAAAGACGATTCTGCCGCTCACAGTGCTCTGCGGTGTGCGCCTTCTGCCGAAAGAGTTCCGGGAGCGATGCTTAGCTCTGCAGAGTACCATACGTGCTTCTTTAGCCTCGCTTGTCGTCTACATCTTAGCAAAAAGCTTTTCCACTCTGTCTGGCAAGGAAAAACTGTGCCAGCACAAAAAACATCTCCCATCGTGTTCTAGAGGCTGCACGGAGGTCTGCCGAGTGTTTTGCAAGAAGAGAAAGAAAGTTGTCCAAAACAGCTTGCAATCGAATGTTCATGTGAATAGAAAAGGCAGGAGAGTGGTCAGGTACTGTTTTCTCTCACTTGGCAAGCTGCGCACACAATCGCAGTGTTGTACAGCTTGTTTCATCACCTTTGCGAAGTTGCCGCTCTCTCCGGCTCCCGGAGACGAAGAAGCTGCTTCTTCGCGCAAAGACGATTCTGCCGCTCACAGTGCTCTGCGGTGTGCGCCTTCTGCCGAAAGAGGTCCGGGAGCGGTGCTTAGCTCTGCAGAGCACCGTACCTTCGTCTTTAGCCTCTCTTCTCGTCTACATCTTAGCAAAAAGCTTTTCCACTCTGTCTGCCAAGGAGAAACTGTGCCAGCACAGAAAACATCTCCCATCGTGTTCTAGAGGCTGCACGGAGGTCTGCCGAGTGTTTTGCAAGAAGAGAAAGAAAGTTGTCCAAAACAGCTTGCAATCGAATGTTCATGTGAATAGAAAAGGCAGGAGAGTGGTCAGGTACTGTTTTCTCTCAGTTGGCAAGCTGCGCACACAATCGCAGTGTTGTACAGCTTGTTTCATCACCTTTGCGAAGTTGCCGCTCTCTCCGGCTCCCGGAGACGAAGAAGCTGCTTCTTCGCGCAAAGACGATTCTGCCGCTCACAGTGCTCTGCGGTGTGCGCCTTCTGCCGAAAGAGGCACGGGAGCTGTGCTTAGCTCTGCAGAGCACCATACCTGCGTCTTTAGCCTCTCTTCTCGTCTACATCTTAGCAAAAAGCTTTTCCACTCTGTCTCTCAAGGAGAAACTGTGCCAGCACAGAAAACATCTCCCATCGTGTTCTAGAGGCTGCACGGAGGTCTGCCGAGTGTTTCGTAAGAAGAGAAGGAAAGTTGTCCAAAACAGCTTGCAATCGAATGTTCATGTGAATAGAAAAGGCAGGAGAGTGGTCAGGTACTGTTTTCTCTCACTTGGCAAGCAGCTCACACAATCGCAGTGTTGTACAGCTTGTTTCATCACCTTTGCGAAGCTGCCGCTCTCTCCGGCTCCCGGAGACGAAGAAGCTGCTTCTTCGAGCAAAGACGATTCTGCCGCTCACAGTGCTCTGCGGTGTGCACCTTCTGCCGAAAGAGGTCCGGGAGCGGTGCTTAGCTCTGCAGAGCACCGTACCTTCGTCTTTAGCCTCTCTTCTCGTCTACATCTTAGCAAAAAGCTTTTCCACTCTGTCTGGCAAGGAGAAACTGTGCCAGCACAGAAAACATCTCCCATCGTGTTCTAGAAGCTGCACGGAGGTCTGCCGAGTGTTTTGCAAGAAGAGAAAGAAAGTTGTCCAAAACAACTTGCAATCGAATGTTCATGTGAATGGAAAAGGCAGGAGAGTGGTCAGGTACTGTTTTCTCTCACTTGGCAAGCTGCGCACACAATCGCAGTGTTGTACAGCTTGTTTCATCACCTTTGCGAAGTTGCCGCTCTCTCCGGCTCCCGGAGACGAAGAAGCTGCTTCTTCGCGCAAAGACGATTCTGCCGCTCACAGTGCTCTGCGGTGTGCGCCTTCTGCCGAAAGACGTCCGGGAGCGGTGCTTAGCTCTGCAGAGCACCGTACCTTCGTCTTTAGCCTCTCTTCTCGTCTGCATCTTAGCAAAAAGCTTTTCCACTCTGTCTGGCAAGGAGAAACTGTGCCAGCACAGAAAACATCTCCCATCGTCTTCTAGAGGCTGCACGGAGGTCTGCCGAATGTTTTGCAAGAAGAGAAAGAAAGTTGTCCAAAACAACTTGCAATCGAATGTTCATGTGAATGGAAAAGGCAGGAGAGTGGTCAGGTACTGTTTTCTCTGAGTTGGCACGCTGCTCACACAATCGCAGTGTTGTACAGCTTGTTTCATCACCTTTGCGAAGTTGCCGCTCTCTCCGGCTCCCGGAGACGAAGAAGCTGCTTCTTCGCGCAAAGACGATTCTGCCGCTCACAGTGCTCTGCGGTGTGCGCCTTCTGCCGAAAGAGGCACGGGAGCTGTGCTTAGCTCTGCAGAGCACCATACCTGCGTCTTTAGCCTCTCTTCTCGTCTACATCTTAGGAAAAAGCTTTTCCACTCTGTCTGGCAAGGAGAAACTGTGCCAGCACAGAAAACATCTCCCATCGTGTTCTAGAGGCTGCACGGAGGTCTGCCGAGTGTTTTGCAAGAAGAGAAGGAAAGTTGTCCAAAACAGCTTGCAATCGAATGTTCATGTGAATAGAAAAGGCAGGAGAGTGGTCAGGTACTGTTTTCTCTCACTTGGCAAGCTGCTCACACAATCGCAGTGTTGTACAGCTTGTTTCATCACCTTTGCGAAGTTGCCGCTCTCTCCGGCTCCCGGAGACGAAGAAGCTGCTTCTTCGCGCAAAGACGATTCTGCCGCTCACAGTGCTCTGCGGTGTGCGCCTTCTGCCGAAAGAGGCACGGGAGCGGTGCTTAGCTCTGCAGAGCACCGTACCTTCGTCTTTAGCCTCTCTTCTCGTCTACATCTTAGCAAAAAGCTTTTCCACTCTGTCTGGCAAGGAGAAACTGTGCCAGCACAAAAAACATCTCCCATCGTGTTCTAGAGGCTGCACGGAGGTCTGCCGAGTGTTTTGCAAGAAGAGAAAGAAAGTTGTCCAAAACAGCTTGCAATCGAATGTTCAAGTGAATAGAAAAGGCAGGAGAGTGGTCAGGTACTGTTTTCTCTCAGTTGGCAAGCTGCGCACACAATCGCAGTGTTGTACAGCTTGTTTCATCACCTTTGAGAAGCTGCCGCTCTCTCCGGCTCCCGGAGACGAAGAAGCTGCTTCTTCGCGCAAAGACGATTCTGCCGCTCACAGTGCTCTGCGGTGTGCGCCTTCTGCGGAAAGACGTCCGGGAGCGGTGCTTAGCTCTGCAGAGCACCGTACCTTCGTCTTTAGCCTCTCTTCTCGTCTGCATCTTAGCAAAAAGCTTTTCCACTCTGTCTGGCAAGGAGAAACTGTGCCAGCACAGAAAACATCTCCCATCGTGTTCTAGAGGCTGCACGGAGGTCTGCCGAGTGTTTTGCAAGAAGAGAAAGAAAGTTGTCCAAAACAACTTGCAATCGAATGTTCATGTGAATGGAAAAGGCAGGAGAGTGGTCAGGTACTGTTTTCTCTCAGTTGGCACGCTGCTCACACAATCGCAGTGTTGTACAGCTTGTTTCATCACCTTTGCGAAGTTGCCGCTCTCTCCGGCTCCCGGTGACGAAGAAGCTGCTTCTTCGCGCAAAGACGATTCTGCCGCTCACAGTGCTCTGCGGTGTGCGCCTTCTGCCGAAAGAGGCACGGGAGCGGTGCTTAGCTCTGCAGAGCACCGTACCTTCGTCTTTAGCCTCTCTTCTCGTCTACATCTTAGCAAAAAGCTTTTCCACTCTGTCTGGCAAGGAGAAACTGTGCCAGCACAGAAAACATCTCCCATCGTGTTCTAGAAGCTGCACGGAGGTCTGCCGAGTGTTTTGCAAGAAGAGAAAGAAAGTTGTCCAAAACAGCTTGCAATCGAATGTTCATGTGAATAGAAAAGGCAGGAGAGTGGTCAGGTACTGTTTTCTCTCACTTGGCAAGCTGCGCACACAATCGCAGTGTTGTACAGCTTGTTTCATCACCTTTGCGAAGTTGCCGCTCTCTCCGGCTCCCGGAGACGAAGAAGCTGCTTCTTCGCGCAAAGACGATTCTGCCGCTCACAGTGCTCTGCGGTGTGCGCCTTCTGCCGAAAGACGTCCGGGAGCGGTGCTTAGCTCTGCAGAGCACCGTACCTTCGTCTTTAGCCTCTCTTCTCGTCTGCATCTTAGCAAAAAGCTTTTCCACTCTGTCTGGCAAGGAGAAACTGTGCCAGCACAGAAAACATCTCCCATCGTCTTCTAGAGGCTGCACGGAGGTCTGCCGAGTGTTTTGCAAGAAGAGAAAGAAAGTTGTCCAAAACAACTTGCAATCGAATGTTCATGTGAATGGAAAAGGCAGGAGAGTGGTCAGGTACTGTTTTCTCTCAGTTGGCACGCTGCTCACACAATCGCAGTGTTGTACAGCTTGTTTCATCACCTTTGCGAAGTTGCCGCTCTCTCCGGCTCCCGGTGACGAAGAAGCTGCTTCTTCGCGCAAAGACGATTCTGCCGCTCACAGTGCTCTGCGGTGTGCGCCTTCTGCCGAAAGACGTCCGGGAGCGGTGCTTAGCTCTGCAGAGCACCGTACCTTCGTCTTTAGCCTCTCTTCTCGTCTACATCTTAGCAAAAAGCTTTTCCACTCTGTCTGGCAAGGAGAAACTGTGCCAGCACAGAAAACATCTCCCATCGTGTTCTAGAGGCTGCACGGAGGTCTGCCGAGTGTTTTGCAAGAAGAGAAAGAAAGTTGTCCAAAACAGCTTGCAATCGAATGTTCATATGAATAGAAAAGGCAGGAGAGTGGTCAGGTACTGTTTTCTCTCAGTTGGCAAGCTGCGCACACAATCGCAGTGTTGTACAGCTTGTTTCATCACCTTTGCGAAGTTGCCGCTCTCTCCGGCTCCCGGAGACGAAGAAGCTGCTTCTTCGCGCAAAGACGATTCTGCCGCTCACAGTGCTCTGCGGTGTGCGCCTTCTGCAAAAAGAGGTCCGGAAGCGGTGCTTAGCTCTGCAGAGCACCGTACCTTCGTCTTTAGCCTCTCTTCTCGTCTACATCTTAGCAAAAAGCTTTTCCACTCTGTCTGGCAAGGAGAAACTGTGCCAGCACAAAAAACATCTCCCATCGTGTTCTAGAGGCTGCACGGAGGTCTGCCGAGTGTTTTGCAAGAAGAGAAAGAAAGTTGTCCAAAACAGCTTGCAATCGAATGTTCAAGTGAATAGAAAAGGCAGGAGAGTGGTCAGGTACTGTTTTCTCTCAGTTGGCAAGCTGCTCACACAATCGCAGTGTTGTACAGCTTGTTTCATCACCTTTGCGAAGTTGCCGCTCTCTCCGGCTCCCGGAGACGAAGAAGCTGCTTCTTCGCGCAAAGACGATTCTGCCGCTCACAGTGCTCTGCGGTGTGCGCCTTCTGCCGAAAGAGGCATGGGAGCTGTGCTTAGCTCTGCAGAGCACCATACCTGCGTCTTTAGCCTCTCTTCTCGTCTACATCTTAGGAAAAAGCTTTTCCACTCTGTCTCTCAAGGAGAAACTGTGCCAGCACAGAAAACATCTCCCATCGTGTTCTAGAGGCTGCACGGAGGTCTGCCGAGTGTTTTGCAAGAAGAGAAGGAAAGTTGTCCAAAACAGCTTGCAATCGAATGTTCATGTGAATAGAAAAGGCAGGAGAGTGGTCAGGTACTGTTTTCTCTCACTTGGCAAGCTGCTCACACAATCGCAGTGTTGTACAGCTTGTTTCATCACCTTTGCGAAGTTGCCGCTCTCTCCGGCTCCCGGAGACGAAGAAGCTGCTTCTTCGCGCAAAGACGATTCTGCCGCTCACAGTGCTCTGCGGTGTGCGCCTTCTGCCGAAAGAGGCACGGGAGCGGTGCTTAGCTCTGCAGAGCACCGTACCTTCGTCTTTAGCCTCTCTTCTCGTCTACATCTTAGCAAAAAGCTTTTCCACTCTGTCTGGCAAGGAGAAACTGTGCCAGCACAAAAAACATCTCCCATCGTGTTCTAGAGGCTGCACGGAGGTCTGCCGAGTGTTTTGCAAGAAGAGAAAGAAAGTTGTCCAAAACAGCTTGCAATCGAATGTTCAAGTGAATAGAAAAGGCAGGAGAGTGGTCAGGTACTGTTTTCTCTCAGTTGGCAAGCTGCGCACACAATCGCAGTGTTGTACAGCTTGTTTCATCACCTTTGAGAAGCTGCCGCTCTCTCCGGCTGCCGGAGACGAAGAAGCTGCTTCTTCGCGCAAAGACGATTCTGCCGCTCACAGTGCTCTGCGGTGTGCGCCTTCTGCGGAAAGACGTCCGGGAGCGGTGCTTAGCTCTGCAGAGCACCGTACCTTCGTCTTTAGCCTCTCTTCTCGTCTGCATCTTAGCAAAAAGCTTTTCCACTCTGTCTGGCAAGGAGAAACTGTGCCAGCACAGAAAACATCTCCCATCGTGTTCTAGAGGCTGCACGGAGGTCTGCCGAGTGTTTTGCAAGAAGAGAAAGAAAGTTGTCCAAAACAACTTGCAATCGAATGTTCATGTGAATGGAAAAGGCAGGAGAGTGGTCAGGTACTGTTTTCTCTCAGTTGGCACGCTGCTCACACAATCGCAGTGTTGTACAGCTTGTTTCATCACCTTTGCGAAGTTGCCGCTCTCTCCGGCTCCCGGTGACGAAGAAGCTGCTTCTTCGCGCAAAGACGATTCTGCCGCTCACAGTGCTCTGCGGTGTGCGCCTTCTGCCGAAAGAGGCACGGGAGCGGTGCTTAGCTCTGCAGAGCACCGTACCTTCGTCTTTAGCCTCTCTTCTCGTCTACATCTTAGCAAAAAGCTTTTCCACTCTGTCTGGCAAGGAGAAACTGTGCCAGCACAGAAAACATCTCCCATCGTGTTCTAGAGGCTGCACGGAGGTCTGCCGAGTGTTTTGCAAGAAGAGAAGGAAAGTTGTCCAAAACAGCTTGCAATCGAATGTTCATGTGAATAGAAAAGGCAGGAGAGTGGTCAGGTACTGTTTTCTCTCAGTTGGCAAGCTGCTCACACAATCGCAGTGTTGTACAGCTTGTTTCATCACCTTTGCGAAGTTGCCGCTCTCTCCGGCTCCCGGAGACGAAGAAGCTGCTTCTTCGCGCAAAGACGATTCTGCCGCTCACAGTGCTCTGCGGTGTGCGCCTTCTGCCGAAAGAGGTCCGGGAGCGGTGCTTAGCTCTGCAGAGCACCGTACCTTCGTCTTTAGCCTCTCTTCTCGTCTGCATCTTAGCAAAAAGCTTTTCCACTCTGTCTGGCAAGGAGAAACTGTGCCAGCACAGAAAACATCTCCCATCGTGTTCTAGAGGCTGCACGGAGGTCTGCCGAGTGTTTTGCAAGAAGAGAAAGAAAGTTGTCCAAAACAACTTGCAATCGAATGTTCATGTGAATGGAAAAGGCAGGAGAGTGGTCAGGTACTGTTTTCTCTGAGTTGGCACGCTGCTCACACAATCGCAGTGTTGTACAGCTTGTTTCATCACCTTTGCGAAGTTGCCGCTCTGTCCGGCTCCCGGAGACGAAGAAGCTGCTTCTTCGCGCAAAGACGATTCTGCCGCTCACAGTGCTCTGCGGTGTGCGCCTTCTGCCGAAAGAGGCACGGGAGCTGTGCTTAGCTCTGCAGAGCACCATACCTGCGTCTTTAGCCTCTCTTCTCGTCTACATCTTAGGAAAAAGCTTTTCCACTCTGTCTGGCAAGGAGAAACTGTGCCAGCACAGAAAACATCTCCCATCGTGTTCTAGAGGCTGCACGGAGGTCTGCCGAGTGTTTTGCAAGAAGAGAAGGAAAGTTGTCCAAAACAGCTTGCAATCGAATGTTCATGTGAATAGAAAAGGCAGGAGAGTGGTCAGGTACTGTTTTCTCTCACTTGGCAAGCTGCTCACACAATCGCAGTGTTGTACAGCTTGTTTCATCACCTTTGCGAAGTTGCCGCTCTCTCCGGCTCCCGGAGACGAAGAAGCTGCTTCTTCGCGCAAAGACGATTCTGCCGCTCACAGTGCTCTGCGGTGTGCGCCTTCTGCCGAAAGACGCCCGGGAGCGGTGCTTAGCTCTGCAGAGCACCGTACCTTCGTCTTTAGCCTCTCTTCTCGTCTACATCTTAGCAAAAAGCTTTTCCACTCTGTCTGGCAAGGAGAAACTGTGCCAGCACAAAAAACATCTCCCATCGTGTTCTAGAGGCTGCACGGAGGTCTGCCGAGTGTTTTGCAAGAAGAGAAAGAAAGTTGTCCAAAACAGCTTGCAATCGAATGTTCAAGTGAATAGAAAAGGCAGGAGAGTGGTCAGGTACTGTTTTCTCTCAGTTGGCAAGCTGCGCACACAATCGCAGTGTTGTACAGCTTGTTTCATCACCTTTGAGAAGCTGCCGCTCTCTCCGGCTCCCGGAGACGAAGAAGCTGCTTCTTCGCGCAAAGACGATTCTGCCGCTCACAGTGCTCTGCGGTGTGCGCCTTCTGCGGAAAGACGTCCGGGAGCGGTGCTTAGCTCTGCAGAGCACCGTACCTTCGTCTTTAGCCTCTCTTCTCGTCTGCATCTTAGCAAAAAGCTTTTCCACTCTGTCTGGCAAGGAGAAACTGTGCCAGCACAGAAAACATCTCCCATCGTGTTCTAGAGGCTGCACGGAGGTCTGCCGAGTGTTTTGCAAGAAGAGAAAGAAAGTTGTCCAAAACAACTTGCAATCGAATGTTCATGTGAATGGAAAAGGCAGGAGAGTGGTCAGGTACTGTTTTCTCTCAGTTGGCACGCTGCTCACACAATCGCAGTGTTGTACAGCTTGTTTCATCACCTTTGCGAAGTTGCCGCTCTCTCCGGCTCCCGGTGACGAAGAAGCTGCTTCTTCGCGCAAAGACGATTCTGCCGCTCACAGTGCTCTGCGGTGTGCGCCTTCTGCCGAAAGAGGCACGGGAGCGGTGCTTAGCTCTGCAGAGCACCGTACCTTCGTCTTTAGCCTCTCTTCTCGTCTACATCTTAGCAAAAAGCTTTTCCACTCTGTCTGGCAAGGAGAAACTGTGCCAGCACAGAAAACATCTCCCATCGTGTTCTAGAAGCTGCACGGAGGTCTGCCGAGTGTTTTGCAAGAAGAGAAAGAAAGTTGTCCAAAACAGCTTGCAATCGAATGTTCATGTGAATAGAAAAGGCAGGAGAGTGGTCAGGTACTGTTTTCTCTCACTTGGCAAGCTGCGCACACAATCGCAGTGTTGTACAGCTTGTTTCATCACCTTTGCGAAGTTGCCGCTCTCTCCGGCTCCCGGAGACGAAGAAGCTGCTTCTTCGCGCAAAGACGATTCTGCCGCTCACAGTGCTCTGCGGTGTGCGCCTTCTGCCGAAAGACGTCCGGGAGCGGTGCTTAGCTCTGCAGAGCACCGTACCTTCGTCTTTAGCCTCTCTTCTCGTCTGCATCTTAGCAAAAAGCTTTTCCACTCTGTCTGGCAAGGAGAAACTGTGCCAGCACAGAAAACATCTCCCATCGTCTTCTAGAGGCTGCACGGAGGTCTGCCGAGTGTTTTGCAAGAAGAGAAAGAAAGTTGTCCAAAACAACTTGCAATCGAATGTTCATGTGAATGGAAAAGGCAGGAGAGTGGTCAGGTACTGTTTTCTCTCAGTTGGCACGCTGCTCACACAATCGCAGTGTTGTACAGCTTGTTTCATCACCTTTGCGAAGTTGCCGCTCTCTCCGGCTCCCGGTGACGAAGAAGCTGCTTCTTCGCGCAAAGACGATTCTGCCGCTCACAGTGCTCTGCGGTGTGCGCCTTCTGCCGAAAGACGTCCGGGAGCGGTGCTTAGCTCTGCAGAGCACCGTACCTTCGTCTTTAGCCTCTCTTCTCGTCTACATCTTAGCAAAAAGCTTTTCCACTCTGTCTGGCAAGGAGAAACTGTGCCAGCACAGAAAACATCTCCCATCGTGTTCTAGAGGCTGCACGGAGGTCTGCCGAGTGTTTTGCAAGAAGAGAAAGAAAGTTGTCCAAAACAGCTTGCAATCGAATGTTCATATGAATAGAAAAGGCAGGAGAGTGGTCAGGTACTGTTTTCTCTCAGTTGGCAAGCTGCGCACACAATCGCAGTGTTGTACAGCTTGTTTCATCACCTTTGCGAAGTTGCCGCTCTCTCCGGCTCCCGGAGACGAAGAAGCTGCTTCTTCGCGCAAAGACGATTCTGCCGCTCACAGTGCTCTGCGGTGTGCGCCTTCTGCAAAAAGAGGTCCGGAAGCGGTGCTTAGCTCTGCAGAGCACCGTACCTTCGTCTTTAGCCTCTCTTCTCGTCTACATCTTAGCAAAAAGCTTTTCCACTCTGTCTGGCAAGGAGAAACTGTGCCAGCACAAAAAACATCTCCCATCGTGTTCTAGAGGCTGCACGGAGGTCTGCCGAGTGTTTTGCAAGAAGAGAAAGAAAGTTGTCCAAAACAGCTTGCAATCGAATGTTCAAGTGAATAGAAAAGGCAGGAGAGTGGTCAGGTACTGTTTTCTCTCAGTTGGCAAGCTGCTCACACAATCGCAGTGTTGTACAGCTTGTTTCATCACCTTTGCGAAGTTGCCGCTCTCTCCGGCTCCCGGAGACGAAGAAGCTGCTTCTTCGCGCAAAGACGATTCTGCCGCTCACAGTGCTCTGCGGTGTGCGCCTTCTGCCGAAAGAGGCATGGGAGCTGTGCTTAGCTCTGCAGAGCACCATACCTGCGTCTTTAGCCTCTCTTCTCGTCTACATCTTAGGAAAAAGCTTTTCCACTCTGTCTCTCAAGGAGAAACTGTGCCAGCACAGAAAACATCTCCCATCGTGTTCTAGAGGCTGCACGGAGGTCTGCCGAGTGTTTTGCAAGAAGAGAAGGAAAGTTGTCCAAAACAGCTTGCAATCGAATGTTCATGTGAATAGAAAAGGCAGGAGAGTGGTCAGGTACTGTTTTCTCTCAGTTGGCAAGCTGCTCACACAATCGCAGTGTTGTACAGCTTGTTTCATCACCTTTGCGAAGTTGCCGCTCTCTCCGGCTCCCGGAGACGAAGAAGCTGCTTCTTCGCGCAAAGACGATTCTGCCGCTCACAGTGCTCTGCGGTGTGCGCCTTCTGCCGAAAGAGGCACGGGAGCGGTGCTTAGCTCTGCAGAGCACCGTACCTTCGTCTTTAGCCTCTCTTCTCGTCTACATCTTAGCAAAAAGCTTTTCCACTCTGTCTGGCAAGGAGAAACTGTGCCAGCACAAAAAACATCTCCCATCGTGTTCTAGAGGCTGCACGGAGGTCTGCCGAGTGTTTTGCAAGAAGAGAAAGAAAGTTGTCCAAAACAGCTTGCAATCGAATGTTCAAGTGAATAGAAAAGGCAGGAGAGTGGTCAGGTACTGTTTTCTCTCAGTTGGCAAGCTGCGCACACAATCGCAGTGTTGTACAGCTTGTTTCATCACCTTTGCGAAGCTGCCGCTCTCTCCGGCTGCCGGAGACGAAGAAGCTGCTTCTTCGCGCAAAGACGATTCTGCCGCTCACAGTGCTCTGCGGTGTGCGCCTTCTGCGGAAAGACGTCCGGGAGCGGTGCTTAGCTCTGCAGAGCACCGTACCTTCGTCTTTAGCCTCTCTTCTCGTCTGCATCTTAGCAAAAAGCTTTTCCACTCTGTCTGGCAAGGAGAAACTGTGCCAGCACAGAAAACATCTCCCATCGTGTTCTAGAGGCTGCACGGAGGTCTGCCGAGTGTTTTGCAAGAAGAGAAAGAAAGTTGTCCAAAACAACTTGCAATCGAATGTTCATGTGAATGGAAAAGGCAGGAGAGTGGTCAGGTACTGTTTTCTCTCAGTTGGCACGCTGCTCACACAATCGCAGTGTTGTACAGCTTGTTTCATCACCTTTGCGAAGTTGCCGCTCTCTCCGGCTCCCGGTGACGAAGAAGCTGCTTCTTCGCGCAAAGACGATTCTGCCGCTCACAGTGCTCTGCGGTGTGCGCCTTCTGCCGAAAGAGGCACGGGAGCGGTGCTTAGCTCTGCAGAGCACCGTACCTTCGTCTTTAGCCTCTCTTCTCGTCTGCATCTTAGCAAAAAGCTTTTCCACTCTGTCTGGCAAGGAGAAACTGTGCCAGCACAGAAAACATCTCCCATCGTGTTCTAGAGGCTGCACGGAGGTCTGCCGAGTGTTTTGCAAGAAGAGAAGGAAAGTTGTCCAAAACAGCTTGCAATCGAATGTTCATGTGAATAGAAAAGGCAGGAGAGTGGTCAGGTACTGTTTTCTCTCAGTTGGCAAGCTGCTCACACAATCGCAGTGTTGTACAGCTTGTTTCATCACCTTTGCGAAGTTGCCGCTCTCTCCGGCTCCCGGAGACGAAGAAGCTGCTTCTTCGCGCAAAGACGATTCTGCCGCTCACAGTGCTCTGCGGTGTGCGCCTTCTGCCGAAAGAGGTCCGGGAGCGGTGCTTAGCTCTGCAGAGCACCGTACCTTCGTCTTTAGCCTCTCTTCTCGTCTACATCTTAGCAAAAAGCTTTTCCACTCTGTCTGGCAAGGAGAAACTGTGCCAGCACAAAAAACATCTCCCATCGTGTTCTAGAGGCTGCACGGAGGTCTGCCGAGTGTTTTGCAAGAAGAGAAAGAAAGTTGTCCAAAACAGCTTGCAATCGAATGTTCAAGTGAATAGAAAAGGCAGGAGAGTGGTCAGGTACTGTTTTCTCTCAGTTGGCAAGCTGCGCACACAATCGCAGTGTTGTACAGCTTGTTTCATCACCTTTGAGAAGCTGCCGCTCTCTCCGGCTCCCGGAGACGAAGAAGCTGCTTCTTCGCGCAAAGACGATTCTGCCGCTCACAGTGCTCTGCGGTGTGCGCCTTCTGCGGAAAGACGTCCGGGAGCGGTGCTTAGCTCTGCAGAGCACCGTACCTTCGTCTTTAGCCTCTCTTCTCGTCTGCATCTTAGCAAAAAGCTTTTCCACTCTGTCTGGCAAGGAGAAACTGTGCCAGCACAGAAAACATCTCCCATCGTGTTCTAGAGGCTGCACGGAGGTCTGCCGAGTGTTTTGCAAGAAGAGAAAGAAAGTTGTCCAAAACAACTTGCAATCGAATGTTCATGTGAATGGAAAAGGCAGGAGAGTGGTCAGGTACTGTTTTCTCTCAGTTGGCACGCTGCTCACACAATCGCAGTGTTGTACAGCTTGTTTCATCACCTTTGCGAAGTTGCCGCTCTCTTCGGCTCCCGGTGACGAAGAAGCTGCTTCTTCGCGCAAAGACGATTCTGCCGCTCACAGTGCTCTGCGGTGTGCGCCTTCTGCCGAAAGACGCCCGGGAGCGGTGCTTAGCTCTGCAGAGCACCGTACCTTCGTCTTTAGCCTCTCTTCTCGTCTACATCTTAGCAAAAAGCTTTTCCACTCTGTCTGGCAAGGAGAAACTGTGCCAGCACAGAAAACATCTCCCATCGTGTTCTAGAGGCTGCACGGAGGTCTGCCGAGTGTTTTGCAAGAAGAGAAAGAAAGTTGTCCAAAACAGCTTGCAATCGAATGTTCATATGAATAGAAAAGGCAGGAGAGTGGTCAGGTACTGTTTTCTCTCAGTTGGCAAGCTGCGCACACAATCGCAGTGTTGTACAGCTTGTTTCATCACCTTTGCGAAGTTGCCGCTCTCTCCGGCTCCCGGAGACGAAGAAGCTGCTTCTTCGCGCAAAGACGATTCTGCCGCTCACAGTGCTCTGCGGTGTGCGCCTTCTGCCCAAAGAGGTCCGGAAGCGGTGCTTAGCTCTGCAGAGCACCGTACCTTCGTCTTTAGCCTCTCTTCTCGTCTACATCTTAGCAAAAAGCTTTTCCACTCTGTCTGGCAAGGAGAAACTGTGCCAGCACAAAAAACATCTCCCATCGTGTTCTAGAAGCTGCACGGAGGTCTGCCGAGTGTTTTGCAAGAAGAGAAAGAAAGTTGTCCAAAACAGCTTGCAATCGAATGTTCATGTGAATAGAAAAGGTAGGAGAGTGGTCAGGTACTGTTTTCTCTCACTTGGCAAGCTGCGCACACAATCGCAGTGTTGTACAGCTTGTTTCATCACCTTTGCGAAGTTGCCGCTCTCTCCGGCTCCCGGAGACGAAGAAGCTGCTTCTTCGCGCAAAGACGATTCTGCCGCTCACTGTGCTCTGCGGTGTGCGCCTTCTGCCGAAAGAGGTCCGGGAGCGGTGCTTAGCTCTACAGAGCACCGTACCTTCGTCTTTAGCCTCTCTTCTCGTCTACATCTTAGCAAAAAGCTTTTCCACTCTGTCTGGCAAGGAGAAACTGTGCCAGCACAGAAAACATCTCCCATCGTGTTCTAGAGGCTGCACGGAGGTCTGCCGAGTGTTTTGCAAGAAGAGAAAGAAAGTTGTCCAAAACAGCTTGCAATCGAATGTTCAAGTGAATAGAAAAGGCAGGAGAGTGGTCAGGTACTGTTTTCTCTCAGTTGGCAAGCTGCGCACACAATCGCAGTGTTGTACAGCTTGTTTCATCACCTTTGCGAAGTTGCCGCTCTCTCCGGCTCCCGGAGACGAAGAAGCTGCTTCTTCGCGCAAAGACGATTCTGCCGCTCACAGTGCTCTGCGGTGTGCGCCTTTTGCCGAAAGAGGTCCGGGAGCGGTGCTTAACTCTGCAGAGCACCGTACCTTCGTCTTTAGCCTCTCTTCTCGTCTACATCTTAGCAAAAAGCTTTTCCACTCTGTCTGGCAAGGAGAAACTGTGCCAGCACAGAAAACATCTCCCATCGTGTTCTGGAGGCTGCACGGAGGTCTGCCGAGTGTTTTGCAAGAAGAGAAAGAAAGTTGTCCAAAACAACTTGCAATCGAATGTTCATGTGAATGGAAAAGGCAGGAGAGTGGTCAGGTACTGTTTTCTCTCAGTTGGCACGCTGCTCACACAATCGCAGTGTTGTACAGCTTGTTTCATCACCTTTGCGAAGTTGCCGCTCTCTCCGGCTCCCGGAGACGAAGAAGCTGCTTCTTCGCGCAAAGACGATTCTGCCGCTCACAGTGCTCTGCGGTGTGCGCCTCCTGCCTAAAGAGGTCCGGAAGCGGTGCTTAGCTCTGCAGAGCACCGTACCTTCGTCTTTAGCCTCTCTTCTCGTCTGCATCTTAGCAAAAAGCTTTTCCACTCTGTCTGGCAAGGAGAAACTGTGCCAGCACAGAAAACATCTCCCATCGTGTTCTAGAGGCTGCACGGAGGTCTGCCTAGTGTTTTGCAAGAAGAGAAAGAAAGTTGTCCAAAACAACTTGCAATCGAATGTTCATGTGAATGGAATAGGAAGGAGAGTGGTCAGGTACTGTTTTCTCTCAGTTGGCACGCTGCTCACACAATCGCAGTGTTCTACAGCTTGTTTCATCACCTTTGCGAAGTTGCCGCTCTCTCCGGCTCCCGGTGACGAAGAAGCTGCTTCTTCGCGCAAAGACGATTCTGCCGCTCACTGTGCTCTGCGGTGTGCGCCTTCTGCCGAAAGAGGCACGGGAGCGGTGCTTAGCTCTGCAGAGCACCGTACCTTCGTCTTTAGCCTCTCTTCTCGTCTACATCTTAGCAAAAAGCTTTTCCACTCTGTCTGGCAAGGAGAAACTGTGCCAGCACAGAAAACATCTCCCATCGTGTTCTAGAGGCTGCACGGAGGTCTGCCGAGTGTTTTGCAAGAAGAGAAAGGAAGTTGTCCAAAACAGCTTGCAATCGAATGTTCATGTGAATAGAAAAGGCAGGAGAGTGGTCAGGTACTGTTTTCTCTCAGTTGGCAAGCTGCGCACACAATCGCAGTGTTGTACAGCTTGTTTCATCACCTTTGCGAAGTTGCCGCTCTCTCCGGCTCCCGGAGACGAAGAAGCTGCTTCTTCGCGCAAAGACGATTCTGCCGCTCACAGTGCTCTGCGCTGTGCGCCTTCTGCCGAAAGACGTCCGGGAGCGGTGCTTAGCTCTGCAGAGCACCGTACCTTCGTCTTTAGCCTCTCTTCTCGTCTACATCTTAGCAAAAAGCTTTTCCACTCTGTCTGGCAAGGAGAAACTGTGCCAGCACAAAAAATATCTCCCATCGTGTTCTAGAGGCTGCACGGAGGTCAGCCGAGTGTTTTGCAAGAAGAGAAAGAAAGTTGTCCAAAACAGCTTGCAATCGAATGTTCATGTGAATAGAAAAGGCAGGAGAGTGGTCAGGTACTGTTTTCTCTCAGTTGGCAAGCTGCGCCCACAATCGCAGTGTTGTACAGCTTGTTTCATCACCTTTGCGAAGTTGCCGCTCTCTCCGGCTCCCGGAGACGAAGAAGCTGCTTCTTCGCGCAAAGACGATTCTGCCGCTCACAGTGCTCTGCGGTTTACGCCTTCTGCCGAAAGACGTCCGGGAGCGGTGCTTAGCTCTCCAGAGCACCGTACCTTAGTCTTTAGCCTCTCTTCTCGTCTACATCTTAGCAAAAAGCTTTTCCACTCTGTCTGCCAAGGAGAAACTGTGCCAGCACAGAAAACATCTCCCATCGTGTTCTAGAGGCTGCACGGAGGTCTGCCTAGTGTTTTGCAAGAAGAGAAAGAAAGTTCTCCAAAACAACTTGCAATCGAATGTTCATGTGAATGGAAAAGGCACGAGAGTGGTCAGGTACTGTTTTCTCTCAGTTGGCACGCTGCTCACACAATCGCAGTGTTGTACAGCTTGTTTCATCACCTTTGCGAAGTTGCCGCTCTCTCCGGCTCCCGGAGACGAAGAAGCTGCTTCTTCGCGCAAAGACGATTCTGCCGCTCACAGTGCTCTGCGGTGTGCGCCTTCTGCCGAAAGAGGCACGGGAGCGGTGCTTAGCTCTGCAGAGCACCGTACCTTCGTCTTTAGCCTCTCTTCTCGTCTACATCTTAGCAAAAAGCTTTTCCACTCTGTCTGCCAAGGAGAAACTGTGCCAGCACAGAAAACATCTCCCATCGTGTTCTAGAGGCTGCACGCAGGTCTGCCGAGTGTTTTGCAAGAAGAGAAAGAAAGTTGTCCAAAACAGCTTGCAATCGAATGTTCATATGAATAGAAAAGGCAGGAGAGTGGTCAGGTACTGTTTTCTCTCACTTGGCAAGCTGCGCACACAATCGCAGTGTTGTACAGCTTGTTTCATCACCTTTGCGAAGTTGCCGCTCTCTCCGGCTCCCGGAGACGAAGAAGCTGCTTCTTCGCGCAAAGACGATTCTGCCGCTCACAGTGCTCTGCGGTGTGCGCCTTCTGCAAAAAGAGGTCCGGAAGCGGTGCTTAGCTCTGCAGAGCACCGTACCTTCGTCTTTAGCCTCTCTTCTCGTCTACATCTTAGCAAAAAGCTTTTCCACTCTGTCTGGCAAGGAGAAACTGTGCCAGCACAGAAAACATCTCCCATCGTGTTCTAGAGGCTGCACGGAGGTCTGCCGAGTGTTTTGCAAGAAGAGAAAGAAAGTTGTCCAAAACAGCTTGCAATCGAATGTTCATGTGAATAGAAAAGGCAGGAGAGTGGTCAGGTACTGTTTTCTCCCACTTGGCATGCTGCGCACACAATCGCAGTGTTGTACAGCTTGTTTCATCACCTTTGCGAAGCTGCCGCTCTCTCCGGCTCCCGGAGACGAAGAAGCTGCTTCTTCGCGCAAAGACGATTCTGCCGCTCACAGTGCTCTGCGGTGTGCGCCTTCTGCCGAAAGACGTCCGGGAGCGGTGCTTAGCTCTGCAGAGCACCGTACCTTCGTCTTTAGCCTCTCTTCTCGTCTACATCTTAGCAAAAAGCTTTTCCACTCTGTCTTGCAAGGAGAAACTGTGCCAGCACAGAAAACATCTCCCATCGTGTTCTAGAAGCTGCACGGAGGTCTGCCGAGTGTTTTGCAAGAAGAGAAAGAAAGTTGTCCAAAACAGCTTGCAATCGAATGTTCATGTGAATAGAAAAGGCAGGAGAGTGGTCAGGTACTGTTTTCTCTCACTTGGCAAGCTGCGCACACAATCGTAGTGTTGTACAGCTTGTTTCATCACCTTTGCCAAGTTGCCGCTCTCTCCGGCTCCCGGAGACGAAGAAGCTGCTTCTTCGCGCAAAGACGATTCTGCCGCTCACAGTGCTCTGCGGTGTGCGCCTTCTGCCCAAAGAGGCCTGGAAGCGGTGCTTAGCTCTGCAGAGCACCATACCTGCGTCTTTAGCCTCTCTTCTCGTCTACATCTTAGCAAAAAGCTTTTCCACTCTGTCTGGCAAGGAGAAACTGTGCCAGCACAGAAAACATCTCCCATCGTGTTCTAGAGGCTGCACGGAGGTCTGCCGAGTGTTTTGCAAGAAGAGAAAGAAAGTTGTCCAAAACAGCTTGCAATCGAATGTTCATGTGAATAGAAAAGGCAGGAGAGTGGTCAGGTACTGTTTTCTCTCAGTTAGCAAGCTGCGCACACAATCGCAGTGTTGTACAGCTTGTTTCATCACCTTTGCCAAGTTGCCGCTCTCTCCGGCTCCCGGAGACGAAGAAGCTGCTTCTTCGCGCAAAGACGATTCTGCCGCTCACAGTGCTCTGCGGTGTGCGCCTTCTGCCGAAAGAGGTCCGGGAGCTGTGCTTAGCTCTGCAGAGCACCGTACCTTCGTCTTTAGCCTCTCTTCTCGTCTACATCTTAGCAAAAAGCTTTTCCACTCTGTCTGGCAAGGAGAAACTGTGCCAGCACAAAAAACATCTCCCATCGTGTTCTAGAGGCTGCACGGAGGTCTGCCGAGTGTTTTGCAAGAAGAGAAAGAAAGTTGTCCAAAACAGCTTGCAATCGAATGTTCAAGTGAATAGAAAAGGCAGGAGAGTGGTCAGGTACTGTTTTCTCTCAGTTGGCAAGCTGCGCACACAATCGCAGTGTTGTACAGCTTGTTTCATCACCTTTGCGAAGTTGCCGCTCTCTCCGGCTCCCGGAGACGAAGAAGCTGCTTCTTCGCGCAAAGACGATTCTGCCGCTCACAGTGCTCTGCGGTGTGCGCCTTTTGCCGAAAGAGGTCCGGGAGCTGTGCTTAACTCTGCAGAGCACCGTACCTTCGTCTTTAGCCTCTCTTCTCGTCTACATCTTAGCAAAAAGCTTTTCCACTCTGTCTGGCAAGGAGAAACTGTGCCAGCACAGAAAACATCTCCCATCGTGTTCTAGAGGCTGCACGGAGGTCTGCCGAGTGTTTTGCAAGAAGAGAAAGAAAGTTGTCCAAAACAACTTGCAATCGAATGTTCATGTGAATGGAAAAGGCAGGAGAGTGGTCAGGTACTGTTTTCTCTCAGTTGGCACGCTGCTCACACAATCGCAGTGTTGTACAGCTTGTTTCATCACCTTTGCGAAGTTGCCGCTCTCTCCGGCTCCCGGAGACGAAGAAGCTGCTTCTTCGCGCAAAGACGATTCTGCCGCTCACAGTGCTCTGCGGTGTGCGCCTCCTGCCTAAAGAGGTCCGGAAGCGGTGCTTAGCTCTGCAGAGCACCGTACCTTCGTCTTTAGCCTCTCTTCTCGTCTGCATCTTAGCAAAAAGCTTTTCCACTCTGTCTGGCAAGGAGAAACTGTGCCAGCACAGAAAACATCTCCCATCGTGTTCTAGAGGCTGCACGGAGGTCTGCCTAGTGTTTTGCAAGAAGAGAAAGAAAGTTGTCCAAAACAACTTGCAATCGAATGTTCATGTGAATGGAATAGGAAGGAGAGTGGTCAGGTACTGTTTTCTCTCAGTTGGCACGCTGCTCACACAATCGCAGTGTTCTACAGCTTGTTTCATCACCTTTGCGAAGTTGCCGCTCTCTCCGGCTCCCGGTGACGAAGAAGCTGCTTCTTCGCGCAAAGACGATTCTGCCGCTCACTGTGCTCTGCGGTGTGCGCCTTCTGCCGAAAGAGGCACGGGAGCGGTGCTTAGCTCTGCAGAGCACCGTACCTTCGTCTTTAGCCTCTCTTCTCGTCTACATCTTAGCAAAAAGCTTTTCCACTCTGTCTGGCAAGGAGAAACTGTGCCAGCACAAAAAATATCTCCCATCGTGTTCTAGAGGCTGCACGGAGGTCAGCCGAGTGTTTTGCAAGAAGAGAAAGAAAGTTGTCCAAAACAGCTTGCAATCGAATGTTCATGTGAATAGAAAAGGCAGGAGAGTGGTCAGGTACTGTTTTCTCTCAGTTGGCAAGCTGCGCCCACAATCGCAGTGTTGTACAGCTTGTTTCATCACCTTTGCGAAGTTGCCGCTCTCTCCGGCTCCCGGAGACGAAGAAGCTGCTTCTTCGCGCAAAGACGATTCTGCCGCTCACAGTGCTCTGCGGTTTACGCCTTCTGCCGAAAGACGTCCGGGAGCGGTGCTTAGCTCTGCAGAGCACCGTACCTTAGTCTTTAGCCTCTCTTCTCGTCTACATCTTAGCAAAAAGCTTTTCCACTCTGTCTGGCATGGAGAAACTGTGCCAGCACAGAAAACATCTCCCATCGTCTTCTAGAGGCTGCACGGAGGTCTGCCTAGTGTTTTGCAAGAAGAGAAAGAAAGTTCTCCAAAACAACTTGCAATCGAATGTTCATGTGAATGGAAAAGGCAGGAGAGTGGTCAGGTACTGTTTTCTCTCAGTTGGCACGCTGCTCACACAATCGCAGTGTTGTACAGCTTGTTTCATCACCTTTGCGAAGTTGCCGCTCTCTCCGGCTCCCGGAGACGAAGAAGCTGCTTCTTCGCGCAAAGACGATTCTGCCGCTCACTGTGCTCTGCGGTGTGCGCCTTCTGCCGAAAGAGGCACGGGAGCGGTGCTTAGCTCTGCAGAGCACCGTACCTTCGTCTTTAGCCTCTCTTCTCGTCTACATCTTAGCAAAAAGCTTTTCCACTCTGTCTGCCAAGGAGAAACTGTGCCAGCACAGAAAACATCTCCCATCGTGTTCTAGAGGCTGCACGCAGGTCTGCCGAGTGTTTTGCAAGAAGAGAAAGAAAGTTGTCCAAAACAGCTTGCAATCGAATGTTCATATGAATAGAAAAGGCAGGAGAGTGGTCAGGTACTGTTTTCTCTCACTTGGCAAGCTGCGCACACAATCGCAGTGTTGTACAGCTTGTTTCATCACCTTTGCGAAGTTGCCGCTCTCTCCGGCTCCCGGAGACGAAGAAGCTGCTTCTTCGCGCAAAGACGATTCTGCCGCTCACAGTGCTCTGCGGTGTGCGCCTTCTGCAAAAAGAGGTCCGGAAGCGGTGCTTAGCTCTGCAGAGCACCGTACCTTCGTCTTTAGCCTCTCTTCTCGTCTACATCTTAGCAAAAAGCTTTTCCACTCTGTCTGGCAAGGAGAAACTGTGCCAGCACAGAAAACATCTCCCATCGTGTTCTAGAGGCTGCACGGAGGTCTGCCGAGTGTTTTGCAAGAAGAGAAAGAAAGTTGTCCAAAACAGCTTGCAATCGAATGTTCATGTGAATAGAAAAGGCAGGAGAGTGGTCAGGTACTGTTTTCTCTCAGTTGGCAAGCTGCGCACACAATCGCAGTGTTGTACAGCTTGTTTCATCACCTTTGCGAAGCTGCCGCTCTCTCCGGCTCCCGGAGACGAAGAAGCTGCTTCTTCGCGCAAAGACGATTCTGCCGCTCACAGTGCTCTGCGGTGTGCGCCTTCTGCCGAAAGACGTCCGGGAGCGGTGCTTAGCTCTGCAGAGCACCGTACCTTCGTCTTTAGCCTCTCTTCTCGTCTACATCTTAGCAAAAAGCTTTTCCACTCTGTCTTGCAAGGAGAAACTGTGCCAGCACAGAAAACATCTCCCATCGTGTTCTAGAAGCTGCACGGAGGTCTGCCGAGTGTTTTGCAAGAAGAGAAAGAAAGTTCTCCAAAACAACTTGCAATCGAATGTTCATGTGAATGGAAAAGGCAGGAGAGTGGTCAGGTACTGTTTTCTCTCAGTTGGCACGCTGCTCACACAATCGCAGTGTTGTACAGCTTGTTTCATCACCTTTGCGAAGTTGCCGCTCTCTCCGGCTCCCGGAGACGAAGAAGCTGCTTCTTCGCGCAAAGACGATTCTGCCGCTCACTGTGCTCTGCGGTGTGCGCCTTCTGCCGAAAGAGGCACGGGAGCGGTGCTTAGCTCTGCAGAGCACCGTACCTTCGTCTTTAGCCTCTCTTCTCGTCTACATCTTAGCAAAAAGCTTTTCCACTCTGTCTGCCAAGGAGAAACTGCGCCAGCACAGAAAACATCTCCCATCGTGTTCTAGAGGCTGCACGCAGGTCTGCCGAGTGTTTTGCAAGAAGAGAAAGAAAGTTGTCCAAAACAGCTTGCAATCGAATGTTCATATGAATAGAAAAGGCAGGAGAGTGGTCAGGTACTGTTTTCTCTCACTTGGCAAGCTGCGCACACAATCGCAGTGTTGTACAGCTTGTTTCATCACCTTTGCGAAGTTGCCGCTCTCTCCGGCTCCCGGAGACGAAGAAGCTGCTTCTTCGCGCAAAGACGATTCTGCCGCTCACAGTGCTCTGCGGTGTGCGCCTTCTGCAAAAAGAGGTCCGGAAGCGGTGCTTAGCTCTGCAGAGCACCGTACCTTCGTCTTTAGCCTCTCTTCTCGTCTACATCTTAGCAAAAAGCTTTTCCACTCTGTCTGGCAAGGAGAAACTGTGCCAGCACAGAAAACATCTCCCATCGTGTTCTAGAGGCTGCACGGAGGTCTGCCGAGTGTTTTGCAAGAAGAGAAAGAAAGTTGTCCAAAACAGCTTGCAATCGAATGTTCATGTGAATAGAAAAGGCAGGAGAGTGGTCAGGTACTGTTTTCTCTCAGTTGGCAAGCTGCGCACACAATCGCAGTGTTGTACAGCTTGTTTCATCACCTTTGCGAAGCTGCCGCTCTCTCCGGCTCCCGGAGACGAAGAAGCTGCTTCTTCGCGCAAAGACGATTCTGCCGCTCACAGTGCTCTGCGGTGTGCGCCTTCTGCCGAAAGACGTCCGGGAGCGGTGCTTAGCTCTGCAGAGCACCGTACCTTCGTCTTTAGCCTCTCTTCTCGTCTACATCTTAGCAAAAAGCTTTTCCACTCTGTCTTGCAAGGAGAAACTGTGCCAGCACAGAAAACATCTCCCATCGTGTTCTAGAAGCTGCACGGAGGTCTGCCGAGTGTTTTGCAAGAAGAGAAAGAAAGTTGTCCAAAACAGCTTGCAATCGAATGTTCATGTGAATAGAAAAGGCAGGAGAGTGGTCAGGTACTGTTTTCTCTCACTTGGCAAGCTGCGCACACAATCGTAGTGTTGTACAGCTTGTTTCATCACCTTTGCCAAGTTGCCGCTCTCTCCGGCTCCCGGAGACGAAGAAGCTGCTTCTTCGCGCAAAGACGATTCTGCCGCTCACAGTGCTCTGCGGTGTGCGCCTTCTGCCCAAAGAGGCCTGGAAGCGGTGCTTAGCTCTGCAGAGCACCATACCTGCGTCTTTAGCCTCTCTTCTCGTCTACATCTTAGCAAAAAGCTTTTCCACTCTGTCTGGCAAGGAGAAACTGTGCCAGCACAGAAAACATCTCCCATCGTGTTCTAGAGGCTGCACGGAGGTCTGCCGAGTGTTTTGCAAGAAGAGAAAGAAAGTTGTCCAAAACAGCTTGCAATCGAATGTTCATGTGAATAGAAAAGGCAGGAGAGTGGTCAGGTACTGTTTTCTCTCAGTTAGCAAGCTGCGCACACAATCGCAGTGTTGTACAGCTTGTTTCATCACCTTTGCCAAGTTGCCGCTCTCTCCGGCTCCCGGAGACGAAGAAGCTGCTTCTTCGCGCAAAGACGATTCTGCCGCTCACAGTGCTCTGCGGTGTGCGCCTTCTGCCGAAAGAGGTCCGGGAGCTGTGCTTAGCTCTGCAGAGCACCGTACCTTCGTCTTTAGCCTCTCTTCTCGTCTACATCTTAGCAAAAAGCTTTTCCACTCTGTCTGGCAAGGAGAAACTGTGCCAGCACAAAAAACATCTCCCATCGTGTTCTAGAGGCTGCACGGAGGTCTGCCGAGTGTTTTGCAAGAAGAGAAAGAAAGTTGTCCAAAACAGCTTGCAATCGAATGTTCAAGTGAATAGAAAAGGCAGGAGAGTGGTCAGGTACTGTTTTCTCTCAGTTGGCAAGCTGCGCACACAATCGCAGTGTTGTACAGCTTGTTTCATCACCTTTGCGAAGTTGCCGCTCTCTCCGGCTCCCGGAGACGAAGAAGCTGCTTCTTCGCGCAAAGACGATTCTGCCGCTCACAGTGCTCTGCGGTGTGCGCCTTTTGCCGAAAGAGGTCCGGGAGCTGTGCTTAACTCTGCAGAGCACCGTACCTTCGTCTTTAGCCTCTCTTCTCGTCTACATCTTAGCAAAAAGCTTTTCCACTCTGTCTGGCAAGGAGAAACTGTGCCAGCACAGAAAACATCTCCCATCGTGTTCTAGAGGCTGCACGGAGGTCTGCCGAGTGTTTTGCAAGAAGAGAAAGAAAGTTGTCCAAAACAACTTGCAATCGAATGTTCATGTGAATGGAAAAGGCAGGAGAGTGGTCAGGTACTGTTTTCTCTCAGTTGGCACGCTGCTCACACAATCGCAGTGTTGTACAGCTTGTTTCATCACCTTTGCGAAGTTGCCGCTCTCTCCGGCTCCCGGAGACGAAGAAGCTGCTTCTTCGCGCAAAGACGATTCTGCCGCTCACAGTGCTCTGCGGTGTGCGCCTCCTGCCTAAAGAGGTCCGGAAGCGGTGCTTAGCTCTGCAGAGCACCGTACCTTCGTCTTTAGCCTCTCTTCTCGTCTGCATCTTAGCAAAAAGCTTTTCCACTCTGTCTGGCAAGGAGAAACTGTGCCAGCACAGAAAACATCTCCCATCGTGTTCTAGAGGCTGCACGGAGGTCTGCCTAGTGTTTTGCAAGAAGAGAAAGAAAGTTGTCCAAAACAACTTGCAATCGAATGTTCATGTGAATGGAATAGGAAGGAGAGTGGTCAGGTACTGTTTTCTCTCAGTTGGCACGCTGCGCACACAATCGCAGTGTTGTACAGCTTGTTTCATCACCTTTGCGAAGTTGCCGCTCTCTCCGGCTCCCGGAGACGAAGAAGCTGCTTCTTCGCGCAAAGACGATTCTGCCGCTCACAGTGCTCTGCGGTGTGCGCCTTCTGCCGAAAGAGGCACGGGAGCGGTGCTTAGCTCTGAGAGGCACCGTACATGCTTCTTTAGCCTCTCTTCTCGTCTACATCTTAGCAAAAAGCTTTTCCACTCTGTCTGGCAAGGAGAAACTGTGCCAGCACAGAAAACATCTCCCATCGTGTTCTAGAGGCTGCACGGAGGTCTGCCGAGTGTTTTGCAAGAAGAGAAAGAAAGTTGTCCAAAACAGCTTGCAATCGAATGTTCATATGAATAGAAAAGGCAGGAGAGTGGTCAGGAACTGTTTTCTCTCAGTTGGCAAGCTGCGCACACAATCGCAGTGTTGTACAGCTTGTTTCATCACCTTTGCGAAGTTGCCGCTCTCTCCGGCTCCCGGAGACGAAGAAGCTGCTTCTTCGCGCAAAGACGATTCTGCCGCTCACAGTGCTCTGCGGTGTGCGCCTTCTGCCCAAAGAGGTCCGGAAGCGGTGCTTAGCTCTGCAGAGCACCGTACCTTCGTCTTTAGCCTCTCTTCTCGTCTACATCTTAGCAAAAAGCTTTTCCACTCTGTCTGGCAAGGAGAAACTGTGCCAGCACAAAAAACATCTCCCATCGTGTTCTAGAAGCTGCACGGAGGTCTGCCGAGTGTTTTGCAAGAAGAGAAAGAAAGTTGTCCAAAACAGCTTGCAATCGAATGTTCATGTGAATAGAAAAGGTAGGAGAGTGGTCAGGTACTGTTTTCTCTCACTTGGCAAGCTGCGCACACAATCGCAGTGTTGTACAGCTTGTTTCATCACCTTTGCGAAGTTGCCGCTCTCTCCGGCTCCCGGAGACGAAGAAGCTGCTTCTTCGCGCAAAGACGATTCTGCCGCTCACTGTGCTCTGCGGTGTGCGCCTTCTGCCGAAAGAGGTCCGGGAGCGGTGCTTAGCTCTACAGAGCACCGTACCTTCGTCTTTAGCCTCTCTTCTCGTCTACATCTTAGCAAAAAGCTTTTCCACTCTGTCTGGCAAGGAGAAACTGTGCCAGCACAGAAAACATCTCCCATCGTGTTCTAGAGGCTGCACGGAGGTCTGCCGAGTGTTTTGCAAGAAGAGAAAGAAAGTTGTCCAAAACAGCTTGCAATCGAATGTTCAAGTGAATAGAAAAGGCAGGAGAGTGGTCAGGTACTGTTTTCTCTCAGTTGGCAAGCTGCGCACACAATCGCAGTGTTGTACAGCTTGTTTCATCACCTTTGCGAAGTTGCCGCTCTCTCCGGCTCCCGGAGACGAAGAAGCTGCTTCTTCGCGCAAAGACGATTCTGCCGCTCACAGTGCTCTGCGGTGTGCGCCTTTTGCCGAAAGAGGTCCGGGAGCGGTGCTTAACTCTGCAGAGCACCGTACCTTCGTCTTTAGCCTCTCTTCTCGTCTACATCTTAGCAAAAAGCTTTTCCACTCTGTCTGGCAAGGAGAAACTGTGCCAGCACAGAAAACATCTCCCATCGTGTTCTGGAGGCTGCACGGAGGTCTGCCGAGTGTTTTGCAAGAAGAGAAAGAAAGTTGTCCAAAACAACTTGCAATCGAATGTTCATGTGAATGGAAAAGGCAGGAGAGTGGTCAGGTACTGTTTTCTCTCAGTTGGCACGCTGCTCACACAATCGCAGTGTTGTACAGCTTGTTTCATCACCTTTGCGAAGTTGCCGCTCTCTCCGGCTCCCGGAGACGAAGAAGCTGCTTCTTCGCGCAAAGACGATTCTGCCGCTCACAGTGCTCTGCGGTGTGCGCCTCCTGCCTAAAGAGGTCCGGAAGCGGTGCTTAGCTCTGCAGAGCACCGTACCTTCGTCTTTAGCCTCTCTTCTCGTCTGCATCTTAGCAAAAAGCTTTTCCACTCTGTCTGGCAAGGAGAAACTGTGCCAGCACAGAAAACATCTCCCATCGTGTTCTAGAGGCTGCACGGAGGTCTGCCTAGTGTTTTGCAAGAAGAGAAAGAAAGTTGTCCAAAACAACTTGCAATCGAATGTTCATGTGAATGGAATAGGAAGGAGAGTGGTCAGGTACTGTTTTCTCTCAGTTGGCACGCTGCTCACACAATCGCAGTGTTCTACAGCTTGTTTCATCACCTTTGCGAAGTTGCCGCTCTCTCCGGCTCCCGGTGACGAAGAAGCTGCTTCTTCGCGCAAAGACGATTCTGCCGCTCACTGTGCTCTGCGGTGTGCGCCTTCTGCCGAAAGAGGCACGGGAGCGGTGCTTAGCTCTGCAGAGCACCGTACCTTCGTCTTTAGCCTCTCTTCTCGTCTACATCTTAGCAAAAAGCTTTTCCACTCTGTCTGGCAAGGAGAAACTGTGCCAGCACAGAAAACATCTCCCATCGTGTTCTAGAGGCTGCACGGAGGTCTGCCGAGTGTTTTGCAAGAAGAGAAAGGAAGTTGTCCAAAACAGCTTGCAATCGAATGTTCATGTGAATAGAAAAGGCAGGAGAGTGGTCAGGTACTGTTTTCTCTCAGTTGGCAAGCTGCGCACACAATCGCAGTGTTGTACAGCTTGTTTCATCACCTTTGCGAAGTTGCCGCTCTCTCCGGCTCCCGGAGACGAAGAAGCTGCTTCTTCGCGCAAAGACGATTCTGCCGCTCACAGTGCTCTGCGCTGTGCGCCTTCTGCCGAAAGACGTCCGGGAGCGGTGCTTAGCTCTGCAGAGCACCGTACCTTCGTCTTTAGCCTCTCTTCTCGTCTACATCTTAGCAAAAAGCTTTTCCACTCTGTCTGGCAAGGAGAAACTGTGCCAGCACAAAAAATATCTCCCATCGTGTTCTAGAGGCTGCACGGAGGTCAGCCGAGTGTTTTGCAAGAAGAGAAAGAAAGTTGTCCAAAACAGCTTGCAATCGAATGTTCATGTGAATAGAAAAGGCAGGAGAGTGGTCAGGTACTGTTTTCTCTCAGTTGGCAAGCTGCGCCCACAATCGCAGTGTTGTACAGCTTGTTTCATCACCTTTGCGAAGTTGCCGCTCTCTCCGGCTCCCGGAGACGAAGAAGCTGCTTCTTCGCGCAAAGACGATTCTGCCGCTCACAGTGCTCTGCGGTTTACGCCTTCTGCCGAAAGACGTCCGGGAGCGGTGCTTAGCTCTCCAGAGCACCGTACCTTAGTCTTTAGCCTCTCTTCTCGTCTACATCTTAGCAAAAAGCTTTTCCACTCTGTCTGCCAAGGAGAAACTGTGCCAGCACAGAAAACATCTCCCATCGTCTTCTAGAGGCTGCACGGAGGTCTGCCTAGTGTTTTGCAAGAAGAGAAAGAAAGTTCTCCAAAACAACTTGCAATCGAATGTTCATGTGAATGGAAAAGGCACGAGAGTGGTCAGGTACTGTTTTCTCTCAGTTGGCACGCTGCTCACACAATCGCAGTGTTGTACAGCTTGTTTCATCACCTTTGCGAAGTTGCCGCTCTCTCCGGCTCCCGGAGACGAAGAAGCTGCTTCTTCGCGCAAAAGACGATTCTGCCGCTCACAGTGCTCTGCGGTGTGCGCCTTCTGCCGAAAGAGGCACGGGAGCGGTGCTTAGCTCTGCAGAGCACCGTACCTTCGTCTTTAGCCTCTCTTCTCGTCTACATCTTAGCAAAAAGCTTTTCCACTCTGTCTGCCAGGAGAAACTGTGCCAGCACAGAAAACATCTCCCATCGTGTTCTAGAGGCTGCACGCAGGTCTGCCGAGTGTTTTGCAAGAAGAGAAAGAAAGTTGTCCAAAACAGCTTGCAATCGAATGTTCATATGAATAGAAAAGGCAGGAGAGTGGTCAGGTACTGTTTTCTCTCACTTGGCAGCTGCGCACACAATCGCAGTGTTGTACAGCTTGTTTCATCACCTTTGCGAAGTTGCCGCTCTCTCCGGCTCCCGGAGACGAAGAAGCTGCTTCTTCGCGCAAAGACGATTCTGCCGCTCACAGTGCTCTGCGGTGTGCGCCTTCTGCAAAAAGAGGTCCGGAAGCGGTGCTTAGCTCTGCAGAGCACCGTACCTTCGTCTTTAGCCTCTCTTCTCGTCTACATCTTAGCAAAAAGCTTTTCCACTCTGTCTGGCAAGGAGAAACTGTGCCAGCACAGAAAACATCTCCCATCGTGTTCTAGAGGCTGCACGGAGGTCTGCCGAGTGTTTTGCAAGAAGAGAAAGAAAGTTGTCCAAAACAGCTTGCAATCGAATGTTCATGTGAATAGAAAAGGCAGGAGAGTGGTCAGGTACTGTTTTCTCCCACTTGGCATGCTGCGCACACAATCGCAGTGTTGTACAGCTTGTTTCATCACCTTTGCGAAGCTGCCGCTCTCTCCGGCTCCCGGAGACGAAGAAGCTGCTTCTTCGCGCAAAGACGATTCTGCCGCTCACAGTGCTCTGCGGTGTGCGCCTTCTGCCGAAAGACGTCCGGGAGCGGTGCTTAGCTCTGCAGAGCACCGTACCTTCGTCTTTAGCCTCTCTTCTCGTCTACATCTTAGCAAAAAGCTTTTCCACTCTGTCTTGCAAGGAGAAACTGTGCCAGCACAGAAAACATCTCCCATCGTGTTCTAGAAGCTGCACGGAGGTCTGCCGAGTGTTTTGCAAGAAGAGAAAGAAAGTTGTCCAAAACAGCTTGCAATCGAATGTTCATGTGAATAGAAAAGGCAGGAGAGTGGTCAGGTACTGTTTTCTCTCACTTGGCAAGCTGCGCACACAATCGTAGTGTTGTACAGCTTGTTTCATCACCTTTGCCAAGTTGCCGCTCTCTCCGGCTCCCGGAGACGAAGAAGCTGCTTCTTCGCGCAAAGACGATTCTGCCGCTCACAGTGCTCTGCGGTGTGCGCCTTCTGCCCAAAGAGGCCTGGAAGCGGTGCTTAGCTCTGCAGAGCACCATACCTGCGTCTTTAGCCTCTCTTCTCGTCTACATCTTAGCAAAAAGCTTTTCCACTCTGTCTGGCAAGGAGAAACTGTGCCAGCACAGAAAACATCTCCCATCGTGTTCTAGAGGCTGCACGGAGGTCTGCCGAGTGTTTTGCAAGAAGAGAAAGAAAGTTGTCCAAAACAGCTTGCAATCGAATGTTCATGTGAATAGAAAAGGCAGGAGAGTGGTCAGGTACTGTTTTCTCTCAGTTAGCAAGCTGCGCACACAATCGCAGTGTTGTACAGCTTGTTTCATCACCTTTGCCAAGTTGCCGCTCTCTCCGGCTCCCGGAGACGAAGAAGCTGCTTCTTCGCGCAAAGACGATTCTGCCGCTCACAGTGCTCTGCGGTGTGCGCCTTCTGCCGAAAGAGGTCCGGGAGCTGTGCTTAGCTCTGCAGAGCACCGTACCTTCGTCTTTAGCCTCTCTTCTCGTCTACATCTTAGCAAAAAGCTTTTCCACTCTGTCTGGCAAGGAGAAACTGTGCCAGCACAAAAAACATCTCCCATCGTGTTCTAGAGGCTGCACGGAGGTCTGCCGAGTGTTTTGCAAGAAGAGAAAGAAAGTTGTCCAAAACAGCTTGCAATCGAATGTTCAAGTGAATAGAAAAGGCAGGAGAGTGGTCAGGTACTGTTTTCTCTCAGTTGGCAAGCTGCGCACACAATCGCAGTGTTGTACAGCTTGTTTCATCACCTTTGCGAAGTTGCCGCTCTCTCCGGCTCCCGGAGACGAAGAAGCTGCTTCTTCGCGCAAAGACGATTCTGCCGCTCACAGTGCTCTGCGGTGTGCGCCTTTTGCCGAAAGAGGTCCGGGAGCTGTGCTTAACTCTGCAGAGCACCGTACCTTCGTCTTTAGCCTCTCTTCTCGTCTACATCTTAGCAAAAAGCTTTTCCACTCTGTCTGGCAAGGAGAAACTGTGCCAGCACAGAAAACATCTCCCATCGTGTTCTAGAGGCTGCACGGAGGTCTGCCGAGTGTTTTGCAAGAAGAGAAAGAAAGTTGTCCAAAACAACTTGCAATCGAATGTTCATGTGAATGGAAAAGGCAGGAGAGTGGTCAGGTACTGTTTTCTCTCAGTTGGCACGCTGCTCACACAATCGCAGTGTTGTACAGCTTGTTTCATCACCTTTGCGAAGTTGCCGCTCTCTCCGGCTCCCGGAGACGAAGAAGCTGCTTCTTCGCGCAAAGACGATTCTGCCGCTCACAGTGCTCTGCGGTGTGCGCCTCCTGCCTAAAGAGGTCCGGAAGCGGTGCTTAGCTCTGCAGAGCACCGTACCTTCGTCTTTAGCCTCTCTTCTCGTCTGCATCTTAGCAAAAAGCTTTTCCACTCTGTCTGGCAAGGAGAAACTGTGCCAGCACAGAAAACATCTCCCATCGTGTTCTAGAGGCTGCACGGAGGTCTGCCTAGTGTTTTGCAAGAAGAGAAAGAAAGTTGTCCAAAACAACTTGCAATCGAATGTTCATGTGAATGGAATAGGAAGGAGAGTGGTCAGGTACTGTTTTCTCTCAGTTGGCACGCTGCTCACACAATCGCAGTGTTCTACAGCTTGTTTCATCACCTTTGCGAAGTTGCCGCTCTCTCCGGCTCCCGGTGACGAAGAAGCTGCTTCTTCGCGCAAAGACGATTCTGCCGCTCACTGTGCTCTGCGGTGTGCGCCTTCTGCCGAAAGAGGCACGGGAGCGGTGCTTAGCTCTGCAGAGCACCGTACCTTCGTCTTTAGCCTCTCTTCTCGTCTACATCTTAGCAAAAAGCTTTTCCACTCTGTCTGGCAAGGAGAAACTGTGCCAGCACAAAAAATATCTCCCATCGTGTTCTAGAGGCTGCACGGAGGTCAGCCGAGTGTTTTGCAAGAAGAGAAAGAAAGTTGTCCAAAACAGCTTGCAATCGAATGTTCATGTGAATAGAAAAGGCAGGAGAGTGGTCAGGTACTGTTTTCTCTCAGTTGGCAAGCTGCGCCCACAATCGCAGTGTTGTACAGCTTGTTTCATCACCTTTGCGAAGTTGCCGCTCTCTCCGGCTCCCGGAGACGAAGAAGCTGCTTCTTCGCGCAAAGACGATTCTGCCGCTCACAGTGCTCTGCGGTTTACGCCTTCTGCCGAAAGACGTCCGGGAGCGGTGCTTAGCTCTGCAGAGCACCGTACCTTAGTCTTTAGCCTCTCTTCTCGTCTACATCTTAGCAAAAAGCTTTTCCACTCTGTCTGGCATGGAGAAACTGTGCCAGCAGAGAAAACATCTCCCATCGTCTTCTAGAGGCTGCACGGAGGTCTGCCTAGTGTTTTGCAAGAAGAGAAAGAAAGTTCTCCAAAACAACTTGCAATCGAATGTTCATGTGAATGGAAAAGGCAGGAGAGTGGTCAGGTACTGTTTTCTCTCAGTTGGCACGCTGCTCACACAATCGCAGTGTTGTACAGCTTGTTTCATCACCTTTGCGAAGTTGCCGCTCTCTCCGGCTCCCGGAGACGAAGAAGCTGCTTCTTCGCGCAAAGACGATTCTGCCGCTCACAGTGCTCTGCGGTGTGCGCCTTCTGCCGAAAGAGGCACGGGAGCGGTGCTTAGCTCTGCAGAGCACCGTACCTTCGTCTTTAGCCTCTCTTCTCGTCTACATCTTAGCAAAAAGCTTTTCCACTCTGTCTGCCAAGGAGAAACTGTGCCAGCACAGAAAACATCTCCCATCGTGTTCTAGAGGCTGCACGCAGGTCTGCCGAGTGTTTTGCAAGAAGAGAAAGAAAGTTGTCCAAAACAGCTTGCAATCGAATGTTCATATGAATAGAAAAGGCAGGAGAGTGGTCAGGTACTGTTTTCTCTCACTTGGCAAGCTGCGCACACAATCGCAGTGTTGTACAGCTTGTTTCATCACCTTTGCGAAGTTGCCGCTCTCTCCGGCTCCCGGAGACGAAGAAGCTGCTTCTTCGCGCAAAGACGATTCTGCCGCTCACAGTGCTCTGCGGTGTGCGCCTTCTGCAAAAAGAGGTCCGGAAGCGGTGCTTAGCTCTGCAGAGCACCGTACCTTCGTCTTTAGCCTCTCTTCTCGTCTACATCTTAGCAAAAAGCTTTTCCACTCTGTCTGGCAAGGAGAAACTGTGCCAGCACAGAAAACATCTCCCATCGTGTTCTAGAGGCTGCACGGAGGTCTGCCGAGTGTTTTGCAAGAAGAGAAAGAAAGTTGTCCAAAACAGCTTGCAATCGAATGTTCATGTGAATAGAAAAGGCAGGAGAGTGCTCAGGTACTGTTTTCTCTCAGTTGGCAAGCTGCGCACACAATCGCAGTGTTGTACAGCTTGTTTCATCACCTTTGCGAAGCTGCCGCTCTCTCCGGCTCCCGGAGACGAAGAAGCTGCTTCTTCGCGCAAAGACGATTCTGCCGCTCACAGTGCTCTGCGGTGTGCGCCTTCTGCCGAAAGACGTCCGGGAGCGGTGCTTAGCTCTGCAGAGCACCGTACCTTCGTCTTTAGCCTCTCTTCTCGTCTACATCTTAGCAAAAAGCTTTTCCACTCTGTCTTGCAAGGAGAAACTGTGCCAGCACAGAAAACATCTCCCATCGTGTTCTAGAAGCTGCACGGAGGTCTGCCGAGTGTTTTGCAAGAAGAGAAAGAAAGTTGTCCAAAACAGCTTGCAATCGAATGTTCATGTGAATAGAAAAGGCAGGAGAGTGGTCAGGTACTGTTTTCTCTCACTTGGCAAGCTGCGCACACAATCGTAGTGTTGTACAGCTTGTTTCATCACCTTTGCCAAGTTGCCGCTCTCTCCGGCTCCCGGAGACGAAGAAGCTGCTTCTTCGCGCAAAGACGATTCTGCCGCTCACAGTGCTCTGCGGTGTGCGCCTTCTGCCCAAAGAGGCCTGGAAGCGGTGCTTAGCTCTGCAGAGCACCATACCTGCGTCTTTAGCCTCTCTTCTCGTCTACATCTTAGCAAAAAGCTTTTCCACTCTGTCTGGCAAGGAGAAACTGTGCCAGCACAGAAAACATCTCCCATCGTGTTCTAGAGGCTGCACGGAGGTCTGCCGAGTGTTTTGCAAGAAGAGAAAGAAAGTTGTCCAAAACAGCTTGCAATCGAATGTTCATGTGAATAGAAAAGGCAGGAGAGTGGTCAGGTACTGTTTTCTCTCAGTTAGCAAGCTGCGCACACAATCGCAGTGTTGTACAGCTTGTTTCATCACCTTTGCCAAGTTGCCGCTCTCTCCGGCTCCCGGAGACGAAGAAGCTGCTTCTTCGCGCAAAGACGATTCTGCCGCTCACAGTGCTCTGCGGTGTGCGCCTTCTGCCGAAAGAGGTCCGGGAGCTGTGCTTAGCTCTGCAGAGCACCGTACCTTCGTCTTTAGCCTCTCTTCTCGTCTACATCTTAGCAAAAAGCTTTTCCACTCTGTCTGGCAAGGAGAAACTGTGCCAGCACAAAAAACATCTCCCATCGTGTTCTAGAGGCTGCACGGAGGTCTGCCGAGTGTTTTGCAAGAAGAGAAAGAAAGTTGTCCAAAACAGCTTGCAATCGAATGTTCAAGTGAATAGAAAAGGCAGGAGAGTGGTCAGGTACTGTTTTCTCTCAGTTGGCAAGCTGCGCACACAATCGCAGTGTTGTACAGCTTGTTTCATCACCTTTGCGAAGTTGCCGCTCTCTCCGGCTCCCGGAGACGAAGAAGCTGCTTCTTCGCGCAAAGACGATTCTGCCGCTCACAGTGCTCTGCGGTGTGCGCCTTTTGCCGAAAGAGGTCCGGGAGCTGTGCTTAACTCTGCAGAGCACCGTACCTTCGTCTTTAGCCTCTCTTCTCGTCTACATCTTAGCAAAAAGCTTTTCCACTCTGTCTGGCAAGGAGAAACTGTGCCAGCACAGAAAACATCTCCCATCGTGTTCTAGAGGCTGCACGGAGGTCTGCCGAGTGTTTTGCAAGAAGAGAAAGAAAGTTGTCCAAAACAACTTGCAATCGAATGTTCATGTGAATGGAAAAGGCAGGAGAGTGGTCAGGTACTGTTTTCTCTCAGTTGGCACGCTGCTCACACAATCGCAGTGTTGTACAGCTTGTTTCATCACCTTTGCGAAGTTGCCGCTCTCTCCGGCTCCCGGAGACGAAGAAGCTGCTTCTTCGCGCAAAGACGATTCTGCCGCTCACAGTGCTCTGCGGTGTGCGCCTCCTGCCTAAAGAGGTCCGGAAGCGGTGCTTAGCTCTGCAGAGCACCGTACCTTCGTCTTTAGCCTCTCTTCTCGTCTGCATCTTAGCAAAAAGCTTTTCCACTCTGTCTGGCAAGGAGAAACTGTGCCAGCACAGAAAACATCTCCCATCGTGTTCTAGAGGCTGCACGGAGGTCTGCCTAGTGTTTTGCAAGAAGAGAAAGAAAGTTGTCCAAAACAACTTGCAATCGAATGTTCATGTGAATGGAATAGGAAGGAGAGTGGTCAGGTACTGTTTTCTCTCAGTTGGCACGCTGCTCACACAATCGCAGT
Organism: Melozone crissalis; assembly: GCF_028551555.1. NCBI lineage: Eukaryota > Metazoa > Chordata > Aves > Passeriformes > Passerellidae > Melozone > Melozone crissalis. The sequence goes on from NW_026536129.1 coordinate 218,873, forward strand.
GTTCTACAGCTTGTTTCATCACCTTTGCGAAGTTGCCGCTCTCTCCGGCTCCCGGTGACGAAGAAGCTGCTTCTTCGCGCAAAGACGATTCTGCCGCTCACTGTGCTCTGCGGTGTGCGCCTTCTGCCGAAAGAGGCACGGGAGCGGTGCTTAGCTCTGCAGAGCACCGTACCTTCGTCTTTAGCCTCTCTTCTCGTCTACATCTTAGCAAAAAGCTTTTCCACTCTGTCTGGCAAGGAGAAACTGTGCCAGCACAGAAAACATCTCCCATCGTGTTCTAGAGGCTGCACGGAGGTCTGCCGAGTGTTTTGCAAGAAGAGAAAGGAAGTTGTCCAAAACAGCTTGCAATCGAATGTTCATCTGAATAGAAAAGGCAGGAGAGTGGTCAGGTACTGTTTTCTCTCAGTTGGCAAGCTGCGCACACAATCGCAGTGTTGTACAGCTTGTTTCATCACCTTTGCGAAGTTGCCGCTCTCTCCGGCTCCCGGAGACGAAGAAGCTGCTTCTTCGCGCAAAGACGATTCTGCCGCTCACAGTGCTCTGCGCTGTGCGCCTTCTGCCGAAAGACGTCCGGGAGCGGTGCTTAGCTCTGCAGAGCACCGTACCTTCGTCTTTAGCCTCTCTTCTCGTCTACATCTTAGCAAAAAGCTTTTCCACTCTGTCTGGCAAGGAGAAACTGTGCCAGCACAAAAAATATCTCCCATCGTGTTCTAGAGGCTGCACGGAGGTCAGCCGAGTGTTTTGCAAGAAGAGAAAGAAAGTTGTCCAAAACAGCTTGCAATCGAATGTTCATGTGAATAGAAAAGGCAGGAGAGTGGTCAGGTACTGTTTTCTCTCAGTTGGCAAGCTGCGCCCACAATCGCAGTGTTGTACAGCTTGTTTCATCACCTTTGCGAAGTTGCCGCTCTCTCCGGCTCCCGGAGACGAAGAAGCTGCTTCTTCGCGCAAAGACGATTCTGCCGCTCACAGTGCTCTGCGGTTTACGCCTTCTGCCGAAAGACGTCCGGGAGCGGTGCTTAGCTCTGCAGAGCACCGTACCTTAGTCTTTAGCCTCTCTTCTCGTCTACATCTTAGCAAAAAGCTTTTCCACTCTGTCTGCCAAGGAGAAACTGTGCCAGCACAGAAAACATCTCCCATCGTCTTCTAGAGGCTGCACGGAGGTCTGCCTAGTGTTTTGCAAGAAGAGAAAGAAAGTTGTCCAAAACAGCTTGCAATCGAATGTTCATGTGAATGGAAAAGGCAGGAGAGTGGTCAGGTACTGTTTTCTCTCAGTTGGCACGCTGCTCACACAATCGCAGTGTTGTACAGCTTGTTTCATCACCTTTGCGAAGTTGCCGCTCTCTCCGGCTCCCGGAGACGAAGAAGCTGCTTCTTCGCGCAAAGACGATTCTGCCGCTCACAGTGCTCTGCGGTGTGCGCCTTCTGCCGAAAGAGGCACGGGAGCGGTGCTTAGCTCTGCAGAGCACCGTACCTTCGTCTTTAGCCTCTCTTCTCGTCTACATCTTAGCAAAAAGCTTTTCCACTCTGTCTGCCAAGGAGAAACTGTGCCAGCACAGAAAACATCTCCCATCGTGTTCTAGAGGCTGCACGCAGGTCTGCCGAGTGTTTTGCAAGAAGAGAAAGAAAGTTGTCCAAAACAGCTTGCAATCGAATGTTCATATGAATAGAAAAGGCAGGACTGTGGTCAGGTACTGTTTTCTCTCACTTGGCAAGCTGCGCACACAATCGCAGTGTTGTACAGCTTGTTTCATCACCTTTGCGAAGTTGCCGCTCTCTCCGGCTCCCGGAGACGAAGAAGCTGCTTCTTCGCGCAAAGACGATTCTGCCGCTCACAGTGCTCTGCGGTGTGCGCCTTCTGCAAAAAGAGGTCCGGAAGCGGTGCTTAGCTCTGCAGAGCACCGTACCTTCGTCTTTAGCCTCTCTTCTCGTCTACATCTTAGCAAAAAGCTTTTCCACTCTGTCTGGCAAGGAGAAACTGTGCCAGCACAGAAAACATCTCCCATCGTGTTCTAGAGGCTGCACGGAGGTCTGCCGAGTGTTTTGCAAGAAGAGAAAGAAAGTTGTCCAAAACAGCTTGCAATCGAATGTTCATGTGAATAGAAAAGGCAGGAGAGTGGTCAGGTACTGTTTTCTCCCACTTGGCATGCTGCGCACACAATCGCAGTGTTGTACAGCTTGTTTCATCACCTTTGCGAAGCTGCCGCTCTCTCCGGCTCCCGGAGACGAAGAAGCTGCTTCTTCGCGCAAAGACGATTCTGCCGCTCACAGTGCTCTGCTGTGTGCGCCTTCTGCCGAAAGACGTCCGGGAGCGGTGCTTAGCTCTGCAGAGCACCGTACCTTCGTCTTTAGCCTCTCTTCTCGTCTACATCTTAGCAAAAAGCTTTTCCACTCTGTCTTGCAAGGAGAAACTGTGCCAGCACAGAAAACATCTCCCATCGTGTTCTAGAAGCTGCACGGAGGTCTGCCGAGTGTTTTGCAAGAAGAGAAAGAAAGTTGTCCAAAACAGCTTGCAATCGAATGTTCATGTGAATAGAAAAGGCAGGAGAGTGGTCAGGTACTGTTTTCTCTCACTTGGCAAGCTGCGCACACAATCGTAGTGTTGTACAGCTTGTTTCATCACCTTTGCCAAGTTGCCGCTCTCTCCGGCTCCCGGAGACGAAGAAGCTGCTTCTTCGCGCAAAGACGATTCTGCCGCTCACAGTGCTCTGCGGTGTGCGCCTTCTGCCCAAAGAGGCCTGGAAGCGGTGCTTAGCTCTGCAGAGCACCATACCTGCGTCTTTAGCCTCTCTTCTCGTCTACATCTTAGCAAAAAGCTTTTCCACTCTGTCTGGCAAGGAGAAACTGTGCCAGCACAGAAAACATCTCCCATCGTGTTCTAGAGGCTGCACGGAGGTCTGCCGAGTGTTTTGCAAGAAGAGAAAGAAAGTTGTCCAAAACAGCTTGCAATCGAATGTTCATGTGAATAGAAAAGGCAGGAGAGTGGTCAGGTACTGTTTTCTCTCAGTTAGCAAGCTGCGCACACAATCGCAGTGTTGTACAGCTTGTTTCATCACCTTTGCCAAGTTGCCGCTCTCTCCGGCTCCCGGAGACGAAGAAGCTGCTTCTTCGCGCAAAGACGATTCTGCCGCTCACAGTGCTCTGCGGTGTGCGCCTTCTGCCGAAAGAGGTCCGGGAGCGGTGCTTAGCTCTGCAGAGCACCGTACCTTCGTCTTTAGCCTCTCTTCTCGTCTACATCTTAGCAAAAAGCTTTTCCACTCTGTCTGGCAAGGAGAAACTTTGCCAGCACAGAAAACATCTCCCATCGTGTTCTAGAGGCTGCACGGAGGTCAGCCGAGTGTTTTGCAAGAAGAGAAAGAAAGTTGTCCAAAACAGCTTGCAACCGAATATTCATGTGAATAAAAAAGGCAGGAGAGTTGTCAGGTACTGTTTTCTCTCAGTTGGCACGCTGCTCACACAATCGCAGTGTTGTACAGCTTGTTTCATCACCTTTGCGAAGTTGCCGCTCTCTCCGGCTCCCGGAGACGAAGAAGCTGCTTCTTCGCGCAAAGACGATTCTGCCGCTCACAGTGCTCTGCGGTGTGCGCCTTCTGCCGAAAGAGGTCCGGGAGCGGTGCTTAGCTCTGCAGAGTACCATACGTGCTTCTATAGCCTCGCTTCTCGTCTACATCTTAGCAAAAAGATTTTCCACTCTGTCTGGCAAGGAGAAACTGTGCCAGCACAGAAAACATCTCCCATCGTGTTCTAGAGGCTGCACGGAGGTCTGCCGAGTGTTTTGCAAGAAGAGAAAGAAAATTGTCCAAAACAGCTTGCAATCGAATGTTCATGTGAATAGAAAAGGCAGGAGAGTGGTCAGGTACTGTTTTCTCTCAGTTGGCAAGCTGCGCACACAGTCGCAGTGTTGTACAGCTTGTTTCATCACCTTTGCGAAGTTGCCGCTCTCTCCGGCTCCCGGAGACGAAGAAGCTGCTTCTTCGCGCAAAGACGATTCTGCCGCTCACAGTGCTCTGCGGTGTGCGCCTTCTGCCGAAAGAGGCCCGGGAGCGGTGCTTAGCTCTGCAGAGCACCGTACCTTCGTCTTTAGCCTCTCTTTCGTCTACATCTTAGCAAAAGCTTTTCCACTCTGTCTGGCAAGGAGAAACTGTGCCAGCACAAAAAACATCTCCCATCGTGTTCTAGAGGCTGCACGGAGGTCTGCCGAGTGTTTTGCAAGAAGAGAAAGAAAGTTGTCCAAAACAGCTTGCAATCGAATGTTCAAGTGTATAGAAAAGGCAGGAGAGTGGTCAGGTACTGTTTTCTCTCAGTTGGCAAGCTGCGCACACAATCGCAGTGTTGTACAGCTTGTTTCATCACCTTTGCGAAGCTGCCGCTCTCTCCGGCTCCCGGAGACGAAGAAGCTGCTTCTTCGCGCAAAGACGATTCTGCTGCTCCCAGTGCTCTGCGGTGTGCGCCTTCTGCCGAAAGAGGTCCGGGAGCGGTGCTTAGCTCTGCAGAGCACCGTACCTTCGTCTTTAGCCTCTCTTCTAGTCTACATCTTAGCAAAAAGCTTTTCCACTCTGTCTGGCAAGGAGAAACTGTGCCAGCACAGAAAACATCTCCCATCGTGTTCTAGAGGCTGCACGGAGGTCTGCCGAGTGTTTTGCAAGAAGAGAAAGAAAGTTGTCCAAAACAGCTTGCAATCGAATGTTCATGTGAATAGAAAAGGCAGGAGAGTGGTCAGGTACTGTTTTCTCTCAGTTGGCAAGCTGCGCACACAATCGCAGTGTTGTACAGCTTGTTTCATCACCTTTGCGAAGTTGCCGCTCTCTCCGGCTCCCGGAGACGAAGAAGCTGCTTCTTCGCGCAAAGACGATTCTGCCGCTCACAGTGCTCTGCGGTGTGCGCCTTCTGCCGAAAAAGGTCCGGGAGCTGTGCTTAGCTCTGAGAAGCACCATACGTGCTTCTTTAGCCTCTCTTCTCGTCTACATCTTAGCAAAAAGCTTTTCCACTCTGTCTGGCAAGGAGAAACTGTGCCAGCACAGAAAACATCTCCCATCGTGTTCTAGAGGCTGCACGGAAGTCTGCCGATTGTTTTGCAAGAAGAGAAAGAAAGTTGTCCAAAACAGCTTGCAATCGAATGTTCATGTGAATAGAAAAGGCAGGAGAGTGGTCAGGTACTGTTTTCTCTCAGTTGGCAAGCTGCGCACACAATCGCAGTGTTGTACAGCTTGTTTCATCACCTTTGCGAAGTTGCCGCTCTCTCCGGCTCCCGGAGACGAAGAAGCTGCTTCTTCGCGCAAAGACGATTCTGCCGCTCACAGTGCTCTGCTGTGTGCGCCTTCTGCCGAAAGAGGTCCGGGAGCGGTGCTTAGCTCTGCAGAGCACCGTACCTTCGTCTTTAGCCTCTCTTCTCGTCTACATCTTAGCAAAAAGCTTTTCCACTCTGTCTGGCAAGGAGAAACTGTGCCAGCACAGAAAACATCACCCATCGTGTTCTAGAGGCTGCACGCAGGTCTGCCGAGTGTTTTGCAAGAAGAGAAAGAAAGTTGTCCAAAACAGCTTGCAATCGAATATTCATGTGAATAGAAAAGGCAGGAGAGTGGTCAGGTACTGTTTTCTCTCAGTTGGCAAGCTGCGCACACAATCGCAGTGTTGTACAGCTTGTTTCATCACCTTTGCGAAGTTGCCGCTCTCTCCGGCTCCCGGAGACGAAGAAGCTGCTTCTTCGCGCAAAGACGATTCTGCCGCTCACAGTGCTCTGCGGTGTGCGCCTTCTGCCGAAAGACGCCCGGGAGCGGTGCTTAGCTCTGCAGAGCACCGTACCTTCGTCTTTAGTCTCTCTTCTCGTCTACATCTTAGCAAAAAGCTTTTTCACTCTGTCTGGCAAGGAGAAACTGTGCCAGCACAGAAAACATCTCCCATCGTGTTCTAGAGGCTGCACGGAGGTCTGCCGAGTGTTTTGCAAGAAGAGAAAGAAAGTTGTCCAAAACAGCTTCCAATCGAATGTTCATGTGAATAGAAAAGGCAGGAGAGTGGTCAGGTACTGTTTTCTCTCAGTTGGCAAGCTGCGCACACAATCGCAGTGTTGTACAGCTTGTTTCATCACCTTTGCGAAGTTGCCGCTCTCTCCGGCTCCCGGAGACGAAGAAGCTGCTTCTTCGCGCAAAGACGATTCTGCCGCTCACAGTGCTCTGCGGTGTGCGCCTTCTGCCGAAAGACGCCCGGGAGCGGTGCTTAGCTCTGCAGAGCACCGTACCTTCGTCTTTAGCCTCTCTTCTCGTCTACATCTTAGCAAAAAGCTTTTCCACTCTGTCTGGCAAGGAGAAACTGTGCCAGCACAGAAAACATCTCCCATCGTGTTCTAGAGGCTGCACGGAGGTCTGCCGAGTGTTTTGCAAGAAGAGAAAGAAAGTTGTCCAAAACAGCTTGCAATCGAATGTTCATGTGAATAGAAAAGGCAGGAGAGTGGTCAGGTACTGTTTTCTCTCAGTTGGCAAGCTGCGCACACAATCGCAGTGTTGTACAGCTTGTTTCATCACCTTTGCGAAGTTGCCGCTCTCTCCGGCTCCCGGAGACGAAGAAGCTGCTTCTTCGCGCAAAGACGATTCTGCCGCTCACAGTGCTCTGCGGTGTGCGCCTTCTGCCGAAAGAGATCCGGGAGCGGTGCTTAGCTCTGCAGAGCACCGTACCTTCGTCTTTAGCCTCTCTTCTCGTCTACATCTTAGCAAAAATCTTTTCCACTCTGTCTGGCAAGGAGAAACTGTGCCAGCACAGAAAACATCTCCCATCGTGTTCTAGAGGCTGCACGGAGGTCTGCCGAGTGTTTTGCAAGAAGAGAAAGAAAGTTGTCCAAAACAGCTTGCAATCGAATATTCATGTGAATAGAAAAGGCAGGAGAGTGGTCAGGTACTGTTTTCTCTCAGTTGGCAGGCTGCGCAGACAATCGCAGTGTTGTACAGCTTGTTTCATCACCTTTGCGAAGTTGCCGCTCTCTCCGGCTCCCGGAGACGAAGAAGCTGCTTCTTCGCGCAAAGACGATTCTGCCGCTCACAGTGCTCTGCGGTGTGCGCCTTCTGCCGAAAGAGCCCCGGGAGCTGTGCTTAGCTCTGAGAAGCACCATACGTGCTTCTTTAGCCTCTCTTCTCGTCTACATCTTAGCAAAAAGCTTTTCCACTCTGTCTGGCAAGGAGAAACTGTGCCAGCACAGAAAACATCTCCCATCGTGTTCTAGAGGCTGCACGGAGGTCTGCCGAGTGTTTTGCAAGAAGAGAAAGAAAGTTGTCCAAAACAGCTTGCAATCGAATGTTCATGTGAATAGAAAAGGCAGGAGAGTGGTCAGGTACTGTTTTCTCTCAGTTGGCAAGCTGCGCACACAATCGCAGTGTTGTACAGCTTGTTTCATCACCTTTGCGAAGTTGCCGCTCTCTCCGGCTCCCGGAGACGAAGAAGCTGCTTCTTCGCGCAAAGACGATTCTGCCGCTCACAGTGCTCTGCGGTGTGCGCCTTTTGCCGAAAGAGGTCCGGGAGCGGTGCTTAACTCTGCAGAGCACCGTACCTTCGTCTTTAGCCTCTCTTCTCGTCTACATCTTAGCAAAAAGCTTTTCCACTCTGTCTGGCAAGGAGAAACTGTGCCAGCACAGAAAACATCTCCCATCGTGTTCTAGAGGCTGCACGGAGGTCTGCCGAGTGTTTTGCAAGAAGAGAAAGAAAGTTGTCCAAAACAACTTGCAATCGAATGTTCATGTGAATGGAAAAGGCAGGAGAGTGGTCAGGTACTGTTTTCTCTCAGTTGGCACGCTGCTCACACAATCGCAGTGTTGTACAGCTTGTTTCATCACCTTTGCGAAGTTGCCGCTCTCTCCGGCTCCCGGAGACGAAGAAGCTGCTTCTTCGCGCAAAGACGATTCTGCCGCTCACAGTGCTCTGCGGTGTGCGCCTCCTGCCTAAAGAGGTCCGGAAGCGGTGCTTAGCTCTGCAGAGCACCGTACCTTCGTCTTTAGCCTCTCTTCTCGTCTGCATCTTAGCAAAAAGCTTTTCCACTCTGTCTGGCAAGGAGAAACTGTGCCAGCACAGAAAACATCTCCCATCGTGTTCTAGAGGCTGCACGGAGGTCTGCCTAGTGTTTTGCAAGAAGAGAAAGAAAGTTGTCCAAAACAACTTGCAATCGAATGTTCATGTGAATGGAATAGGAAGGAGAGTGGTCAGGTACTGTTTTCTCTCAGTTGGCACGCTGCTCACACAATCGCAGTGTTCTACAGCTTGTTTCATCACCTTTGCGAAGTTGCCGCTCTCTCCGGCTCCCGGTGACGAAGAAGCTGCTTCTTCGCGCAAAGACGATTCTGCCGCTCACTGTGCTCTGCGGTGTGCGCCTTCTGCCGAAAGAGGCACGGGAGCGGTGCTTAGCTCTGCAGAGCACCGTACCTTCGTCTTTAGCCTCTCTTCTCGTCTACATCTTAGCAAAAAGCTTTTCCACTCTGTCTGCCAAGGAGAAACTGTGCCAGCACAGAAAACATCTCCCATCGTGTTCTAGAGGCTGCACGGAGGTCTGCCGAGTGTTTTGCTAGAAGAGAAAGGAAGTTGTCCAAAACAGCTTGCAATCGAATGTTCATCTGAATAGAAAAGGCAGGAGAGTGGTCAGGTACTGTTTTCTCTCAGTTGGCAAGCTGCGCACACAATCGCAGTGTTGTACAGCTTGTTTCATCACCTTTGCGAAGTTGCCGCTCTCTCCGGCTCCCGGAGACGAAGAAGCTGCTTCTTCGCGCAAAGACGATTCTGCCGCTCACAGTGCTCTGCGCTGTGCGCCTTCTGCCGAAAGACGTCCGGGAGCGGTGCTTAGCTCTGCAGAGCACCGTACCTTCGTCTTTAGCCTCTCTTCTCGTCTACATCTTAGCAAAAAGCTTTTCCACTCTGTCTGGCAAGGAGAAACTGTGCCAGCACAAAAAATATCTCCCATCGTGTTCTAGAGGCTGCACGGAGGTCAGCCGAGTGTTTTGCAAGAAGAGAAAGAAAGTTGTCCAAAACAGCTTGCAATCGAATGTTCATGTGAATAGAAAAGGCAGGAGAGTGGTCAGGTACTGTTTTCTCTCAGTTGGCAAGCTGCGCCCACAATCGCAGTGTTGTACAGCTTGTTTCATCACCTTTGCGAAGTTGCCGCTCTCTCCGGCTCCCGGAGACGAAGAAGCTGCTTCTTCGCGCAAAGACGATTCTGCCGCTCACAGTGCTCTGCGGTTTACGCCTTCTGCCGAAAGACTTCCGGGAGCGGTGCTTAGCTCTGCAGAGCACCGTACCTTCGTCTTTAGCCTCTCTTCTCGTCTACATCTTAGCAAAAAGCTTTTCCACTCTGTCTGCCAAGGAGAAACTGTGCCAGCACAGAAAACATCTCCCATCGTCTTCTAGAGGCTGCACGGAGGTCTGCCTAGTGTTTTGCAAGAAGAGAAAGAAAGTTCTCCAAAACAACTTGCAATCGAATGTTCATGTGAATGGAAAAGGCAGGAGAGTGGTCAGGTACTGTTTTCTCTCAGTTGGCACGCTCCTCACACAATCGCAGTGTTGTACAGCTTGTTTCATCACCTTTGCGAAGTTGCCGCTCTCTCCGGCTCCCGGAGACGAAGAAGCTGCTTCTTCGCGCAAAGACGATTCTGCCGCTCACAGTGCTCTGCGGTGTGCGCCTTCTGCCGAAAGAGGCACGGGAGCGGTGCTTAGCTCTGCAGAGCACCGTACCTTCGTCTTTAGCCTCTCTTCTCGTCTACATCTTAGCAAAAAGCTTTTCCACTCTGTCTGGCAAGGAGAAACTGTGCCAGCACAGAAAACATCTCCCATCGTGTTCTAGAGGCTGCACGGAGGTCTGCCGAGTGTTTTGCAAGAAGAGAAAGAAAGTTGTCCAAAACAGCTTGCAATCGAATGTTCATGTGAATAGAAAAGGCAGGAGAGTGGTCAGGTACTGTTTTCTCCCACTTGGCATGCTGCGCACACAATCGCAGTGTTGTACAGCTTGTTTCATCACCTTTGCGAAGCTGCCGCTCTCTCCGGCTCCCGGAGACGAAGAAGCTGCTTCTTCGCGCAAAGACGATTCTGCCGCTCACAGTGCTCTGCGATGTGCGCCTTCTGCCGAAAGACGTCCGGGAGCGGTGCTTAGCTCTGCAGAGCACCGTACCTTCGTCTTTAGCCTCTCTTCTCGTCTACATCTTAGCAAAAAGCTTTTCCACTCTGTCTTGCAAGGAGAAACTGTGCCAGCACAGAAAACATCTCCCATCGTGTTCTAGAAGCTGCACGGAGGTCTGCCGAGTGTTTTGCAAGAAGAGAAAGAAAGTTGTCCAAAACAGCTTGCAATCGAATGTTCATGTGAATAGAAAAGGCAGGAGAGTGGTCAGGTACTGTTTTCTCTCACTTGGCAAGCTGCGCACACAATCGTAGTGTTGTACAGCTTGTTTCATCACCTTTGCCAAGTTGCCGCTCTCTCCGGCTCCCGGAGACGAAGAAGCTGCTTCTTCGCGCAAAGACGATTCTGCCGCTCACAGTGCTCTGCGGTGTGCGCCTTCTGCCCAAAGAGGCCTGGAAGCGGTGCTTAGCTCTGCAGAGCACCATACCTGCGTCTTTAGCCTCTCTTCTCGTCTACATCTTAGCAAAAAGCTTTTCCACTCTGTCTGGCAAGGAGAAACTGTGCCAGCACAGAAAACATCTCCCATCGTGTTCTAGAGGCTGCACGGAGGTCTGCCGAGTGTTTTGCAAGAAGAGAAAGAAAGTTGTCCAAAACAGCTTGCAATCGAATGTTCATGTGAATAGAAAAGGCAGGAGAGTGGTCAGGTACTGTTTTCTCTCAGTTAGCAAGCTGCGCACACAATCGCAGTGTTGTACAGCTTGTTTCATCACCTTTGCCAAGTTGCCGCTCTCTCCGGCTCCCGGAGACGAAGAAGCTGCTTCTTCGCGCAAAGACGATTCTGCCGCTCACAGTGCTCTGCGGTGTGCGCCTTCTGCCGAAAGAGGTCCGGGAGCGGTGCTTAGCTCTGCAGAGCACCGTACCTTCGTCTTTAGCCTCTCTTCTCGTCTACATCTTAGCAAAAAGCTTTTCCACTCTGTCTGGCAAGGAGAAACTTTGCCAGCACAGAAAACATCTCCCATCGTGTTCTAGAGGCTGCACGGAGGTCAGCCGAGTGTTTTGCAAGAAGAGAAAGAAAGTTGTCCAAAACAGCTTGCAACCGAATATTCATGTGAATAAAAAAGGCAGGAGAGTTGTCAGGTACTGTTTTCTCTCAGTTGGCACGCTGCTCACACAATCGCAGTGTTGTACAGCTTGTTTCATCACCTTTGCGAAGTTGCCGCTCTCTCCGGCTCCCGGAGACGAAGAAGCTGCTTCTTCGCGCAAAGACGATTCTGCCGCTCACAGTGCTCTGCGGTGTGCGCCTTCTGCCGAAAGAGGTCCGGGAGCGGTGCTTAGCTCTGCAGAGTACCATACGTGCTTCTATAGCCTCGCTTCTCGTCTACATCTTAGCAAAAAGCTTTTCCACTCTGTCTGGCAAGGAGAAACTGTGCCAGCACAGAAAACATCTCCCATCGTGTTCTAGAGGCTGCACGGAGGTCTGCCGAGTGTTTTGAAGAAGAGAAAGTAAATTGTCCAAAACAGCTTGCAATCGAATGTTCATGTGAATAGAAAAGGCAGGAGAGTGGTCAGGTACTGTTTTCTCTCAGTTGGCAAGCTGCGCACACAATCGCAGTGTTGTACAGCTTGTTTCATCACCTTTGCGAAGCTGCCGCTCTCTCCGGCTCCCGGAGACGAAGAAGCTGCTTCTTCGCGCAAAGACGATTCTGCCGCTCACAGTGCTCTGCGCTGTGCGCCTTCTGCCGAAAGAGGCCCGGGAGCGGTGCTTAGCTCTGCAGAGCACCGTACCTTCGTCTTTAGCCTCTCTTCTCGTCTACATCTTAGCAAAAAGCTTTTCCACTCTGTCTGGCAAGGAGAAACTTTGCCAGCACAGAAAACATCTCCCATCGTGTTCTAGAGGCTGCACGGAGGTCAGCCGAGTGTTTTGCAAGAAGAGAAAGAAAGTGGTCCAAAACAGCTTGCAACCGAATGTTCATGTGAATAGAAAAGGCAGGAGAGTGGTCAGGTACTGTTTTCTCTCAGTTAGCAAGCTGCGCACACAATCGCAGTGTTGTACAGCTTGTTTCATCACCTTTGCGAAGTTGCCGCTCTCTCCGGCTCCCGGAGACGAAGAAGCTGCTTCTTCGCGCAAAGGCGATTCTGCCGCTCACAGTGCTCTGCGGTGTGCGCCTTCTGCCGAAAGAGGTCCGGGAGCGGTGCTTAGCTCTGCAGAGCACCGTACCTTCGTCTTTAGCCTCTCTTCTCGTCTACATCTTAGCAAAAAGCTTTTCCACTCTGTCTGGCAAGGAGAAACTGTGCCAGCACAAAAAACATCTCCCATCGTGTTCTAGAGGCTGCACGGAGGTCTGCCGAGTGTTTTGCAAGAAGAGAAAGAAAGTTGTCCAAAACAGCTTGCAACCGAATATTCATGTGAATAAAAAAGGCAGGAGAGTTGTCAGGTACTGTTTTCTCTCAGTTGGAAAGCTGCGCACACAATCGCAGTGTTGTACAGCTTGTTTCATCACCTTTGCGAAGTTGCCGCTCTCTCCGGCTCCCGGAGACGAAGAAGCTGCTTCTTCGCGCAAAGACGATTCTGCCGCTCACAGTGCTCTGCGGTGTGCGCCTTCTGCCGAAAGAGGCACTGGAGCGGTGCTTAGCTCTGCAGACTACCATACTTGCTTCTATAGCCTCGCTTCTCGTCTACATCTTAGCAAAAAGCTTTTCCACTCTGTCTGGCAAGGAGAAACTGTGCCAGCACAGAAAACATCTCCCATCGTGTTCTAGAGGCTGCACGGAGGTCTGCCGAGTGTTTTGCAAGAAGAGAAAGAAAATTGTCCAAAACAGCTTGCAATCGAATGTTCATGTGAATAGAAAAGGCAGGAGAGTGGTCAGGTACTGTTTTCTCTCAGTTGGCAAGCTGCGCACACAGTCGCAGTGTTGTACAGCTTGTTTCATCACCTTTGCGAAGTTGCCGCTCTCTCCGGCTCCCGGAGACGAAGAAGCTGCTTCTTCGCGCAAAGACGATTCTGCCGCTCACAGTGCTCTGCGGTGTGCGCCTTCTGCCGAAAGAGGCCCGGGAGCGGTGCTTAGCTCTGCAGAGCACCGTACCTTCGTCTTTAGCCTCTCTTCTCGTCTACATCTTAGCAAAAAGCTTTTCCACTCTGTCTGGCAAGGAGAAACTTTGCCAGCACAGAAAACATCTCCCATCGTCTTCTAGAGGCTGCACGGAGGTCTGCCGAGTGTTTTGCAAGAAGAGAAAGAAAGTTGTCCAAAACAACTTGCAATCGAATGTTCATGTGAATGGAAAAGGCAGGAGAGTGGTCAGGTACTGTTTTCTCTCACTTGGCACGCTGCTCACACAATCGCAGTGTTGTACAGCTTATTTCATCACCTTTGCGAAGTTGCCGCTCTCTCCGGCTCCCGGAGACGAAGAAGCTGCTTCTTCGCGCAAAGACGATTCTGCCGCTCACAGTGCTCTGCGGTGTGCGCCTTCTGCCGAAAGAGCCCCGGGAGCGGTGCTTAGCTCTGCAGAGCACCGTACCTTCGTCTTTAGCCTCTCTTTCGTCTACATCTTAGCAAAAGCTTTTCCACTCTGTCTGGCAAGGAGAAACTGTGCCAGCACAAAAAACATCTCCCATCGTGTTCTAGAGGCTGCACGGAGGTCTGCCGAGTGTTTTGCAAGAAGAGAAAGAAAGTTGTCCAAAACAGCTTGCAATCGAATGTTCAAGTGTATAGAAAAGGCAGGAGAGTGGTCAGGTACTGTTTTCTCTCAGTTGGCAAGCTGCGCACACAATCGCAGTGTTGTACAGCTTGTTTCATCACCTTTGCGAAGTTGCCGCTCTCTCCGGCTCCCGGAGACGAAGAAGCTGCTTCTTCGCGCAAAGACGATTCTGCCGCTCACAGTGCTCTGCGGTGTGCGCCTTCTGCCGAAAGAGGTCCGGGAGCGGTGCTTAGCTCTGCAGAGCACCGTACCTTCGTCTTTAGCCTCTCTTCTAGTCTACATCTTAGCAAAAAGCTTTTCCACTCTGTCTGGCAAGGAGAAACTGTGCCAGCACAGAAAACATCTCCCATCGTGTTCTAGAGGCTGCACGGAGGTCTGCCGAGTGTTTTGCAAGAAGAGAAAGAAAGTTGTCCAAAACAGCTTGCAATCGAATGTTCATGTGAATAGAAAAGGCAGGAGAGTGGTCAGGTACTGTTTTCTCTCAGTTGGCAAGCTGCGCACACAATCGCAGTGTTGTACAGCTTGTTTCATCACCTTTGCGAAGTTGCCGCTCTCTCCGGCTCCCGGAGACGAAGAAGCTGCTTCTTCGCGCAAAGACGATTCTGCCGCTCACAGTGCTCTGCGGTGTGCGCCTTCTGCCGAAAGACGCCCGGGAGCGGTGCTTAGCTCTGCAGAGCACCGTACCTTCGTCTTTAGCCTCTCTTCTCGTCTACATCTTAGCAAAAAGCTTTTCCACTCTGTCTGGCAAGGAGAAACTGTGCCAGCACAGAAAACATCTCCCATCGTGTTCTAGAGGCTGCACGGAGGTCTGCCGAGTGTTTTGCAAGAAGAGAAAGAAAGTTGTCCAAAACAGCTTGCAATCGAATGTTCATGTGAATAGAAAAGGCAGGAGAGTGGTCAGGTACTGTTTTCTCTCAGTTGGCAAGCTGCGCACACAATCGCAGTGTTGTACAGCTTGTTTCATCACCTTTGCGAAGTTGCCGCTCTCTCCGGCTCCCGGAGACGAAGAAGCTGCTTCTTCGCGCAAAGACGATTCTGCCGCTCACAGTGCTCTGCGGTGTGCGCCTTTTGCCGAAAGAGGTCCGGGAGCGGTGCTTAACTCTGCAGAGCACCGTACCTTCGTCTTTAGCCTCTCTTCTCGTCTACATCTTAGCAAAAAGCTTTTCCACTCTGTCTGGCAAGGAGAAACTGTGCCAGCACAGAAAACATCTCCCATCGTGTTCTAGAGGCTGCACGGAGGTCTGCCGAGTGTTTTGCAAGAAGAGAAAGAAAGTTGTCCAAAACAACTTGCAATCGAATGTTCATGTGAATGGAAAAGGCAGGAGAGTGGTCAGGTACTGTTTTCTCTCAGTTGGCACGCTGCTCACACAATCGCAGTGTTGTACAGCTTGTTTCATCACCTTTGCGAAGTTGCCGCTCTCTCCGGCTCCCGGAGACGAAGAAGCTGCTTCTTCGCGCAAAGACGATTCTGCCGCTCACAGTGCTCTGCGGTGTGCGCCTCCTGCCTAAAGAGGTCCGGAAGCGGTGCTTAGCTCTGCAGAGCACCGTACCTTCGTCTTTAGCCTCTCTTCTCGTCTGCATCTTAGCAAAAAGCTTTTCCACTCTGTCTGGCAAGGAGAAACTGTGCCAGCACAGAAAACATCTCCCATCGTGTTCTAGAGGCTGCACGGAGGTCTGCCTAGTGTTTTGCAAGAAGAGAAAGAAAGTTGTCCAAAACAACTTGCAATCGAATGTTCATCTGAATAGAAAAGGCAGGAGAGTGGTCAGGTACTGTTTTCTCTCAGTTGGCAAGCTGCGCACACAATCGCAGTGTTGTACAGCTTGTTTCATCACCTTTGCGAAGTTGCCGCTCTCTCCGGCTCCCGGAGACGAAGAAGCTGCTTCTTCGCGCAAAGACGATTCTGCCGCTCACAGTGCTCTGCGCTGTGCGCCTTCTGCCGAAAGACGTCCGGGAGCGGTGCTTAGCTCTGCAGAGCACCGTACCTTCGTCTTTAGCCTCTCTTCTCGTCTACATCTTAGCAAAAAGCTTTTCCACTCTGTCTGGCAAGGAGAAACTGTGCCAGCACAAAAAATATCTCCCATCGTGTTCTAGAGGCTGCACGGAGGTCAGCCGAGTGTTTTGCAAGAAGAGAAAGAAAGTTGTCCAAAACAGCTTGCAATCGAATGTTCATGTGAATAGAAAAGGCAGGAGAGTGGTCAGGTACTGTTTTCTCTCAGTTGGCAAGCTGCGCCCACAATCGCAGTGTTGTACAGCTTGTTTCATCACCTTTGCGAAGTTGCCGCTCTCTCCGGCTCCCGGAGACGAAGAAGCTGCTTCTTCGCGCAAAGACGATTCTGCCGCTCACAGTGCTCTGCGGTGTGCGCCTTCTGCCGAAAGAGGCACGGGAGCGGTGCTTAGCTCTGCAGAGCACCGTACCTTCGTCTTTAGCCTCTCTTCTCGTCTACATCTTAGCAAAAAGCTTTTCCACTCTGTCTGCCAAGGAGAAACTGTGCCAGCACAGAAAACATCTCCCATCGTGTTCTAGAGGCTGCACGGAGGTCTGCCGAGTGTTTTGCAAGAAGAGAAAGAAAGTTGTCCAAAACAGCTTGCAATCGAATGTTCATGTGAATAGAAAAGGCAGGAGAGTGGTCAGGTACTGTTTTCTCCCACTTGGCATGCTGCGCACACAATCGCAGTGTTGTACAGCTTGTTTCATCACCTTTGCGAAGCTGCCGCTCTCTCCGGCTCCCGGAGACGAAGAAGCTGCTTCTTCGCGCAAAGACGATTCTGCCGCTCACAGTGCTCTGCGGTGTGCGCCTTCTGCCGAAAGACGTCCGGGAGCGGTGCTTAGCTCTGCAGAGCACCGTACCTTCGTCTTTAGCCTCTCTTCTCGTCTACATCTTAGCAAAAAGCTTTTCCACTCTGTCTTGCAAGGAGAAACTGTGCCAGCACAGAAAACATCTCCCATCGTGTTCTAGAAGCTGCACGGAGGTCTGCCGAGTGTTTTGCAAGAAGAGAAAGAAAGTTGTCCAAAACAGCTTGCAATCGAATGTTCATGTGAATAGAAAAGGCAGGAGAGTGGTCAGGTACTGTTTTCTCTCACTTGGCAAGCTGCGCACACAATCGTAGTGTTGTACAGCTTGTTTCATCACCTTTGCCAAGTTGCCGCTCTCTCCGGCTCCCGGAGACGAAGAAGCTGCTTCTTCGCGCAAAGACGATTCTGCCGCTCACAGTGCTCTGCGGTGTGCGCCTTCTGCCCAAAGAGGCCTGGAAGCGGTGCTTAGCTCTGCAGAGCACCATACCTGCGTCTTTAGCCTCTCTTCTCGTCTACATCTTAGCAAAAAGCTTTTCCACTCTGTCTGGCAAGGAGAAACTGTGCCAGCACAGAAAACATCTCCCATCGTGTTCTAGAGGCTGCACGCAGGTCTGCCGAGTGTTTTGCAAGAAGAGAAAGAAAGTTGTCCAAAACAGCTTGCAATCGAATGTTCATGTGAATAGAAAAGGCAGGAGAGTGGTCAGGTACTGTTTTCTCTCAGTTAGCAAGCTGCGCACACAATCGCAGTGTTGTACAGCTTGTTTCATCACCTTTGCCAAGTTGCCGCTCTCTCCGGCTCCCGGAGACGAAGAAGCTGCTTCTTCGCGCAAAGACGATTCTGCCGCTCACAGTGCTCTGCGGTGTGCGCCTTCTGCCGAAAGAGGTCCGGGAGCGGTGCTTAGCTCTGCAGAGCACCGTACCTTCGTCTTTAGCCTCTCTTCTCGTCTACATCTTAGCAAAAAGCTTTTCCACTCTGTCTGGCAAGGAGAAACTGTGCCAGCACAGAAAACATCTCCCATCGTGTTCTAGAGGCTGCACGGAGGTCAGCCGAGTGTTTTGCAAGAAGAGAAAGAAAGTTGTCCAAAACAGCTTGCAACCGAATATTCATGTGAATAAAAAAGGCAGGAGAGTTGTCAGGTACTGTTTTCTCTCAGTTGGCACGCTGCTCACACAATCGCAGTGTTGTACAGCTTGTTTCATCACCTTTGCGAAGTTGCCGCTCTCTCCGGCTCCCGGAGACGAAGAAGCTGCTTCTTCGCGCAAAGACGATTCTGCCGCTCACAGTGCTCTGCGGTGTGCGCCTTCTGCCGAAAGAGGTCCGGGAGCGGTGCTTAGCTCTGCAGAGTACCATACGTGCTTCTATAGCCTCGCTTCTCGTCTACATCTTAGCAAAAAGCTTTTCCACT
Source organism: Melozone crissalis (assembly GCF_028551555.1). Classification (NCBI taxonomy): domain Eukaryota; kingdom Metazoa; phylum Chordata; class Aves; order Passeriformes; family Passerellidae; genus Melozone; species Melozone crissalis. The sequence continues at coordinate 236,846 of NW_026536129.1, forward strand.
CTGTCTGGCAAGGAGAAACTGTGCCAGCACAGAAAACATCTCCCATCGTGTTCTAGAGGCTGCACGGAGGTCTGCCGAGTGTTTTGAAGAAGAGAAAGTAAATTGTCCAAAACAGCTTGCAATCGAATGTTCATGTGAATAGAAAAGGCAGGAGAGTGGTCAGGTACTGTTTTCTCTCAGTTGGCAAGCTGCGCACACAATCGCAGTGTTGTACAGCTTGTTTCATCACCTTTGCGAAGCTGCCGCTCTCTCCGGCTCCCGGAGACGAAGAAGCTGCTTCTTCGCGCAAAGACGATTCTGCCGCTCACAGTGCTCTGCGCTGTGCGCCTTCTGCCGAAAGAGGCCCGGGAGCGGTGCTTAGCTCTGCAGAGCACCGTACCTTCGTCTTTAGCCTCTCTTCTCGTCTACATCTTAGCAAAAAGCTTTTCCACTCTGTCTGGCAAGGAGAAACTTTGCCAGCACAGAAAACATCTCCCATCGTGTTCTAGAGGCTGCACGGAGGTCAGCCGAGTGTTTTGCAAGAAGAGAAAGAAAGTGGTCCAAAACAGCTTGCAACCGAATGTTCATGTGAATAGAAAAGGCAGGAGAGTGGTCAGGTACTGTTTTCTCTCAGTTAGCAAGCTGCGCACACAATCGCAGTGTTGTACAGCTTGTTTCATCACCTTTGCGAAGTTGCCGCTCTCTCCGGCTCCCGGAGACGAAGAAGCTGCTTCTTCGCGCAAAGGCGATTCTGCCGCTCACAGTGCTCTGCGGTGTGCGCCTTCTGCCGAAAGAGGTCCGGGAGCGGTGCTTAGCTCTGCAGAGCACCGTACCTTCGTCTTTAGCCTCTCTTCTCGTCTACATCTTAGCAAAAAGCTTTTCCACTCTGTCTGGCAAGGAGAAACTGTGCCAGCACAAAAAACATCTCCCATCGTGTTCTAGAGGCTGCACGGAGGTCTGCCGAGTGTTTTGCAAGAAGAGAAAGAAAGTTGTCCAAAACAGCTTGCAACCGAATATTCATGTGAATAAAAAAGGCAGGAGAGTTGTCAGGTACTGTTTTCTCTCAGTTGGAAAGCTGCGCACACAATCGCAGTGTTGTACAGCTTGTTTCATCACCTTTGCGAAGTTGCCGCTCTCTCCGGCTCCCGGAGACGAAGAAGCTGCTTCTTCGCGCAAAGACGATTCTGCCGCTCACAGTGCTCTGCGGTGTGCGCCTTCTGCCGAAAGAGGCACTGGAGCGGTGCTTAGCTCTGCAGACTACCATACTTGCTTCTATAGCCTCGCTTCTCGTCTACATCTTAGCAAAAAGCTTTTCCACTCTGTCTGGCAAGGAGAAACTGTGCCAGCACAGAAAACATCTCCCATCGTGTTCTAGAGGCTGCACGGAGGTCTGCCGAGTGTTTTGCAAGAAGAGAAAGAAAATTGTCCAAAACAGCTTGCAATCGAATGTTCATGTGAATAGAAAAGGCAGGAGAGTGGTCAGGTACTGTTTTCTCTCAGTTGGCAAGCTGCGCACACAGTCGCAGTGTTGTACAGCTTGTTTCATCACCTTTGCGAAGTTGCCGCTCTCTCCGGCTCCCGGAGACGAAGAAGCTGCTTCTTCGCGCAAAGACGATTCTGCCGCTCACAGTGCTCTGCGGTGTGCGCCTTCTGCCGAAAGAGGCCCGGGAGCGGTGCTTAGCTCTGCAGAGCACCGTACCTTCGTCTTTAGCCTCTCTTCTCGTCTACATCTTAGCAAAAAGCTTTTCCACTCTGTCTGGCAAGGAGAAACTTTGCCAGCACAGAAAACATCTCCCATCGTCTTCTAGAGGCTGCACGGAGGTCTGCCGAGTGTTTTGCAAGAAGAGAAAGAAAGTTGTCCAAAACAACTTGCAATCGAATGTTCATGTGAATGGAAAAGGCAGGAGAGTGGTCAGGTACTGTTTTCTCTCACTTGGCACGCTGCTCACACAATCGCAGTGTTGTACAGCTTATTTCATCACCTTTGCGAAGTTGCCGCTCTCTCCGGCTCCCGGAGACGAAGAAGCTGCTTCTTCGCGCAAAGACGATTCTGCCGCTCACAGTGCTCTGCGGTGTGCGCCTTCTGCCGAAAGAGGTCCGGGAGCGGTGCTTAGCTCTGCAGAGCACCGTACCTTCGTCTTTAGCCTCTCTTTCGTCTACATCTTAGCAAAAGCTTTTCCACTCTGTCTGGCAAGGAGAAACTGTGCCAGCACAAAAAACATCTCCCATCGTGTTCTAGAGGCTGCACGGAGGTCTGCCGAGTGTTTTGCAAGAAGAGAAAGAAAGTTGTCCAAAACAGCTTGCAATCGAATGTTCAAGTGTATAGAAAAGGCAGGAGAGTGGTCAGGTACTGTTTTCTCTCAGTTGGCAAGCTGCGCACACAATCGCAGTGTTGTACAGCTTGTTTCATCACCTTTGCGAAGTTGCCGCTCTCTCCGGCTCCCGGAGACGAAGAAGCTGCTTCTTCGCGCAAAGACGATTCTGCCGCTCACAGTGCTCTGCGGTGTGCGCCTTCTGCCGAAAGAGGTCCGGGAGCGGTGCTTAGCTCTGCAGAGCACCGTACCTTCGTCTTTAGCCTCTCTTCTAGTCTACATCTTAGCAAAAAGCTTTTCCACTCTGTCTGGCAAGGAGAAACTGTGCCAGCACAGAAAACATCTCCCATCGTGTTCTAGAGGCTGCACGGAGGTCTGCCGAGTGTTTTGCAAGAAGAGAAAGAAAGTTGTCCAAAACAGCTTGCAATCGAATGTTCATGTGAATAGAAAAGGCAGGAGAGTGGTCAGGTACTGTTTTCTCTCAGTTGGCAAGCTGCGCACACAATCGCAGTGTTGTACAGCTTGTTTCATCACCTTTGCGAAGTTGCCGCTCTCTCCGGCTCCCGGAGACGAAGAAGCTGCTTCTTCGCGCAAAGACGATTCTGCCGCTCACAGTGCTCTGCGGTGTGCGCCTTCTGCCGAAAGACGCCCGGGAGAGGTGCTTAGCTCTGCAGAGCACCGTACCTTCGTCTTTAGCCTCTCTTCTCGTCTACATCTTAGCAAAAAGCTTTTCCACTCTGTCTGGCAAGGAGAAACTGTGCCAGCACAGAAAACATCTCCCATCGTGTTCTAGAGGCTGCACGGAGGTCTGCCGAGTGTTTTGCAAGAAGAGAAATAAAGTTGTCCAAAACAGCTTGCAATCGAATGTTCATGTGAATAGAAAAGGCAGGAGAGTGGTCAGGTACTGTTTTCTCTCAGTTGGCAAGCTGCGCACACAATCGCAGTGTTGTACAGCTTGTTTCATCACCTTTGCCAAGTTGCCGCTCTCTCCGGCTCCCGGAGACGAAGAAGCTGCTTCTTCGCGCAAAGACGATTCTGCCGCTCACAGTGCTCTGCGGTGTGCGCCTTCTGCCGAAAGACGCCCGGGAGCGGTGCTTAGCTCTGCAGAGCACCGTACCTTCGTCTTTAGCCTCTCTTCTCGTCTACATCTTAGCAAAAAGCTTTTCCACTCTGTCTGGCAAGGAGAAACTGTGCCAGCACAAAAAACATCTCCCATCGTGTTCTAGAGGCTGCACGCAGGTCTGCCGAGTGTTTTGCAAGAAGAGAAAGAAAGTTGTCCAAAACAGCTTGCAATCGAATGTTCATCTGAATAGAAAAGGCAGGAGAGTGGTCAGGTACTGTTTTCTCTCAGTTGGCAAGCTGCGCACACAATCGCAGTGTTGTACAGCTTGTTTCATCACCTTTGCGAAGTTGCCGCTCTCTCCGGCTCCCGGAGACGAAGAAGCTGCTTCTTCGCGCAAAGACGATTCTGCCGCTCACAGTGCTCTGCGGTGTGCGCCTTCTGCCGAAAGACGCCCGGGAGCGGTGCTTAGCTCTGCAGAGCACCGTACCTTCGTCTTTAGCCTCTCTTCTCGTCTACATCTTAGCAAAAATCTTTTCCACTCTGTCTGGCAAGGAGAAACTGTGCCAGCACAGAAAACATCTCCCATCGTGTTCTAGAGGCTGCACGGAGGTCTGCCGAGTGTTTTGCAAGAAGAGAAAGAAAGTTGTCCAAAACAGCTTGCAATCGAATGTTCATGTGAATAGAAAAGGCAGGAGAGTGGTCAGGTACTGTTTTCTCTCAGTTGGCACGCTACGCACACAATCGCAGTGTTGTACAGCTTGTTTCATCACCTTTGCGAAGTTGCCGCTCTCTCCGGCTCCCGGAGACGAAGAAGCTGCTTCTTCGCGCAAAGACGATTCTGCCGCTCACAGTGCTCTGCGGTGTGCGCCTTCTGCCGAAAGGGCCCCGGGAGCTGTGCTTAGCTCTGAGAAGCACCATACGTGCTTCTTTAGCCTCTCTTCTCGTCTACATCTTAGCAAAAAGCTTTTCCACTCTGTCTGGCAAGGAGAAACTGTGCCAGCACAAAAAACATCTCCCATCGTGTTCTAGAGGCTGCACGGAGGTCTGCCGAGTGTTTTGCAAGAAGAGAAAGAAAGTTGTCCAAAACAGCTTCCAATCGAATGTTCATGTGAATAGAAAAGGCAGGAGAGTGGTCAGGTACTGTTTTCTCTCACTTGGCAAGCTGCGCACACAATCGCAGTGTTGTACAGCTTGTTTCATCACCTTTGCGAAGTTGCCGCTCTCTCCGGCTCCCGGAGACGAAGAAGCTGCTTCTTCGCGCAAAGACGATTCTGCCGCTCACAGTGCTCTGCGGTGTGCGCCTTCTGCCGAAAGAGGTCCGGGAGCGGTGCTTAGCTCTGCAGAGCACCGTACCTTCGTCTTTAGCCTCTCTTCTCGTCTACATCTTAGCAAAAAGCTTTTCCACTCTGTCTGGCAAGGAGAAACTGTGCCAGCACAAAAAACATCTCCCATCGTGTTCTAGAGGCTGCACGGAGGTCTGCCGAGTGTTTTGCAAGAAGAGAAAGAAAGTTGTCCAAAACAGCTTGCAATCGAATGTTCATGTGAATAGAAAAGGCAGGAGAGTGGTCAGGTACTGTTTTCTCTCACTTGGCAAGCTGGGCACACAATCGCAGGGTTGTACAGCTTGTTTCATCACCTTTGCCAAGTTGCCGCTCTCTCCGGCTCCCGGAGACGAAGAAGCTGCTTCTTCGCGCAAAGACGATTCTGCCGCTCACAGTGCTCTGCGGTGTGCGCCTTCTGCCGAAAAAGGTCCGGGAGCTGTGCTTAGCTCTGAGAAGCACCATACGTGCTTCTTTAGCCTCTCTTCTCGTCTACATCTTAGCAAAAAGCTTTTCCACTCTGTCTGGCAAGGAGAAACTGTGCCAGCACAGAAAACATCTCCCATCGTGTTCTAGAGGCTGCACGGAAGTCTGCCGATTGTTTTGCAAGAAGAGAAAGAAAGTTGTCCAAAACAGCTTGCAATCGAATGTTCATGTGAATAGAAAAGGCAGGAGAGTGGTCAGGTACTCTTTTCTCTCAGTTGGCAAGCTGCGCACACAATCGCAGTGTTGTACAGCTTGTTTCATCACCTTTGCGAAGTTGCCGCTCTCTCCGGCTCCCGGAGACGAAGAAGCTGCTTCTTCGCGCAAAGACGATTCTGCCGCTCACAGTGCTCTGCGGTGTGCGCCTTCTGCCGAAAGAGGTCCGGGAGCGGTGCTTAGCTCTGCAGAGCACCGTACCTTCGTCTTTAGCCTCTCTTCTCGTCTACATCTTAGCAAAAAGCTTTTCCACTCTGTCTGGCAAGGAGAAACTGTGCCAGCACAGAAAACATCACCCATCGTCTTCTAGAGGCTGCACGCAGGTCTGCCGAGTGTTTTGCAAGAAGAGAAAGAAAGTTGTCCAAAACAGCTTGCAATCGAATATTCATGTGAATAGAAAAGGCAGGAGAGTGGTCAGGTACTGTTTTCTCTCAGTTGGCAAGCTGCGCACACAATCGCAGTGTTGTACAGCTTGTTTCATCACCTTTGCGAAGTTGCCGCTCTCTCCGGCTCCCGGAGACGAAGAAGCTGCTTCTTCGCGCAAAGACGATTCTGCCGCTCACAGTGCTCTGCGCTGTGCGCCTTCTGCCGAAAGAGGTCCGGGAGCGGTGCTTAGCTCTGCAGAGCACCGTACCTTCGTCTTTAGTCTCTCTTCTCGTCTACATCTTAGCAAAAAGCTTTTTCACTCTGTCTGGCAAGGAGAAACTGTGCCAGCACAGAAAACATCTCCCATCGTGTTCTAGAGGCTGCACGGAGGTCTGCCGAGTGTTTTGCAAGAAGAGAAAGAAAGTTGTCCAAAACAGCTTCCAATCGAATGTTCATGTGAATAGAAAAGGCAGGAGAGTGGTCAGGTACTGTTTTCTCTCACTTGGCAAGCTGCGCACACAATCGCAGTGTTGTACAGCTTGTTTCATCACCTTTGCGAAGTTGCCGCTCTCTCCGGCTCCCGGAGACGAAGAAGCTGCTTCTTCGCGCAAAGACGATTCTGCCGCTCACAGTGCTCTGCGGTGTGCGCCTTCTGCCGAAAGAGATCCGGGAGCGGTGCTTAGCTCTGCAGAGCACCGTACCTTCGTCTTTAGCCTCTCTTCTCGTCTACATCTTAGCAAAAATCTTTTCCACTCTGTCTGGCAAGGAGAAACTGTGCCAGCACAGAAAACATCTCCCATCGTGTTCTAGAGGCTGCACGGAGGTCTGCCGAGTGTTTTGCAAGAAGAGAAAGAAAGTTGTCCAAAACAGCTTGCAATCGAATATTCATGTGAATAGAAAAGGCAGGAGAGTGGTCAGGTACTGTTTTCTCTCACTTGGCAAGCTGCGCACACAATCGCAGGGTTGTACAGCTTGTTTCATCACCTTTGCGAAGTTGCCGCTCTCTCCGGCTCCCGGAGACGAAGAAGCTGCTTCTTCGCGCAAAGACGATTCTGCCGCTCACAGTGCTCTGCGGTGTGCGCCTTCTGCCGAAAGAGGTCCAAGAGCGGTGCTTAGCTCTGAGAAGCACCATACGTGCTTCTTTAGCCTCTCTTCTCGTCTACATCTTAGCAAAAATCTTTTCCACTCTGTCTGGCAAGGAGAAACTGTGCCAGCACAGAAAACATCTCCCATCGTGTTCTAGAGGCTGCACGGAGGTCTGCCGAGTGTTTTGCAAGAAGAGAAAGAAAGTTGTCCAAAACAGCTTGCAATCGAATGTTCATGTGATTACATAAGGCAGGAGAGTGGTCAGGTACTGTTTCCTCTAATTTGGCATGCTGCGCACACAATCGCAGTGTTGTACAGCTTGTTTCATCACCTTTGCGAAGTTGCCGCTCTCTCCGGCTCCCGGAGACGAAGAAGCTGCTTCTTCGCGCAAAGACGATTCTGCCGCTCACAGTGCTCTGCGGTGTGCGCCTTCTGCCGAAAGACGCCCGGGAGCGGTGCTTAGCTCTGCAGAGCACCGTACCTTCGTCTTTAGCCTCTCTTCTCGTCTACATCTTAGCAAAAAGCTTTTCCACTCTGTCTGGCAAGGAGAAACTGTGCCAGCACAAAAAACATCTCCCATCGTGTTCTAGAGGCTGCACGCAGGTCTGCCGAGTGTTTTGCAAGAAGAGAAAGAAAGTTGTCCAAAACAGCTTGCAATCGAATGTTCATGTGAATAGAAAAGGCAGGAGAGTGGTCAGGTACTGTTTTCTCTCCGTTGGCAAGCTGCGCACACAATCGCAGTGTTGTACAGCTTGTTTCATCACCTTTGCGAAGTTGCCGCTCTCTCCGGCTCCCGGAGACGAAGAAGCTGCTTCTTCGCGCAAAGACGATTCTGCCGCTCACAGTGCTCTGCGGTGTGCGCCTTCTGCCGAAAGACGCCCGGGAGCGGTGCTTAGCTCTGCAGAGCACCGTACCTTCGTCTTTAGCCTCTCTTCTCGTCTACATCTTAGCAAAAAGCTTTTCCACTCTGTCTGGCAAGGAGAAACTGTGCCAGCCCAGAAAACATCACCCATCGTGTTCTAGAGGCTGCACGCAGGTCTGCCGAGTGTTTTGCAAGAAGAGAAAGAAAGTTGTCCAAAACAGCTTGCAATCGAATGTTCATGTGAATAGAAAAGGCAGGAGAGTGGTCAGGTACTGTTTTCTCTCAGTTGGCAGGCTGCGCAGACAATCGCAGTGTTGTACAGCTTGTTTCATCACCTTTGCGAAGTTGCCGCTCTCTCCGGCTCCCGGAGACGAAGAAGCTGCTTCTTCGCGCAAAGACGATTCTGCCGCTCACAGTGCTCTGCGGTGTGCGCCTTCTGCCGAAAGAGCCCCGGGAGCTGTGCTTAGTTCTGAGAAGCACCATACGTGCTTCTTTAGCCTCTCTTCTCGTCTACATCTTAGCAAAAAGCTTTTCCACTCTGTCTGGCAAGGAGAAACTATGCCAGCACAGAAAACATCTCCCATCGTGTTCTAGAGGCTGCACGGAGGTCTGCCGAGTGTTTTGCAAGAAGAGAAAGAAAGTTGTCCAAAACAGCTTGCAATCGAATGTTCATGTGAATAGAAAAGGCAGGAGAGTGGTCAGGTACTGTTTTCTCTCACTTGGCAAGCTGCGCACACAATCGCAGTGTTGTACAGCTTGTTTCATCACCTTTGCGAAGTTGCCGCTCTCTCCGGCTCCCGGAGACGAAGAAGCTGCTTCTTCGCGCAAAGACGATTCTGCCGCTCACAGTGCTCTGCGGTGTGCGCCTTCTGCCGAAAGAGATCCGGGAGCGGTGCTTAGCTCTGCAGAGCACCGTACCTTCGTCTTTAGCCTCTCTTCTCGTCTACATCTTAGCAAAAATCTTTTCCACTCTGTCTGGTAAGGAGAAACTGTGCCAGCACAGAAAACATCTCCCATCGTGTTCTAGAGGCTGCACGGAGGTCTGCCGAGTGTTTTGCAAGAAGAGAAAGAAAGTTGTCCAAAACAGCTTCCAATCGAATGTTCATGTGAATAGAAAAGGCAGGAGAGTGGTCAGGTACTGTTTTCTCTCACTTGGCAAGCTGCGCACACAATCGCAGTGTTGTACAGCTTGTTTCATCACCTTTGCGAAGTTGCCGCTCTCTCCGGCTCCCGGAGACGAAGAAGCTGCTTCTTCGCGCAAAGACGATTCTGCCGCTCACAGTGCTCTGCGGTGTGCGCCTTCTGCCGAAAGAGATCCGGGAGCGGTGCTTAGCTCTGCAGAGCACCGTACCTTCGTCTTTAGCCTCTCTTCTCGTCTACATCTTAGCAAAAATCTTTTCCACTCTGTCTGGCAAGGAGAAACTGTGCCAGCACAGAAAACATCTCCCATCGTGTTCTAGAGGCTGCACGGAGGTCTGCCGAGTGTTTTGCAAGAAGAGAAAGAAAGTTGTCCAAAACAGCTTGCAATCGAATATTCATGTGAATAGAAAAGGCAGGAGAGTGGTCAGGTACTGTTTTCTCTCACTTGGCAAGCTGCGCACACAATCGCAGGGTTGTACAGCTTGTTTCATCACCTTTGCGAAGTTGCCGCTCTCTCCGGCTCCCGGAGACGAAGAAGCTGCCTCTTCGCGCAAAGACGATTCTGCCGCTCACAGTGCTCTGCGGTGTGCGCCTTCTGCCGAAAGAGGTCCAAGAGCGGTGCTTAGCTCTGAGAAGCACCATACGTGCTTCTTTAGCCTCTCTTCTCGTCTACATCTTAGCAAAAATCTTTTCCACTCTGTCTGGCAAGGAGAAACTGTGCCAGCACAGAAAACATCTCCCATCGTGTTCTAGAGGCTGCACGGAGGTCTGCCGAGTGTTTTGCAAGAAGAGAAAGAAAGTTGTCCAAAACAGCTTGCAATCGAATGTTCATGTGATTACATAAGGCAGGAGAGTGGTCAGGTACTGTTTCCTCTAATTTGGCATGCTGCGCACACAATCGCAGTGTTGTACAGCTTGTTTCATCACCTTTGCGAAGTTGCCGCTCTCTCCGGCTCCCGGAGACGAAGAAGCTGCTTCTTCGCGCAAAGACGATTCTGCCGCTCACAGTGCTCTGCGGTGTGCGCCTTCTGCCGAAAGACGCCCGGGAGCGGTGCTTAGCTCTGCAGAGCACCGTACCTTCGTCTTTAGCCTCTCTTCTCGTCTACATCTTAGCAAAAAGCTTTTCCACTCTGTCTGGCAAGGAGAAACTGTGCCAGCACAAAAAACATCTCCCATCGTGTTCTAGAGGCTGCACGCAGGTCTGCCGAGTGTTTTGCAAGAAGAGAAAGAAAGTTGTCCAAAACAGCTTGCAATCGAATGTTCATGTGAATAGAAAAGGCAGGAGAGTGGTCAGGTACTGTTTTCTCTCCGTTGGCAAGCTGCGCACACAATCGCAGTGTTGTACAGCTTGTTTCATCACCTTTGCGAAGTTGCCGCTCTCTCCGGCTCCCGGAGACGAAGAAGCTGCTTCTTCGCGCAAAGACGATTCTGCCGCTCACAGTGCTCTGCGGTGTGCGCCTTCTGCCGAAAGACGCCCGGGAGCGGTGCTTAGCTCTGCAGAGCACCGTACCTTCGTCTTTAGCCTCTCTTCTCGTCTACATCTTAGCAAAAAGCTTTTCCACTCTGTCTGGCAAGGAGAAACTATGCCAGCACAGAAAACATCTCCCATCGTGTTCTAGAGGCTGCACGGAGGTCTGCCGAGTGTTTTGCAAGAAGAGAAAGAAAGTTGTCCAAAACAGCTTGCAATCGAATGTTCATGTGAATAGAAAAGGCAGGAGAGTGGTCAGGTACTGTTTTCTCTCAGTTGGCAAGCTGCGCACACAATCGCAGTGTTGTACAGCTTGTTTCATCACCTTTGCGAAGTTGCCGCTCTCTCCGGCTCCCGGAGACGAAGAAGCTGCTTCTTCGCGCAAAGACGATTCTGCCGCTCACAGTGCTCTGCGGTGTGCGCCTTCTGCCGAAAGAGATCCGGGAGCGGTGCTTAGCTCTGCAGAGCACCGTACCTTCGTCTTTAGCCTCTCTTCTCGTCTACATCTTAGCAAAAATCTTTTCCACTCTGTCTGGTAAGGAGAAACTGTGCCAGCACAGAAAACATCTCCCATCGTGTTCTAGAGGCTGCACGGAGGTCTGCCGAGTGTTTTGCAAGAAGAGAAAGAAAGTTGTCCAAAACAGCTTGCAATCGAATATTCATGTGAATAGAAAAGGCAGGAGAGTGGTCAGGTACTGTTTTCTCTCAGTTGGCAAGCTGCGCACACAATCGCAGTGTTGTACAGCTTGTTTCATCACCTTTGCGAAGTTGCCGCTCTCTCCGGCTCCCGGAGACGAAGAAGCTGCTTCTTCGCGCAAAGACGATTCTGCCGCTCACAGTGCTCTGCTGTGTGCGCCTTCTGCCGAAAGAGGTCCAAGAGCGGTGCTTAGCTCTGAGAAGCACCATACGTGCTTCTTTAGCCTCTCTTCTCGTCTACATCTTAGCAAAAAGCTTTTCCACTCTGTCTGGCAAGGAGAAACTGTGCCAGCACAGAAAACATCTCCCATCGTGTTCTAGAGGCTGCACGGAGGTCTGCCGAGTGTTTTGCAAGAAGAGAAAGAAAGTTGTCCAAAACAGCTTGCAATCGAATGTTCATGTGATTACATAAGGCAGGAGAGTGGTCAGGTACTGTTTTCTCTACTTTGGCATGCTGCGCACACAATCGCAGTGTTGTACAGCTTGTTTCATCACCTTTGCGAAGTTGCCGCTCTCTCCGGCTCCCGGAGACGAAGAAGCTGCTTCTTCGCGCAAAGACGATTCTGCCGCTCACAGTGCTCTGCGGTGTGCGCCTTCTGCCGAAAGACGCCCGGGAGCGGTGCTTAGCTCTGCAGAGCACCGTACCTTCGTCTTTAGCCTCTCTTCTCGTCTACATCTTAGCAAAAAGCTTTTCCACTCTGTCTGGCAAGGAGAAACTGTGCCAGCACAAAAAACATCTCCCATCGTGTTCTAGAGGCTGCACGCAGGTCTGCCGAGTGTTTTGCAAGAAGAGAAAGAAAGTTGTCCAAAACAGCTTCCAATCGAATGTTCATGTGAATAGAAAAGGCAGGAGAGTGGTCAGGTACTGTTTTCTCTCAGTTGGCAAGCTGCGCACACAATCGCAGTGTTGTACAGCTTGTTTCATCACCTTTGCGAAGTTGCCGCTCTCTCCGGCTCCCGGAGACGAAGAAGCTGCTTCTTCGCGCAAAGACGATTCTGCCGCTCACAGTGCTCTGCGGTGTGCGCCTTCTGCCGAAAGACGCCCGGGAGCGGTGCTTAGCTCTGCAGAGCACCGTACCTTCGTCTTTAGCCTCTCTTCTCGTCTACATCTTAGCAAAAAGCTTTTCCACTCTGTCTGGCAAGGAGAAACTGTGCCAGCACAAAAAACATCTCCCATCGTGTTCTAGAGGCTGCACGGAGGTCTGCCGAGTGTTTTGCAAGAAGAGAAAGAAAGTTGTCCAAAACAGCTTGCAATCGAATGTTCATGTGAATAGAAAAGGCAGGAGAGTGGTCAGGTACTGTTTTCTCTCAGTTGGCAAGCTGCGCACACAATCGCAGTGTTGTACAGCTTGTTTCATCACCTTTGCGAAGTTGCCGCTCTCTCCGGCTCCCGGAGACGAAGAAGCTGCTTCTTCGCGCAAAGACGATTCTGCCGCTCACAGTGCTCTGCGGTGTGCGCCTTCTGCCGAAAGAGGTCCGGGAGCGGTGCTTAGCTCTGAGAAGCACCATACGTGCTTCTTTAGCCTCTCTTCTCGTCTACATCTTAGCAAAAAGCTTTTCCACTCTGTCTGGCAAGGAGAAACTGTGCCAGCACAGAAAACATCTCCCATCGTGTTCTAGAGGCTGCACGGAGGTCTGCCGAGTGTTTTGCAAGAAGAGAAAGAAAGTTGTCCAAAACAGCTTGCAATCCAATGTTCATGTGAATAGAAAAGGCAGGAGAGTGGTCAGGTACTGTTTTCTCTCAGTTGGCAGGCTGCGCAGACAATCGCAGTGTTGTACAGCTTGTTTCATCACCTTTGCGAAGTTGCCGCTCTCTCCGGCTCCCGGAGACGAAGAAGCTGCTTCTTCGCGCAAAGACGATTCTGCCGCTCACAGTGCTCTGCGGTGTGCGCCTTCTGCCGAAAGACGCCCGGGAGCGGTGCTTAGCTCTGCAGAGCACCGTACCTTCGTCTTTAGCCTCTCTTCTCGTCTACATCTTAGCAAAAAGCTTTTCCACTCTGTCTGGCAAGGAGAAACTGTGCCAGCACAAAAAACATCTCCCATCGTGTTCTAGAGGCTGCACGCAGGTCTGCCGAGTGTTTTGCAAGAAGAGAAAGAAAGTTGTCCAAAACAGCTTGCAATCGAATGTTCATGTGAATAGAAAAGGCAGGAGAGTGGTCAGGTACTGTTTTCTCTCAGTTGGCAAGCTGCGCACACAATCGCAGTGTTGTACAGCTTGTTTCATCACCTTTGCGAAGTTGCCGCTCTCTCCGGCTCCCGGAGACGAAGAAGCTGCTTCTTCGCGCAAAGACGATTCTGCCGCTCACAGTGCTCTGCGGTGTGCGCCTTCTGCCGAAAGAGGCCCGGGAGCGGTGCTTAGCTCTGCAGAGCACCGTACCTTCGTCTTTAGCCTCTCTTCTCGTCTACATCTTAGCAAAAAGCTTTTCCACTCTGTCTGGCAAGGAGAAACTGTGCCAGCACAAAAAACATCTCCCATCGTGTTCTAGAGGCTGCACGCAGGTCTGCCGAGTGTTTTGCAAGAAGAGAAAGAAAGTTGTCCAAAACAGCTTGCAATCGAATGTTCATGTGAATAGAAAAGGCAGGAGAGTGCTCAGGTACTGTTTTCTCTCAGTTGGCAAGCTGCGCACACAATCGCAGTGTTGTACAGCTTGTTTCATCACCTTTGCCAAGTTGCCGCTCTCTCCGGCTCCCGGAGACGAAGAAGCTGCTTCTTCGCGCAAAGACGATTCTGCCGCTCACAGTGCTCTGCGGTGTGCGCCTTCTGCCGAAAGACGCCCGGGAGCGGTGCTTAGCTCTGCAGAGCACCGTACCTTCGTCTTTAGCCTCTCTTCTCGTCTACATCTTAGCAAAAAGCTTTTCCACTCTGTCTGGCAAGGAGAAACTGTGCCAGCACAAAAACCATCTCCCATCGTGTTCTAGAGGCTGCACGCAGGTCTGCCGAGTGTTTTGCAAGAAGAGAAAGAAAGTTGTCCAAAACAGCTTCCAATCGAATGTTCATGTGAATAGAAAAGGCAGGAGAGTGGTCAGGTACTGTTTTCTCTCAGTTGGCACGCTACGCACACAATCGCAGTGTTGTACAGCTTGTTTCATCACCTTTGCGAAGTTGCCGCTCTCTCCGGCTCCCGGAGACGAAGAAGCTGCTTCTTCGCGCAAAGACGATTCTGCCGCTCACAGTGCTCTGCGGTGTGCGCCTTCTGCCGAAAGACGCCCGGGAGCGGTGCTTAGCTCTGAGAAGCACCATACGTGCTTCTTTAGCCTCTCTTCTCGTCTACATCTTAGCAAAAAGCTTTTCCACTCTGTCTGGCAAGGAGAAACTGTGCCAGCACAGAAAACATCTCCCATCGTGTTCTAGAGGCTGCACGGAGGTCTGCCGAGTGTTTTGCAAGAAGAGAAAGAAAGTTGTCCAAAACAGCTTGCAATCGAATGTTCATGTGAATAGAAAAGGCAGGAGAGTGGTCAGGTACTGTTTTCTCTCAGTTGGCAAGCTGCGCACACAATCGCAGTGTTGTACAGCTTGTTTCATCACCTTTGCGAAGTTGCCGCTCTCTCCGGCTCCCGGAGACGAAGAAGCTGCTTCTTCGCGCAAAGACGATTCTGCCGCTCACAGTGCTCTGCGGTGTGCGCCTTCTGCCGAAAGAGGTCCGGGAGCGGTGCTTAGCTCGCAGAGCACCGTAACTTCGTCTTTAGCCTCTCTTCTCGTCTACATCTTAGCAAAAAGCTTTTCCACTCTGTCTGGCAAGGAGAAACTGTGCCAGCACAGAAAACATCTCCCATCGTGTTCTAGAGGCTGCACGGAGGTCTGCCGAGTGTTTTGCAAGAAGAGAAAGAAAGTTGTCCAAAACAGCTTGCAATCGAATGTTCATGTGAATAGAAAAGGCAGGAGAGTGGTCAGGTACTGTTTTCTCTCAGTTGGCAAGCTGCGCACACAATCGCAGTGTTGTACAGCTTGTTTCATCACCTTTGCGAAGTTGCCGCTCTCTCCGGCTCCCGGAGACGAAGAAGCTGCTTCTTCGCGCAAAGACGATTCTGCCGCTCACAGTGCTCTGCGGTGTGCGCCTTCTGCCGAAAGAGGTCCGGGAGCGGTGCTTAGCTCTGCAGAGCACCGTACCTTCGTCTTTAGCCTCTCTTCTCGTCTACATCTTAGCAAAAAGCTTTTCCACTCTGTCTGGCAAGGAGAAACTGTGCCAGCCCAGAAAACATCACCCATCGTGTTCTAGAGGCTGCACGGAGGTCTGCCGAGTGTTTTGCAAGAAGAGAAAGAAAGTTGTCCAAAACAGCTTGCAATCGAATGTTCATGTGAATAGAAAAGGCAGGAGAGTGGTCAGGTACTGTTTTCTCTCAGTTGGCAAGCTGCGCACACAATCGCAGTGTTGTACAGCTTGTTTCATCACCTTTGCGAAGTTGCCGCTCTCTCCGGCTCCCGGAGACGAAGAAGCTGCTTCTTCGCGCAAAGACGATTCTGCCGCTCACAGTGCTCTGCTGTGTGCGTCTTCTGCCGAAAGAGGTCCGGGAGCTGTGCTTAGCTCTGAGAAGCACCATACGTGCTTCTTTAGCCTCTCTTCTCGTCTACATCTTAGCAAAAAGCTTTTCCACTCTGTCTGGCAAGGAGAAACTGTGCCAGCACAGAAACCATCTCCCATCGTCTTCTAGAGGCTGCACGGAGGTCTGCCGAGTGTTTTGCAAGAAGAGAAAGAAAGTTGTCCAAAACAGCTTGCAATCGAATGTTCACGTGAATAGAAAAGGCAGGAGAGTGGTCAGGTACTGTTTTCTCTCAGTTGGCAAGCTGCGCACACAATCGCCGTGTTGTACAGCTTGTTTCATCACCTTTGCGAAGTTGCCGCTCTCTCCGGCTCCCGGAGACGAAGAAGCTGCTTCTTCGCGCAAAGACGATTCTGCCGCTCACAGTGCTCTGCGGTGTGCGCCTTCTGCCGAAAGAGGCACGGGAGCGGTGCTTAGCTCTGCAGAGCACCGTACATGCTTCTTTAGCCTCTCTTCTCGTCTACATCTTAGCAAAAAGCTTTTCCACTCTGTCTGGCAAGGAGAAACTGTGCCAGCACAGAAAACATCTCCCATCGTGTTCTAGAGGCTGCACGGAGGTCTGCCGAGTGTTTTGCAAGAAG
The DNA here is from genome assembly GCF_028551555.1 of Melozone crissalis. Classification (NCBI taxonomy): domain Eukaryota; kingdom Metazoa; phylum Chordata; class Aves; order Passeriformes; family Passerellidae; genus Melozone; species Melozone crissalis. The sequence goes on from NW_026536129.1 coordinate 252,956, forward strand.
AGAAAGAAAGTTGTCCAAAACAGCTTGCAATCGAATGTTCATGTGAATAGAAAAGTCAGGAGAGTGCTCAGGTACTGTTTTCTCTCACTTGGCAAGCTGCGCACACAATCGCAGTGTTGTACAGCTTGTTTCATCACCTTTGCGAAGTTGCCGCTCTCTCCGGCTCCCGGAGACGAAGAAGCTGCTTCTTCGCGCAAAGACGATTCTGCCGCTCACTGTGCTCTGCGGTGTGCGCCTTCTGCCGAAAGAGTTCCGGGAGCGGTGCTTAGCTCTGCAGAGCACCGTACCTTCGTCTTTAGCCTCTCTTCTCGTCTACATCTTAGCAAAAAGCTTTTCCACTCTGTCTGGCAAGGAGAAACTGTGCCAGCACAAAAAACATCTCCCATCGTGTTCTAGAGGCTGCACGCAGGTCTGCCGAGTGTTTTGCAAGAAGAGAAAGAAAGTTGTCCAAAACAGCTTGCAATCGAATGTTCATGTGAATAGAAAAGGCAGGAGAGTGGTCAGGTACTGTTTTCTCTCACTTGGCAAGCTGCGCACACAATCGCAGTGTTGTACAGCTTGTTTCATCACCTTTGCGAAGTTGCCGCTCTCTCCGGCTCCCGGAGACGAAGAAGCTGCTTCTTCGCGCAAAGACGATTCTGCCGCTCACAGTGCTCTGCGGTGTGCGCCTTCTGCCGAAAGAGGTCCGGGAGCTGTGCTTAGCTCTGAGAGGCACCGTACATGCTTCTTTAGCCTCTCTTCTCGTCTACATCTTAGCAAAAAGCTTTTCCACTCTGTCTGGCAAGGAGAAACTGTGCCAGCACAGAAAACATCTCCCATCGTGTTCTAGAGGCTGCACGGAGGTCTGCCGAGTGTTTTGCAAGAAGAGAAAGAAAGTTGTCCAAAACAGCTTGCAATCGAATGTTCATGTGAATAGAAAAGGCAGGAGAGTGCTCAGGTACTGTTTTCTCTCAGTTGGCAAGCTGCGCACACAATCGCAGTGTTGTACAGCTTGTTTCATCACCTTTGCCAAGTTGCCGCTCTCTCCGGCTCCCGGAGACGAAGAAGCTGCTTCTTCGCGCAAAGACGATTCTGCCGCTCACAGTGCTCTGCTGAGTGCGCCTTCTGCCGAAAGACGCCCGGGAGCGGTGCTTAGCTCTGCAGAGCACCGTACCTTCGTCTTTAGCCTCTCTTCTAGTCTACATCTTAGCAAAAAGCTTTTCCACTCTGTCTGGCAAGGAGAAACTGTGCCAGCACAAAAAACATCTCCCATCGTGTTCTAGAGGCTGCACGGAGGTCTGCCGAGTGTTTTGCAAGAAGAGAAAGAAAGTTGTCCAAAACAGCTTGCAATCGAATGTTCATGTGAATAGAAAAGGCAGGAGAGTGGTCAGGTACTGTTTTCTCTCAGTTGGCACGCTGCGCACACAATCGCAGTGTTGTACAGCTTGTTTCATCACCTTTGCGAAGTTGCCGCTCTCTCCGGCTCCCGGAGACGAAGAAGCTGCTTCTTCGCGCAAAGACGATTCTGCCGCTCACAGTGCTCTGCGGTGTGCGCCTTCTGCCGAAAGAGGTCCGGGAGCGGTGCTTAGCTCTGAGAAGCACCATACGTGCTTCTTTAGCCTCTCTTCCCGTCTACATCTTAGCAAAAAGCTTTTCCACTCTGTCTGGCAAGGAGAAACTGTGCCAGCACAGAAAACATCTCCCATCGTGTTCTAGAGGCTGCACGGAGGTCTGCCGAGTGTTTTGCAAGAAGAGAAAGAAAGTTGTCCAAAACAGCTTGCAATCGAATGTTCACGTGAATAGAAAAGGCAGGAGAGTGGTCAGGTACTGTTTTCTCTCAGTTGGCAAGCTGCGCACACAATCGCAGTGTTGTACAGCTTGTTTCATCACCTTTGCGAAGTTGCCGCTCTCTCCGGCTCCCGGAGACGAAGAAGCTGCTTCTTCGCGCAAAGACGATTCTGCCGCTCACAGTGCTCTGCGGTGTGTGCCTTCTACCGAAAGAGCCCCGGGAGCGGTGCTTAGCTCTGCAGAGCACCGTACCTTCGTCTTTAGCCTCTCTTCTCGTCTACATCTTAGCAAAAAGCTTTTCCACTCTGTCTGGCAAGGAGAAACTGTGCCAGCACAAAAAACATCTCCCATCGTGTTCTAGAGGCTGCACGGAGGTCTGCCGAGTGTTTTGCAAGAAGAGAAAGAAAGTTGTCCAAAACAGCTTGCAATCGAATGTTCATGTGAATAGAAAAGGCAGGAGAGTGGTCAGGTACTGTTTTCTCTCAGTTGGCAAGCTGCGCACACAATCGCAGTGTTGTACAGCTTGTTTCATCACCTTTGCGAAGTTGCCGCTCTCTCCGGCTCCCGGAGACGAAGAAGCTGCTTCTTCGCGCAAAGACGATTCTGCCGCTCACAGTGCTCTGCGGTGTGCGCCTTCTGCCGAAAGAGGTCCGGGAGCTGTGCTTAGCTCTGAGAGGCACCGTACATGCTTCTTTAGCCTCTCTTCTCGTCTACATCTTAGCAAAAAGCTTTTCCACTCTGTCTGGCAAGGAGAAACTGTGCCAGCACAGAAAACATCTCCCATCGTGTTCTAGAGGCTGCACGGAGGTCTGCCGAGTGTTTTGCAAGAAGAGAAAGAAAGTTGTCCAGAACAGCTTGCAATCGAATGTTCATGTGAATAGAAAAGGCAGGAGAGTGGTCAGGTACTGTTTTCTCTCAGTTGGCAAGCTGCGCACACAATCGCAGTGTTGTACAGCTTGTTTCATCACCTTTGCGAAGTTGCCGCTCTCTCCGGCTCCCGGAGACGAAGAAGCTGCTTCTTCGCGCAAAGACGATTCTGCCGCTCACAGTGCTCTGCGGTGTGCGCCTTCTGCCGAAAGAGGTCCGGGAGCGGTGCTTAGCTCTGCAGAGCACCGTACCTTCGTCTTTAGCCTCTCTTCTCGTCTACATCTTAGCAAAAAGCTTTTCCACTCTGTCTGGCAAGGAGAAACTGTGCCAGCACAAAAAACATCTCCCATCGTGTTCTAGAGGCTGCACGGAGGTCTGCCGAGTGTTTTGCAAGAAGAGAAAGAAAGTTGTCCAAAACAGCTTCCAATCGAATGTTCATGTGAATAGAAAAGGCAGGAGAGTGGTCAGGTACTGTTTTCTCTCAGTTGGCACGCTGCGCACACAATCGCAGTGTTGTACAGCTTGTTTCATCACCTTTGCGAAGTTGCCGCTCTCTCCGGCTCCCGGAGACGAAGAAGCTGCTTCTTCGCGCAAAGACGATTCTGCCGCTCACAGTGCTCTGCGGTGTGCGCCTTCTGCCGAAAGAGGTCCGGGAGCGGTGCTTAGCTCTGAGAAGCACCATACGTGCTTCTTTAGCCTCTCTTCTCGTCTACATCTTAGCAAAAAGCTTTTCCACTCTGTCTGGCAAGGAGAAACTGTGCCAGCACAGAAAACATCTCCCATCGTGTTCTAGAGGCTGCACGGAGGTCTGCCGAGTGTTTTGCAAGAAGAGAAAGAAAGTTGTCCAAAACAGCTTGCAATCCAATATTCATGTGAATAGAAAAGGCAGGAGAGTGGTCAGGTACTGTTTTCTCTCAGTTGGCACGCTGCGCACACAATCGCAGTGTTGTACAGCTTGTTTCATCACCTTTGCGAAGTTGCCGCTCTCTCCGGCTCCCGGAGACGAAGAAGCTGCTTCTTCGCGCAAAGACGATTCTGCCGCTCACAGTGCTCTGCGGTGTGCGCCTTCTGCCGAAAGACGCCCGGGAGCGGTGCTTAGCTCTGCAGAGCACCGTACCTTCGTCTTTAGCCTCTCTTCTCGTCTACATCTTAGCAAAAAGCTTTTCCACTCTGTCTGGCAAGGAGAAACTGTGCCAGCACAAAAAACATCTCCCATCGTGTTCTAGAGGCTGCACGCAGGTCTGCCGAGTGTTTTGCAAGAAGAGAAAGAAAGTTGTCCAAAACAGCTTGCAATCGAATGTTCATGTGAATAGAAAAGGCAGGAGAGTGGTCAGGTACTGTTTTCTCTCAGTTGGCAAGCTGCGCACACAATCGCAGTGTTGTACAGCTTGTTTCATCACCTTTGCGAAGTTGCCGCTCTCTCCGGCTCCCATAGACGAAGAAGCTGCTTCTTCGCGCAAAGACGATTCTGCCGCTCACAGTGCTCTGCGGTGTGCGCCTTCTGCCGAAAGACGCCCGGGAGCGGTGCTTAGCTCTGCAGAGCACCGTACCTTCGTCTTTAGCCTCTCTTCTCGTCTACATCTTAGCAAAAAGCTTTTCCACTCTGTCTGGCAAGGAGAAACTGTGCCAGCACAAAAAACATCTCCCATCGTGTTCTAGAGGCTGCACGCAGGTCTGCCGAGTGTTTTGCAAGAAGAGAAAGAAAGTTGTCCAAAACAGCTTGCAATCGAATGTTCATGTGAATAGAAAAGGCAGGAGAGTGCTCAGGTACTGTTTTCTCTCAGTTGGCAAGCTGCGCACACAATCGCAGTGTTGTACAGCTTGTTTCATCACCTTTGCGAAGTTGCCGCTCTCTCCGGCTCCCGGAGACGAAGAAGCTGCTTCTTCGCGCAAAGACGATTCTGCCGCTCACAGTGCTCTGCGGTGTGCGCCTTCTGCCGAAAGACGCCCGGGAGCGGTGCTTAGCTCTGCAGAGCACCGTACCTTCGTCTTTAGCCTCTCTTCTCGTCTACATCTTAGCAAAAAGCTTTTCCACTCTGTCTGGCAAGGAGAAACTGTGCCAGCACAAAAACCATCTCCCATCGTGTTCTAGAGGCTGCACGGAGGTCTGCCGAGTGTTTTGCAAGAAGAGAAAGAAAGTTGTCCAAAACAGCTTCCAATCGAATGTTCATGTGAATAGAAAAGGCAGGAGAGTGGTCAGGTACTGTTTTCTCTCAGTTGGCACGCTACGCACACAATCGCAGTGTTGTACAGCTTGTTTCATCACCTTTGCGAAGTTGCCGCTCTCTCCGGCTCCCGGAGACGAAGAAGCTGCTTCTTCGCGCAAAGACGATTCTGCCGCTCACAGTGCTCTGCGGTGTGCGCCTTCTGCCGAAAGAGCCCCGGGAGCTGTGCTTAGCTCTGAGAAGCACCATACGTGCTTCTTTAGCCTCTCTTCTCGTCTACATCTTAGCAAAAAGCTTTTCCACTCTGTCTGGCAAGGAGAAACTGTGCCACCACAGAAAACATCTCCCATCGTGTTCTAGAGGCTGCACGCAGGTCTGCCGAGTGTTTTGCAAGAAGAGAAAGAAAGTTGTCCAAAACAGCTTGCAATCGAATGTTCATGTGAATAGAAAAGGCAGGAGAGTGGTCAGGTACTGTTTTCTCTCACTTGGCAAGCTGCGCACACAATCGCAGTGTTGTACAGCTTGTTTCATCACCTTTGCGAAGTTGCCGCTCTCTCCGGCTCCCGGAGACGAAGAAGCTGCTTCTTCGCGCAAAGACGATTCTGCCGCTCACAGTGCTCTGCGGTGTGCGCCTTCTGCCGAAAGAGGTCCGGGAGCGGTGCTTAGCTCGCAGAGCACCGTAACTTCGTCTTTAGCCTCTCTTCTCGTCTACATCTTAGCAAAAAGCTTTTCCACTCTGTCTGGCAAGGAGAAACTGTGCCAGCACAGAAAACATCTCCCATCGTGTTCTAGAGGCTGCACGGAGGTCTGCCGAGTGTTTTGCAAGAAGAGAAAGAAAGTTGTCCAAAACAGCTTGCAATCGAATGTTCATGTGAATAGAAAAGGCAGGAGAGTGGTCAGGTACTGTTTTCTCTCAGTTGGCAAGCTGCGCACACAATCGCAGTGTTGTACAGCTTGTTTCATCACCTTTGCGAAGTTGCCGCTCTCTCCGGCTCCCGGAGACGAAGAAGCTGCTTCTTCGCGCAAAGACGATTCTGCCGCTCACAGTGCTCTGCGGTGTGCGCCTTCTGCCGAAAGACGCCCGGGAGCGGTGCTTAGCTCTGCAGAGCACCGTACCTTCGTCTTTAGCCTCTCTTCTCGTCTACATCTTAGCAAAAAGCTTTTCCACTCTGTCTGGCAAGGAGAAACTGTGCCAGCCCAGAAAACATCACCCATCGTGTTCTAGAGGCTGCACGGAGGTCTGCCGAGTGTTTTGCAAGAAGAGAAAGAAAGTTGTCCAAAACAGCTTGCAATCGAATGTTCATGTGAATAGAAAAGGCAGGAGAGTGGTCAGGTACTGTTTTCTCTCAGTTGGCAAGCTGCGCACACAATCGCAGTGTTGTACAGCTTGTTTCATCACCTTTGCGAAGTTGCCGCTCTCTCCGGCTCCCGGAGACGAAGAAGCTGCTTCTTCGCGCAAAGACGATTCTGCCGCTCACAGTGCTCTGCTGTGTGCGCCTTCTGCCGAAAGAGGTCCGGGAGCGGTGCTTAGCTCTGAGAAGCACCATACGTGCTTCTTTAGCCTCTCTTCTCGTCTACATCTTAGCAAAAAGCTTTTCCACTCTGTCTGCCAAGGAGAAACTGTGCCAGCACAGAAAACATCTCCCATCGTCTTCTAGAGGCTGCACGGAGGTCTGCCGAGTGTTTTGCAAGAAGAGAAAGAAAGTTGTCCAAAACAGCTTGCAATCGAATGTTCACGTGAATAGAAAAGGCAGGAGAGTGGTCAGGTACTGTTTTCTCTCAGTTGGCAAGCTGCGCACACAATCGCCGTGTTGTACAGCTTGTTTCATCACCTTTGCGAAGTTGCCGCTCTCTCCGGCTCCCGGAGACGAAGAAGCTGCTTCTTCGCGCAAAGACGATTCTGCCGCTCACAGTGCTCTGCGGTGTGCGCCTTCTGCCGAAAGAGCCCCGGGAGCTGTGCTTAGCTCTGAGAAGCACCATACGTGCTTCTTTAGCCTCTCTTCTCGTCTACATCTTAGCAAAAAGCTTTTCCACTCTGTCTGGCAAGGAGAAACTGTGCCAGCACAAAAAACATCTCCCATCGTGTTCTAGAGGCTGCACGGAGGTCTGCCGAGTGTTTTGCAAGAAGAGAAAGAAAGTTGTCCAAAACAGCTTGCAATCGAATGTTCATGTGAATAGAAAAGGCAGGAGAGTGGTCAGGTACTGTTTTCTCTCAGTTGGCAAGCTGCGCACACAATCGCAGTGTTGTACAGCTTGTTTCATCACCTTTGCGAAGTTGCCGCTCTCTCCGGCTCCCGGAGACGAAGAAGCTGCTTCTTCGCGCAAAGACGATTCTGCCGCTCACAGTGCTCTGCGGTGTGCGCCTTCTGCCGAAAGAGGTCCGGGAGCTGTGCTTAGCTCTGAGAGGCACCGTACATGCTTCTTTAGCCTCTCTTCTCGTCTACATCTTAGCAAAAAGCTTTTCCACTCTGTCAGGCAAGGAGAAACTGTGCCAGCACAGAAAACATCTCCCATCGTGTTCTAGAGGCTGCACGGAGGTCTGCCGAGTGTTTTGCAAGAAGAGAAAGAAAGTTGTCCAAAACAGCTTGCAATCGAATGTTCATGTGAATAGAAAAGGCAGGAGAGTGGTCAGGTACTGTTTTCTCTCAGTTGGCAAGCTGCGCACACAATCGCAGTGTTGTACAGCTTGTTTCATCACCTTTGCCAAGTTGCCGCTCTCTCCGGCTCCCGGAGACGAAGAAGCTGCTTCTTCGCGCAAAGACGATTCTGCCGCTCACAGTGCTCTGCTGAGTGCGCCTTCTGCCGAAAGACGCCCGGGAGCGGTGCTTAGCTCTGCAGAGCACCGTACCTTCGTCTTTAGCCTCTCTTCTCGTCTACATCTTAGCAAAAAGCTTTTCCACTCTGTCTGGCAAGGAGAAACTGTGCCAGCACAAAAAACATCTCCCATCGTGTTCTAGAGGCTGCACGGAGGTCTGCCGAGTGTTTTGCAAGAAGAGAAAGAAAGTTGTCCAAAACAGCTTGCAATCGAATGTTCATGTGAATAGAAAAGGCAGGAGAGTGGTCAGGTACTGTTTTCTCTCAGTTGGCACGCTGCGCACACAATCGCAGTGTTGTACAGCTTGTTTCATCACCTTTGCGAAGTTGCCGCTCTCTCCGGCTCCCGGAGACGAAGAAGCTGCTTCTTCGCGCAAAGACGATTCTGCCGCTCACAGTGCTCTGCGGTGTGCGCCTTCTGCCGAAAGAGGTCCGGGAGCGGTGCTTAGCTCTGAGAAGCACCATACGTGCTTCTTTAGCCTCTCTTCCCGTCTACATCTTAGCAAAAAGCTTTTCCACTCTGTCTGGCAAGGAGAAACTGTGCCAGCACAGAAAACATCTCCCATCGTGTTCTAGAGGCTGCACGGAGGTCTGCCGAGTGTTTTGCAAGAAGAGAAAGAAAGTTGTCCAAAACAGCTTCCAATCCAATGTTCACGTGAATAGAAAAGGCAGGAGAGTGGTCAGGTACTGTTTTCTCTCAGTTGGCAAGCTGCGCACACAATCGCAGTGTTGTACAGCTTGTTTCATCACCTTTGCCAAGTTGCCGCTCTCTCCGGCTCCCGGAGACGAAGAAGCTGCTTCTTCGCGCAAAGACGATTCTGCCGCTCACAGTGCTCTGCGGTGTGCGCCTTCTGCCGAAAGACGCCCGGGAGCGGTGCTTAGCTCTGCAGAGCACCGTACCTTCGTCTTTAGCCTCTCTTCTCGTCTACATCTTAGCAAAAAGCTTTTCCACTCTGTCTGGCAAGGAGAAACTGTGCCAGCACAAAAACCATCTCCCATCGTGTTCTAGAGGCTGCACGGAGGTCTGCCGAGTGTTTTGCAAGAAGAGAAAGAAAGTTGTCCAAAACAGCTTCCAATCGAATGTTCATGTGAATAGAAAAGGCAGGAGAGTGGTCAGGTACTGTTTTCTCTCAGTTGGCACGCTACGCACACAATCGCAGTGTTGTACAGCTTGTTTCATCACCTTTGCGAAGTTGCCGCTCTCTCCGGCTCCCGGAGACGAAGAAGCTGCTTCTTCGCGCAAAGACGATTCTGCCGCTCACAGTGCTCTGCGGTGTGCGCCTTCTGCCGAAAGAGCCCCGGGAGCTGTGCTTAGCTCTGAGAAGCACCATACGTGCTTCTTTAGCCTCTCTTCTCGTCTACATCTTAGCAAAAAGCTTTTCCACTCTGTCTGGCAAGGAGAAACTGTGCCACCACAGAAAACATCTCCCATCGTGTTCTAGAGGCTGCACGCAGGTCTGCCGAGTGTTTTGCAAGAAGAGAAAGAAAGTTGTCCAAAACAGCTTGCAATCGAATGTTCATGTGAATAGAAAAGGCAGGAGAGTGGTCAGGTACTGTTTTCTCTCAGTTGGCACGCTACGCACACAATCGCAGTGTTGTACAGCTTGTTTCATCACCTTTGCGAAGTTGCCGCTCTCTCCGGCTCCCGGAGACGAAGAAGCTGCTTCTTCGCGCAAAGACGATTCTGCCGCTCACAGTGCTCTGCGGTGTGCGCCTTCTGCCGAAAGACGCCCGGGAGCGGTGCTTAGCTCTGCAGAGCACCGTACCTTCGTCTTTAGCCTCTCTTCTCGTCTACATCTTAGCAAAAAGCTTTTCCACTCTGTCTGGCAAGGAGAAACTGTGCCAGCACAAAAAACATCTCCCATCGTGTTCTAGAGGCTGCACGCAGGTCTGCCGAGTGTTTTGCAAGAAGAGAAAGAAAGTTGTCCAAAACAGCTTGCAATCGAATGTTCATGTGAATAGAAAAGGCAGGAGAGTGGTCAGGTACTGTTTTCTCTCAGTTGGCAAGCTGCGCACACAATCGCAGTGTTGTACAGCTTGTTTCATCACCTTTGCGAAGTTGCCGCTCTCTCCGGCTCCCGGAGACGAAGAAGCTGCTTCTTCGCGCAAAGACGATTCTGCCGCTCACAGTGCTCTGCGGTGTGCGCCTTCTGCCGAAAGAGGCCCGGGAGCGGTGCTTAGCTCTGCAGAGCACCGTACCTTCGTCTTTAGCCTCTCTTCTCGTCTACATCTTAGCAAAAAGCTTTTCCACTCTGTCTGGCATGGAGAAACTGTGCCAGCACAAAAAACATCTCCCATCGTGTTCTAGAGGCTGCACGCAGGTCTGCCGAGTGTTTTGCAAGAAGAGAAAGAAAGTTGTCCAAAACAGCTTGCAATCGAATGTTCATGTGAATAGAAAAGGCAGGAGAGTGCTCAGGTACTGTTTTCTCTCAGTTGGCAAGCTGCGCACACAATCGCAGTGTTGTACAGCTTGTTTCATCACCTTTGCCAAGTTGCCGCTCTCTCCGGCTCCCGGAGACGAAGAAGCTGCTTCTTCGCGCAAAGACGATTCTGCCGCTCACAGTGCTCTGCGGTGTGCGCCTTCTGCTGAAAGACGCCCGGGAGCGGTGCTTAGCTCTGCAGAGCACCGTACCTTCGTCTTTAGCCTCTCTTCTCGTCTACATCTTAGCAAAAAGCTTTTCCACTCTGTCTGGCAAGGAGAAACTGTGCCAGCACAAAAACCATCTCCCATCGTGTTCTAGAGGCTGCACGCAGGTCTGCCGAGTGTTTTGCAAGAAGAGAAAGAAAGTTGTCCAAAACAGCTTCCAATCGAATGTTCATGTGAATAGAAAAGGCAGGAGAGTGGTCAGGTACTGTTTTCTCTCAGTTGGCACGCTACGCACACAATCGCAGTGTTGTACAGCTTGTTTCATCACCTTTGCGAAGTTGCCGCTCTCTCCGGCTCCCGGAGACGAAGAAGCTGCTTCTTCGCGCAAAGACGATTCTGCCGCTCACAGTGCTCTGCGGTGTGCGCCTTCTGCCGAAAGACGCCCGGGAGCGGTGCTTAGCTCTGCAGAGCACCGTACCTTCGTCTTTAGCCTCTCTTCTCGTCTACATCTTAGCAAAAAGCTTTTCCACTCTGTCTGGCAAGGAGAAACTGTGCCAGCACAAAAAACATCTCCCATCGTGTTCTAGAGGCTGCACGCAGGTCTGCCGAGTGTTTTGCAAGAAGAGAAAGAAAGTTGTCCAAAACAGCTTGCAATCGAATGTTCATGTGAATAGAAAAGGCAGGAGAGTGGTCAGGTACTGTTTTCTCTCAGTTGGCAAGCTGCGCACACAATCGCAGTGTTGTACAGCTTGTTTCATCACCTTTGCGAAGTTGCCGCTCTCTCCGGCTCCCGGAGACGAAGAAGCTGCTTCTTCGCGCAAAGACGATTCTGCCGCTCACAGTGCTCTGCGGTGTGCGCCTTCTGCCGAAAGACGCCCGGGAGCGGTGCTTAGCTCTGCAGAGCACCGTACCTTCGTCTTTAGCCTCTCTTCTCGTCTACATCTTAGCAAAAAGCTTTTCCACTCTGTCTGGCAAGGAGAAACTGTGCCAGCACAAAAAACATCTCCCATCGTGTTCTAGAGGCTGCACGCAGGTCTGCCGAGTGTTTTGCAAGAAGAGAAAGAAAGTTGTCCAAAACAGCTTGCAATCGAATGTTCATGTGAATAGAAAAGGCAGGAGAGTGCTCAGGTACTGTTTTCTCTCAGTTGGCAAGCTGCGCACACAATCGCAGTGTTGTACAGCTTGTTTCATCACCTTTGCCAAGTTGCCGCTCTCTCCGGCTCCCGGAGACGAAGAAGCTGCTTCTTCGCGCAAAGACGATTCTGCCGCTCACAGTGCTCTGCGGTGTGCGCCTTCTGCTGAAAGACGCCCGGGAGCGGTGCTTAGCTCTGCAGAGCACCGTACCTTCGTCTTTAGCCTCTCTTCTCGTCTACATCTTAGCAAAAAGCTTTTCCACTCTGTCTGGCAAGGAGAAACTGTGCCAGCACAAAAACCATCTCCCATCGTGTTCTAGAGGCTGCACGCAGGTCTGCCGAGTGTTTTGCAAGAAGAGAAAGAAAGTTGTCCAAAACAGCTTCCAATCGAATGTTCATGTGAATAGAAAAGGCAGGAGAGTGGTCAGGTACTGTTTTCTCTCAGTTGGCACGCTACGCACACAATCGCAGTGTTGTACAGCTTGTTTCATCACCTTTGCGAAGTTGCCGCTCTCTCCGGCTCCCGGAGACGAAGAAGCTGCTTCTTCGCGCAAAGACGATTCTGCCGCTCACAGTGCTCTGCGGTGTGCGCCTTCTGCCGAAAGAGGCACTGGAGCGGTGCTTAGCTCTGCAGACTACCATACTTGCTTCTATAGCCTCGCTTCTCGTCTACATCTTAGCAAAAAGCTTTTCCACTCTGTCTGGCAAGGAGAAACTGTGCCAGCACAGAAAACATCTCCCATCGTGTTCTAGAGGCTGCACGGAGGTCTGCCGAGTGTTTTGCAAGAAGAGAAAGAAAATTGTCCAAAACAGCTTGCAATCGAATGTTCATGTGAATAGAAAAGGCAGGAGAGTGGTCAGGTACTGTTTTCTCTCAGTTGGCAAGCTGCGCACACAGTCGCAGTGTTGTACAGCTTGTTTCATCACCTTTGCGAAGTTGCCGCTCTCTCCGGCTCCCGGAGACGAAGAAGCTGCTTCTTCGCGCAAAGACGATTCTGCCGCTCACAGTGCTCTGCGGTGTGCGCCTTCTGCCGAAAGAGGCCCGGGAGCGGTGCTTAGCTCTGCAGAGCACCGTACCTTCGTCTTTAGCCTCTCTTCTCGTCTACATCTTAGCAAAAAGCTTTTCCACTCTGTCTGGCAAGGAGAAACTTTGCCAGCACAGAAAACATCTCCCATCGTCTTCTAGAGGCTGCACGGAGGTCTGCCGAGTGTTTTGCAAGAAGAGAAAGAAAGTTGTCCAAAACAACTTGCAATCGAATGTTCATGTGAATGGAAAAGGCAGGAGAGTGGTCAGGTACTGTTTTCTCTCACTTGGCACGCTGCTCACACAATCGCAGTGTTGTACAGCTTATTTCATCACCTTTGCGAAGTTGCCGCTCTCTCCGGCTCCCGGAGACGAAGAAGCTGCTTCTTCGCGCAAAGACGATTCTGCCGCTCACAGTGCTCTGCGGTGTGCGCCTTCTGCCGAAAGAGGTCCGGGAGCGGTGCTTAGCTCTGCAGAGCACCGTACCTTCGTCTTTAGCCTCTCTTTCGTCTACATCTTAGCAAAAGCTTTTCCACTCTGTCTGGCAAGGAGAAACTGTGCCAGCACAAAAAACATCTCCCATCGTGTTCTAGAGGCTGCACGGAGGTCTGCCGAGTGTTTTGCAAGAAGAGAAAGAAAGTTGTCCAAAACAGCTTGCAATCGAATGTTCAAGTGTATAGAAAAGGCAGGAGAGTGGTCAGGTACTGTTTTCTCTCAGTTGGCAAGCTGCGCACACAATCGCAGTGTTGTACAGCTTGTTTCATCACCTTTGCGAAGTTGCCGCTCTCTCCGGCTCCCGGAGACGAAGAAGCTGCTTCTTCGCGCAAAGACGATTCTGCCGCTCACAGTGCTCTGCTGTGTGCGCCTTCTGCCGAAAGAGGTCCGGGAGCTGTGCTTAGCTCTGAGAAGCACCATACGTGCTTCTTTAGCCTCTCTTCTCGTCTACATCTTAGCAAAAAGCTTTTCCACTCTGTCTGGCAAGGAGAAACTGTGCCAGCACAGAAACCATCTCCCATCGTCTTCTAGAGGCTGCACGGAGGTCTGCCGAGTGTTTTGCAAGAAGAGAAAGAAAGTTGTCCAAAACAGCTTGCAATCGAATGTTCACGTGAATAGAAAAGGCAGGAGAGTGGTCAGGTACTGTTTTCTCTCAGTTGGCAAGCTGCGCACACAATCGCCGTGTTGTACAGCTTGTTTCATCACCTTTGCGAAGTTGCCGCTCTCTCCGGCTCCCGGAGACGAAGAAGCTGCTTCTTCGCGCAAAGACGATTCTGCCGCTCACAGTGCTCTGCGGTGTGCGCCTTCTGCCGAAAGAGGCACGGGAGCGGTGCTTAGCTCTGCAGAGCACCGTACATGCTTCTTTAGCCTCTCTTCTCGTCTACATCTTAGCAAAAAGCTTTTCCACTCTGTCTGGCAAGGAGAAACTGTGCCAGCACAGAAAACATCTCCCATCGTGTTCTAGAGGCTGCACGGAGGTCTGCCGAGTGTTTTGCAAGAAGAGAAAGAAAGTTGTCCAAAACAGCTTGCAATCGAATGTTCATGTGAATAGAAAAGTCAGGAGAGTGCTCAGGTACTGTTTTCTCTCAGTTGGCAAGCTGCGCACACAATCGCAGTGTTGTACAGCTTGTTTCATCACCTTTGCGAAGTTGCCGCTCTCTCCGGCTCCCGGAGACGAAGAAGCTGCTTCTTCGCGCAAAGACGATTCTGCCGCTCACTGTGCTCTGCGGTGTGCGCCTTCTGCCGAAAGAGTTCCGGGAGCGGTGCTTAGCTCTGCAGAGCACCGTACCTTCGTCTTTAGCCTCTCTTCTCGTCTACATCTTAGCAAAAAGCTTTTCCACTCTGTCTGGCAAGGAGAAACTGTGCCAGCACAAAAAACATCTCCCATCGTGTTCTAGAGGCTGCACGCAGGTCTGCCGAGTGTTTTGCAAGAAGAGAAAGAAAGTTGTCCAAAACAGCTTGCAATCGAATGTTCATGTGAATAGAAAAGGCAGGAGAGTGGTCAGGTACTGTTTTCTCTCACTTGGCAAGCTGCGCACACAATCGCAGTGTTGTACAGCTTGTTTCATCACCTTTGCGAAGTTGCCGCTCTCTCCGGCTCCCGGAGACGAAGAAGCTGCTTCTTCGCGCAAAGACGATTCTGCCGCTCACAGTGCTCTGCGGTGTGCGCCTTCTGCCGAAAGAGGTCCGGGAGCTGTGCTTAGCTCTGAGAGGCACCGTACATGCTTCTTTAGCCTCTCTTCTCGTCTACATCTTAGCAAAAAGCTTTTCCACTCTGTCTGGCAAGGAGAAACTGTGCCAGCACAGAAAACATCTCCCATCGTGTTCTAGAGGCTGCACGGAGGTCTGCCGAGTGTTTTGCAAGAAGAGAAAGAAAGTTGTCCAAAACAGCTTGCAATCGAATGTTCATGTGAATAGAAAAGGCAGGAGAGTGGTCAGGTACTGTTTTCTCTCAGTTGGCAAGCTGCGCACACAATCGCAGTGTTGTACAGCTTGTTTCATCACCTTTGCCAAGTTGCCGCTCTCTCCGGCTCCCGGAGACGAAGAAGCTGCTTCTTCGCGCAAAGACGATTCTGCCGCTCACAGTGCTCTGCTGAGTGCGCCTTCTGCCGAAAGACGCCCGGGAGCGGTGCTTAGCTCTGCAGAGCACCGTACCTTCGTCTTTAGCCTCTCTTCTAGTCTACATCTTAGCAAAAAGCTTTTCCACTCTGTCTGGCAAGGAGAAACTGTGCCAGCACAAAAAACATCTCCCATCGTGTTCTAGAGGCTGCACGGAGGTCTGCCGAGTGTTTTGCAAGAAGAGAAAGAAAGTTGTCCAAAACAGCTTGCAATCGAATGTTCATGTGAATAGAAAAGGCAGGAGAGTGGTCAGGTACTGTTTTCTCTCAGTTGGCACGCTGCGCACACAATCGCAGTGTTGTACAGCTTGTTTCATCACCTTTGCGAAGTTGCCGCTCTCTCCGGCTCCCGGAGACGAAGAAGCTGCTTCTTCGCGCAAAGACGATTCTGCCGCTCACAGTGCTCTGCGGTGTGCGCCTTCTGCCGAAAGAGGTCCGGGAGCGGTGCTTAGCTCTGAGAAGCACCATACGTGCTTCTTTAGCCTCTCTTCCCGTCTACATCTTAGCAAAAAGCTTTTCCACTCTGTCTGGCAAGGAGAAACTGTGCCAGCACAGAAAACATCTCCCATCGTGTTCTAGAGGCTGCACGGAGGTCTGCCGAGTGTTTTGCAAGAAGAGAAAGAAAGTTGTCCAAAACAGCTTGCAATCGAATGTTCACGTGAATAGAAAAGGCAGGAGAGTGGTCAGGTACTGTTTTCTCTCAGTTGGCAAGCTGCGCACACAATCGCAGTGTTGTACAGCTTGTTTCATCACCTTTGCGAAGTTGCCGCTCTCTCCGGCTCCCGGAGACGAAGAAGCTGCTTCTTCGCGCAAAGACGATTCTGCCGCTCACAGTGCTCTGCGGTGTGCGCCTTCTGCCGAAAGACGCCCGGGAGCGGTGCTTAGCTCTGAGAAGCACCATACGTGCTTCTTTAGCCTCTCTTCTCGTCTACATCTTAGCAAAAAGCTTTTCCACTCTGTCTGGCAAGGAGAAACTGTGCCAGCACAGAAAACATCTCCCATCGTGTTCTAGAGGCTGCACGCAGGTCTGCCGAGTGTTTTGCAAGAAGAGAAAGAAAGTTGTCCAAAACAGCTTGCAATCGAATGTTCATGTGAATAGAAAAGGCAGGAGAGTGGTCAGGTACTGTTTTCTCTCACTTGGCAAGCTGCGCACACAATCGCAGTGTTGTACAGCTTGTTTCATCACCTTTGCGAAGTTGCCGCTCTCTCCGGCTCCCGGAGACGAAGAAGCTGCTTCTTCGCGCAAAGACGATTCTGCCGCTCACAGTGCTCTGCGGTGTGCGCCTTCTGCCGAAAGAGGTCCGGGAGCGGTGCTTAGCTCGCAGAGCACCGTAACTTCGTCTTTAGCCTCTCTTCTCGTCTACATCTTAGCAAAAAGCTTTTCCACTCTGTCTGGCAAGGAGAAACTGTGCCAGCACAGAAAACATCTCCCATCGTGTTCTAGAGGCTGCACGGAGGTCTGCCGAGTGTTTTGCAAGAAGAGAAAGAAAGTTGTCCAAAACAGCTTGCAATCGAATGTTCATGTGAATAGAAAAGGCAGGAGAGTGGTCAGGTACTGTTTTCTCTCAGTTGGCAAGCTGCGCACACAATCGCAGTGTTGTACAGCTTGTTTCATCACCTTTGCGAAGTTGCCGCTCTCTCCGGCTCCCGGAGACGAAGAAGCTGCTTCTTCGCGCAAAGACGATTCTGCCGCTCACAGTGCTCTGCGGTGTGCGCCTTCTGCCGAAAGAGGTCCGGGAGCGGTGCTTAGCTCTGCAGAGCACCGTACCTTCGTCTTTAGCCTCTCTTCTCGTCTACATCTTAGCAAAAAGCTTTTCCACTCTGTCTGGCAAGGAGAAACTGTGCCAGCCCAGAAAACATCACCCATCGTGTTCTAGAGGCTGCACGGAGGTCTGCCGAGTGTTTTGCAAGAAGAGAAAGAAAGTTGTCCAAAACAGCTTGCAATCGAATGTTCATGTGAATAGAAAAGGCAGGAGAGTGGTCAGGTACTGTTTTCTCTCACTTGGCAAGCTGCGCACACAATCGCAGTGTTGTACAGCTTGTTTCATCACCTTTGCGAAGTTGCCGCTCTCTCCGGCTCCCGGAGACGAAGAAGCTGCTTCTTCGCGCAAAGACGATTCTGCCGCTCACAGTGCTCTGCTGTGTGCGCCTTCTGCCGAAAGAGGTCCGGGAGCTGTGCTTAGCTCTGAGAAGCACCATACGTGCTTCTTTAGCCTCTCTTCTCGTCTACATCTTAGCAAAAAGCTTTTCCACTCTGTCTGGCAAGGAGAAACTGTGCCAGCACAGAAACCATCTCCCATCGTCTTCTAGAGGCTGCACGGAGGTCTGCCGAGTGTTTTGCAAGAAGAGAAAGAAAGTTGTCCAAAACAGCTTGCAATCGAATGTTCACGTGAATAGAAAAGGCAGGAGAGTGGTCAGGTACTGTTTTCTCTCAGTTGGCAAGCTGCGCACACAATCGCCGTGTTGTACAGCTTGTTTCATCACCTTTGCGAAGTTGCCGCTCTCTCCGGCTCCCGGAGACGAAGAAGCTGCTTCTTCGCGCAAAGACGATTCTGCCGCTCACAGTGCTCTGCGGTGTGCGCCTTCTGCCGAAAGAGGCACGGGAGCGGTGCTTAGCTCTGCAGAGCACCGTACATGCTTCTTTAGCCTCTCTTCTCGTCTACATCTTAGCAAAAAGCTTTTCCACTCTGTCTGGCAAGGAGAAACTGTGCCAGCACAGAAAACATCTCCCATCGTGTTCTAGAGGCTGCACGGAGGTCTGCCGAGTGTTTTGCAAGAAGAGAAAGAAAGTTGTCCAAAACAGCTTGCAATCGAATGTTCATGTGAATAGAAAAGTCAGGAGAGTGCTCAGGTACTGTTTTCTCTCACTTGGCAAGCTGCGCACACAATCGCAGTGTTGTACAGCTTGTTTCATCACCTTTGCGAAGTTGCCGCTCTCTCCGGCTCCCGGAGACGAAGAAGCTGCTTCTTCGCGCAAAGACGATTCTGCCGCTCACTGTGCTCTGCGGTGTGCGCCTTCTGCCGAAAGAGTTCCGGGAGCGGTGCTTAGCTCTGCAGAGCACCGTACCTTCGTCTTTAGCCTCTCTTCTCGTCTACATCTTAGCAAAAAGCTTTTCCACTCTGTCTGGCAAGGAGAAACTGTGCCAGCACAAAAAACATCTCCCATCGTGTTCTAGAGGCTGCACGCAGGTCTGCCGAGTGTTTTGCAAGAAGAGAAAGAAAGTTGTCCAAAACAGCTTGCAATCGAATGTTCATGTGAATAGAAAAGGCAGGAGAGTGGTCAGGTACTGTTTTCTCTCACTTGGCAAGCTGCGCACACAATCGCAGTGTTGTACAGCTTGTTTCATCACCTTTGCGAAGTTGCCGCTCTCTCCGGCTCCCGGAGACGAAGAAGCTGCTTCTTCGCGCAAAGACGATTCTGCCGCTCACAGTGCTCTGCGGTGTGCGCCTTCTGCCGAAAGAGGTCCGGGAGCTGTGCTTAGCTCTGAGAGGCACCGTACATGCTTCTTTAGCCTCTCTTCTCGTCTACATCTTAGCAAAAAGCTTTTCCACTCTGTCTGGCAAGGAGAAACTGTGCCAGCACAGAAAACATCTCCCATCGTGTTCTAGAGGCTGCACGGAGGTCTGCCGAGTGTTTTGCAAGAAGAGAAAGAAAGTTGTCCAAAACAGCTTGCAATCGAATGTTCATGTGAATAGAAAAGGCAGGAGAGTGGTCAGGTACTGTTTTCTCTCAGTTGGCAAGCTGCGCACACAATCGCAGTGTTGTACAGCTTGTTTCATCACCTTTGCCAAGTTGCCGCTCTCTCCGGCTCCCGGAGACGAAGAAGCTGCTTCTTCGCGCAAAGACGATTCTGCCGCTCACAGTGCTCTGCTGAGTGCGCCTTCTGCCGAAAGACGCCCGGGAGCGGTGCTTAGCTCTGCAGAGCACCGTACCTTCGTCTTTAGCCTCTCTTCTAGTCTACATCTTAGCAAAAAGCTTTTCCACTCTGTCTGGCAAGGAGAAACTGTGCCAGCACAAAAAACATCTCCCATCGTGTTCTAGAGGCTGCACGGAGGTCTGCCGAGTGTTTTGCAAGAAGAGAAAGAAAGTTGTCCAAAACAGCTTGCAATCGAATGTTCATGTGAATAGAAAAGGCAGGAGAGTGGTCAGGTACTGTTTTCTCTCAGTTGGCACGCTGCGCACACAATCGCAGTGTTGTACAGCTTGTTTCATCACCTTTGCGAAGTTGCCGCTCTCTCCGGCTCCCGGAGACGAAGAAGCTGCTTCTTCGCGCAAAGACGATTCTGCCGCTCACAGTGCTCTGCGGTGTGCGCCTTCTGCCGAAAGAGGTCCGGGAGCGGTGCTTAGCTCTGAGAAGCACCATACGTGCTTCTTTAGCCTCTCTTCCCGTCTACATCTTAGCAAAAAGCTTTTCCACTCTGTCTGGCAAGGAGAAACTGTGCCAGCACAGAAAACATCTCCCATCGTGTTCTAGAGGCTGCACGGAGGTCTGCCGAGTGTTTTGCAAGAAGAGAAAGAAAGTTGTCCAAAACAGCTTGCAATCGAATGTTCACGTGAATAGAAAAGGCAGGAGAGTGGTCAGGTACTGTTTTCTCTCAGTTGGCAAGCTGCGCACACAATCGCAGTGTTGTACAGCTTGTTTCATCACCTTTGCGAAGTTGCCGCTCTCTCCGGCTCCCGGAGACGAAGAAGCTGCTTCTTCGCGCAAAGACGATTCTGCCGCTCACAGTGCTCTGCGGTGTGTGCCTTCTACCGAAAGAGCCCCGGGAGCGGTGCTTAGCTCTGCAGAGCACCGTACCTTCGTCTTTAGCCTCTCTTCTCGTCTACATCTTAGCAAAAAGCTTTTCCACTCTGTCTGGCAAGGAGAAACTGTGCCAGCACAAAAAACATCTCCCATCGTGTTCTAGAGGCTGCACGGAGGTCTGCCGAGTGTTTTGCAAGAAGAGAAAGAAAGTTGTCCAAAACAGCTTGCAATCGAATGTTCATGTGAATAGAAAAGGCAGGAGAGTGGTCAGGTACTGTTTTCTCTCAGTTGGCAAGCTGCGCACACAATCGCAGTGTTGTACAGCTTGTTTCATCACCTTTGCGAAGTTGCCGCTCTCTCCGGCTCCCGGAGACGAAGAAGCTGCTTCTTCGCGCAAAGACGATTCTGCCGCTCACAGTGCTCTGCGGTGTGCGCCTTCTGCCGAAAGAGGTCCGGGAGCTGTGCTTAGCTCTGAGAGGCACCGTACATGCTTCTTTAGCCTCTCTTCTCGTCTACATCTTAGCAAAAAGCTTTTCCACTCTGTCTGGCAAGGAGAAACTGTGCCAGCACAGAAAACATCTCCCATCGTGTTCTAGAGGCTGCACGGAGGTCTGCCGAGTGTTTTGCAAGAAGAGAAAGAAAGTTGTCCAGAACAGCTTGCAATCGAATGTTCATGTGAATAGAAAAGGCAGGAGAGTGGTCAGGTACTGTTTTCTCTCAGTTGGCAAGCTGCGCACACAATCGCAGTGTTGTACAGCTTGTTTCATCACCTTTGCGAAGTTGCCGCTCTCTCCGGCTCCCGGAGACGAAGAAGCTGCTTCTTCGCGCAAAGACGATTCTGCCGCTCACAGTGCTCTGCGGTGTGCGCCTTCTGCCGAAAGAGGTCCGGGAGCGGTGCTTAGCTCTGCAGAGCACCGTACCTTCGTCTTTAGCCTCTCTTCTCGTCTACATCTTAGCAAAAAGCTTTTCCACTCTGTCTGGCAAGGAGAAACTGTGCCAGCACAAAAAACATCTCCCATCGTGTTCTAGAGGCTGCACGGAGGTCTGCCGAGTGTTTTGCAAGAAGAGAAAGAAAGTTGTCCAAAACAGCTTCCAATCGAATGTTCATGTGAATAGAAAAGGCAGGAGAGTGGTCAGGTACTGTTTTCTCTCAGTTGGCACGCTGCGCACACAATCGCAGTGTTGTACAGCTTGTTTCATCACCTTTGCGAAGTTGCCGCTCTCTCCGGCTCCCGGAGACGAAGAAGCTGCTTCTTCGCGCAAAGACGATTCTGCCGCTCACAGTGCTCTGCGGTGTGCGCCTTCTGCCGAAAGAGGTCCGGGAGCGGTGCTTAGCTCTGAGAAGCACCATACGTGCTTCTTTAGCCTCTCTTCTCGTCTACATCTTAGCAAAAAGCTTTTCCACTCTGTCTGGCAAGGAGAAACTGTGCCAGCACAGAAAACATCTCCCATCGTGTTCTAGAGGCTGCACGGAGGTCTGCCGAGTGTTTTGCAAGAAGAGAAAGAAAGTTGTCCAAAACAGCTTGCAATCCAATATTCATGTGAATAGAAAAGGCAGGAGAGTGGTCAGGTACTGTTTTCTCTCAGTTGGCACGCTGCGCACACAATCGCAGTGTTGTACAGCTTGTTTCATCACCTTTGCGAAGTTGCCGCTCTCTCCGGCTCCCGGAGACGAAGAAGCTGCTTCTTCGCGCAAAGACGATTCTGCCGCTCACAGTGCTCTGCGGTGTGCGCCTTCTGCCGAAAGACGCCCGGGAGCGGTGCTTAGCTCTGCAGAGCACCGTACCTTCGTCTTTAGCCTCTCTTCTCGTCTACATCTTAGCAAAAAGCTTTTCCACTCTGTCTGGCAAGGAGAAACTGTGCCAGCACAAAAAACATCTCCCATCGTGTTCTAGAGGCTGCACGCAGGTCTGCCGAGTGTTTTGCAAGAAGAGAAAGAAAGTTGTCCAAAACAGCTTGCAATCGAATGTTCATGTGAATAGAAAAGGCAGGAGAGTGGTCAGGTACTGTTTTCTCTCAGTTGGCAAGCTGCGCACACAATCGCAGTGTTGTACAGCTTGTTTCATCACCTTTGCGAAGTTGCCGCTCTCTCCGGCTCCCATAGACGAAGAAGCTGCTTCTTCGCGCAAAGACGATTCTGCCGCTCACAGTGCTCTGCGGTGTGCGCCTTCTGCCGAAAGACGCCCGGGAGCGGTGCTTAGCTCTGCAGAGCACCGTACCTTCGTCTTTAGCCTCTCTTCTCGTCTACATCTTAGCAAAAAGCTTTTCCACTCTGTCTGGCAAGGAGAAACTGTGCCAGCACAAAAAACATCTCCCATCGTGTTCTAGAGGCTGCACGCAGGTCTGCCGAGTGTTTTGCAAGAAGAGAAAGAAAGTTGTCCAAAACAGCTTGCAATCGAATGTTCATGTGAATAGAAAAGGCAGGAGAGTGCTCAGGTACTGTTTTCTCTCAGTTGGCAAGCTGCGCACACAATCGCAGTGTTGTACAGCTTGTTTCATCACCTTTGCGAAGTTGCCGCTCTCTCCGGCTCCCGGAGACGAAGAAGCTGCTTCTTCGCGCAAAGACGATTCTGCCGCTCACAGTGCTCTGCGGTGTGCGCCTTCTGCCGAAAGACGCCCGGGAGCGGTGCTTAGCTCTGCAGAGCACCGTACCTTCGTCTTTAGCCTCTCTTCTCGTCTACATCTTAGCAAAAAGCTTTTCCACTCTGTCTGGCAAGGAGAAACTGTGCCAGCACAAAAACCATCTCCCATCGTGTTCTAGAGGCTGCACGGAGGTCTGCCGAGTGTTTTGCAAGAAGAGAAAGAAAGTTGTCCAAAACAGCTTCCAATCGAATGTTCATGTGAATAGAAAAGGCAGGAGAGTGGTCAGGTACTGTTTTCTCTCAGTTGGCACGCTACGCACACAATCGCAGTGTTGTACAGCTTGTTTCATCACCTTTGCGAAGTTGCCGCTCTCTCCGGCTCCCGGAGACGAAGAAGCTGCTTCTTCGCGCAAAGACGATTCTGCCGCTCACAGTGCTCTGCGGTGTGCGCCTTCTGCCGAAAGAGCCCCGGGAGCTGTGCTTAGCTCTGAGAAGCACCATACGTGCTTCTTTAGCCTCTCTTCTCGTCTACATCTTAGCAAAAAGCTTTTCCACTCTGTCTGGCAAGGAGAAACTGTGCCAGCACAGAAAACATCTCCCATCGTGTTCTAGAGGCTGCACGCAGGTCTGCCGAGTGTTTTGCAAGAAGAGAAAGAAAGTTGTCCAAAACAGCTTGCAATCGAATGTTCATGTGAATAGAAAAGGCAGGAGAGTGGTCAGGTACTGTTTTCTCTCACTTGGCAAGCTGCGCACACAATCGCAGTGTTGTACAGCTTGTTTCATCACCTTTGCCAAGTTGCCGCTCTCTCCGGCTCCCGGAGACGAAGAAGCTGCTTCTTCGCGCAAAGACGATTCTGCCGCTCACAGTGCTCTGCGGTGTGCGCCTTCTGCCGAAAGACGCCCGGGAGCGGTGCTTAGCTCTGCAGAGCACCGTACCTTCGTCTTTAGCCTCTCTTCTCGTCTACATCTTAGCAAAAAGCTTTTCCACTCTGTCTGGCAAGGAGAAACTGTGCCAGCCCAGAAAACATCACCCATCGTGTTCTAGAGGCTGCACGGAGGTCTGCCGAGTGTTTTGCAAGAAGAGAAAGAAAGTTGTCCAAACAGCTTGCAATCGAATGTTCATGTGAATAGAAAAGGCAGGAGAGTGGTCAGGTACTGTTTTCTCTCAGTTGGCAAGCTGCGCACACAATCGCAGTGTTGTACAGCTTGTTTCATCACCTTTGCGAAGTTGCCGCTCTCTCCGGCTCCCGGAGACGAAGAAGCTGCTTCTTCGCGCAAAGACGATTCTGCCGCTCACAGTGCTCTGCTGTGTGCGCCTTCTGCCGAAAGAGGTCCGGGAGCGGTGCTTAGCTCTGAGAAGCACCATACGTGCTTCTTTAGCCTCTCTTCTCGTCTACATCTTAGCAAAAAGCTTTTCCACTCTGTCTGCCAAGGAGAAACTGTGCCAGCACAGAAAACATCTCCCATCGTCTTCTAGAGGCTGCACGGAGGTCTGCCGAGTGTTTTGCAAGAAGAGAAAGAAAGTTGTCCAAAACAGCTTGCAATCGAATGTTCACGTGAATAGAAAAGGCAGGAGAGTGGTCAGGTACTGTTTTCTCTCAGTTGGCAAGCTGCGCACACAATCGCCGTGTTGTACAGCTTGTTTCATCACCTTTGCGAAGTTGCCGCTCTCTCCGGCTCCCGGAGACGAAGAAGCTGCTTCTTCGCGCAAAGACGATTCTGCCGCTCACAGTGCTCTGCGGTGTGCGCCTTCTGCCGAAAGAGCCCCGGGAGCTGTGCTTAGCTCTGAGAAGCACCATACGTGCTTCTTTAGCCTCTCTTCTCGTCTACATCTTAGCAAAAAGCTTTTCCACTCTGTCTGGCAAGGAGAAACTGTGCCAGCACAAAAAACATCTCCCATCGTGTTCTAGAGGCTGCACGGAGGTCTGCCGAGTGTTTTGCAAGAAGAGAAAGAAAGTTGTCCAAAACAGCTTGCAATCGAATGTTCATGTGAATAGAAAAGGCAGGAGAGTGGTCAGGTACTGTTTTCTCTCAGTTGGCAAGCTGCGCACACAATCGCAGTGTTGTACAGCTTGTTTCATCACCTTTGCGAAGTTGCCGCTCTCTCCGGCTCCCGGAGACGAAGAAGCTGCTTCTTCGCGCAAAGACGATTCTGCCGCTCACAGTGCTCTGCGGTGTGCGCCTTCTGCCGAAAGAGGTCCGGGAGCTGTGCTTAGCTCTGAGAGGCACCGTACATGCTTCTTTAGCCTCTCTTCTCGTCTACATCTTAGCAAAAAGCTTTTCCACTCTGTCAGGCAAGGAGAAACTGTGCAAGCACAGAAAACATCTCCCATCGTGTTCTAGAGGCTGCACGGAGGTCTGCCGAGTGTTTTGCAAGAAGAGAAAGAAAGTTGTCCAAAACAGCTTGCAATCGAATGTTCATGTGAATAGAAAAGGCAGGAGAGTGGTCAGGTACTGTTTTCTCTCAGTTGGCAAGCTGCGCACACAATCGCAGTGTTGTACAGCTTGTTTCATCACCTTTGCCAAGTTGCCGCTCTCTCCGGCTCCCGGAGACGAAGAAGCTGCTTCTTCGCGCAAAGACGATTCTGCCGCTCACAGTGCTCTGCTGAGTGCGCCTTCTGCCGAAAGACGCCCGGGAGCGGTGCTTAGCTCTGCAGAGCACCGTACCTTCGTCTTTAGCCTCTCTTCTCGTCTACATCTTAGCAAAAAGCTTTTCCACTCTGTCTGGCAAGGAGAAACTGTGCCAGCACAAAAAACATCTCCCATCGTGTTCTAGAGGCTGCACGGAGGTCTGCCGAGTGTTTTGCAAGAAGAGAAAGAAAGTTGTCCAAAACAGCTTGCAATCGAATGTTCATGTGAATAGAAAAGGCAGGAGAGTGGTCAGGTACTGTTTTCTCTCAGTTGGCACGCTGCGCACACAATCGCAGTGTTGTACAGCTTGTTTCATCACCTTTGCGAAGTTGCCGCTCTCTCCGGCTCCCGGAGACGAAGAAGCTGCTTCTTCGCGCAAAGACGATTCTGCCGCTCACAGTGCTCTGCGGTGTGCGCCTTCTGCCGAAAGAGGTCCGGGAGCGGTGCTTAGCTCTGAGAAGCACCATACGTGCTTCTTTAGCCTCTCTTCCCGTCTACATCTTAGCAAAAAGCTTTTCCACTCTGTCTGGCAAGGAGAAACTGTGCCAGCACAGAAAACATCTCCCATCGTGTTCTAGAGGCTGCACGGAGGTCTGCCGAGTGTTTTGCAAGAAGAGAAAGAAAGTTGTCCAAAACAGCTTCCAATCCAATGTTCACGTGAATAGAAAAGGCAGGAGAGTGGTCAGGTACTGTTTTCTCTCAGTTGGCAAGCTGCGCACACAATCGCAGTGTTGTACAGCTTGTTTCATCACCTTTGCGAAGTTGCCGCTCTCTCCGGCTCCCGGAGACGAAGAAGCTGCTTCTTCGCGCAAAGACGATTCTGCCGCTCACAGTGCTCTGCGGTGTGCGCCTTCTGCCGAAGACGCCCGGGAGCGGTGCTTAGCTCTGCAGAGCACCGTACCTTCGTCTTTAGCCTCTCTTCTCGTCTACATCTTAGCAAAAAGCTTTTCCACTCTGTCTGGCAAGGAGAAACTGTGCCAGCACAAAAACCATCTCCCATCGTGTTCTAGAGGCTGCACGGAGGTCTGCCGAGTGTTTTGCAAGAAGAGAAAGAAAGTTGTCCAAAACAGCTTCCAATCGAATGTTCATGTGAATAGAAAAGGCAGGAGAGTGGTCAGGTACTGTTTTCTCTCAGTTGGCACGCTACGCACACAATCGCAGTGTTGTACAGCTTGTTTCATCACCTTTGCGAAGTTGCCGCTCTCTCCGGCTCCCGGAGACGAAGAAGCTGCTTCTTCGCGCAAAGACGATTCTGCCGCTCACAGTGCTCTGCGGTGTGCGCCTTCTGCCGAAAGAGCCCCGGGAGCTGTGCTTAGCTCTGAGAAGCACCATACGTGCTTCTTTAGCCTCTCTTCTCGTCTACATCTTAGCAAAAAGCTTTTCCACTCTGTCTGGCAAGGAGAAACTGTGCCACCACAGAAAACATCTCCCATCGTGTTCTAGAGGCTGCACGCAGGTCTGCCGAGTGTTTTGCAAGAAGAGAAAGAAAGTTGTCCAAAACAGCTTGCAATCGAATGTTCATGTGAATAGAAAAGGCAGGAGAGTGGTCAGGTACTGTTTTCTCTCACTTGGCAAGCTGCGCACACAATCGCAGTGTTGTACAGCTTGTTTCATCACCTTTGCGAAGTTGCCGCTCTCTCCGGCTCCCGGAGACGAAGAAGCTGCTTCTTCGCGCAAAGACGATTCTGCCGCTCACAGTGCTCTGCGGTGTGCGCCTTCTGCCGAAAGAGGTCCGGGAGCGGTGCTTAGCTCGCAGAGCACCGTAACTTCGTCTTTAGCCTCTCTTCTCGTCTACATCTTAGCAAAAAGCTTTTCCACTCTGTCTGGCAAGGAGAAACTGTGCCAGCACAGAAAACATCTCCCATCGTGTTCTAGAGGCTGCACGGAGGTCTGCCGAGTGTTTTGCAAGAAGAGAAAGAAAGTTGTCCAAAACAGCTTGCAATCGAATGTTCATGTGAATAGAAAAGGCAGGAGAGTGGTCAGGTACTGTTTTCTCTCAGTTGGCAAGCTGCGCACACAATCGCAGTGTTGTACAGCTTGTTTCATCACCTTTGCCAAGTTGCCGCTCTCTCGGCTCCCGGAGACGAAGAAGCTGCTTCTTCGCGCAAAGACGATTCTGCCGCTCACAGTGCTCTGCGGTGTGCGCCTTCTGCCGAAAGACGCCCGGGAGCGGTGCTTAGCTCTGCAGAGCACCGTACCTTCGTCTTTAGCCTCTCTTCTCGTCTACATCTTAGCAAAAAGCTTTTCCACTCTGTCTGGCAAGGAGAAACTGTGCCAGCCCAGAAAACATCACCCATCGTGTTCTAGAGGCTGCACGGAGGTCTGCCGAGTGTTTTGCAAGAAGAGAAAGAAAGTTGTCCAAAACAGCTTGCAATCGAATGTTCATGTGAATAGAAAAGGCAGGAGAGTGGTCAGGTACTGTTTTCTCTCAGTTGGCAAGCTGCGCACACAATCGCAGTGTTGTACAGCTTGTTTCATCACCTTTGCGAAGTTGCCGCTCTCTCCGGCTCCCGGAGACGAAGAAGCTGCTTCTTCGCGCAAAGACGATTCTGCCGCTCACAGTGCTCTGCTGTGTGCGCCTTCTGCCGAAAGAGGTCCGGGAGCGGTGCTTAGCTCTGAGAAGCACCATACGTGCTTCTTTAGCCTCTCTTCTCGTCTACATCTTAGCAAAAAGCTTTTCCACTCTGTCTGCCAAGGAGAAACTGTGCCAGCACAGAAAACATCTCCCATAGTCTTCTAGAGGCTGCACGGAGGTCTGCCGAGTGTTTTGCAAGAAGAGAAAGAAAGTTGTCCAAAACAGCTTGCAATCGAATGTTCACGTGAATAGAAAAGGCAGGAGAGTGGTCAGGTACTGTTTTCTCTCAGTTGGCAAGCTGCGCACACAATCGCCGTGTTGTACAGCTTGTTTCATCACCTTTGCGAAGTTGCCGCTCTCTCCGGCTCCCGGAGACGAAGAAGCTGCTTCTTCGCGCAAAGACGATTCTGCCGCTCACAGTGCTCTGCGGTGTGCGCCTTCTGCCGAAAGAGCCCCGGGAGCTGTGCTTAGCTCTGAGAAGCACCATACGTGCTTCTTTAGCCTCTCTTCTCGTCTACATCTTAGCAAAAAGCTTTTCCACTCTGTCTGGCAAGGAGAAACTGTGCCAGCACAAAAAACATCTCCCATCGTGTTCTAGAGGCTGCACGGAGGTCTGCCGAGTGTTTTGCAAGAAGAGAAAGAAAGTTGTCCAAAACAGCTTGCAATCGAATGTTCATGTGAATAGAAAAGGCAGGAGAGTGGTCAGGTACTGTTTTCTCTCAGTTGGCAAGCTGCGCACACAATCGCAGTGTTGTACAGCTTGTTTCATCACCTTTGCGAAGTTGCCGCTCTCTCCGGCTCCCGGAGACGAAGAAGCTGCTTCTTCGCGCAAAGACGATTCTGCCGCTCACAGTGCTCTGCGGTGTGCGCCTTCTGCCGAAAGACGCCCGGGAGCGGTGCTTAGCTCTGAGAGGCACCGTACATGCTTCTTTAGCCTCTCTTCTCGTCTACATCTTAGCAAAAAGCTTTTCCACTCTGTCAGGCAAGGAGAAACTGTGCCAGCACAGAAAACATCTCCATCGTGTTCTAGAGGCTGCACGGAGGTCTGCCGAGTGTTTTGCAAGAAGAGAAAGAAAGTTGTCCAAAACAGCTTGCAATCGAATGTTCATGTGAATAGAAAAGGCAGGAGAGTGGTCAGGTACTGTTTTCTCTCAGTTGGCAAGCTGCGCACACAATCGCAGTGTTGTACAGCTTGTTTCATCACCTTTGCCAAGTTGCCGCTCTCTCCGGCTCCCGGAGACGAAGAAGCTGCTTCTTCGCGCAAAGACGATTCTGCCGCTCACAGTGCTCTGCTGAGTGCGCCTTCTGCCGAAAGACGCCCGGGAGCGGTGCTTAGCTCTGCAGAGCACCGTACCTTCGTCTTTAGCCTCTCTTCTCGTCTACATCTTAGCAAAAAGCTTTTCCACTCTGTCTGGCAAGGAGAAACTGTGCCAGCACAAAAAACATCTCCCATCGTGTTCTAGAGGCTGCACGGAGGTCTGCCGAGTGTTTTGCAAGAAGAGAAAGAAAGTTGTCCAAAACAGCTTGCAATCGAATGTTCATGTGAATAGAAAAGGCAGGAGAGTGGTCAGGTACTGTTTTCTCTCAGTTGGCACGCTGCGCACACAATCGCAGTGTTGTACAGCTTGTTTCATCACCTTTGCGAAGTTGCCGCTCTCTCCGGCTCCCGGAGACGAAGAAGCTGCTTCTTCGCGCAAAGACGATTCTGCCGCTCACAGTGCTCTGCGGTGTGCGCCTTCTGCCGAAAGACGCCCGGGAGCGGTGCTTAGCTCTGAGAAGCACCATACGTGCTTCTTTAGCCTCTCTTCCCGTCTACATCTTAGCAAAAAGCTTTTCCACTCTGTCTGGCAAGGAGAAACTGTGCCAGCACAGAAAACATCTCCCATCGTGTTCTAGAGGCTGCACGGAGGTCTGCCGAGTGTTTTGCAAGAAGAGAAAGAAAGTTGTCCAAAACAGCTTCCAATCCAATGTTCACGTGAATAGAAAAGGCAGGAGAGTGGTCAGGTACTGTTTTCTCTCAGTTGGCAAGCTGCGCACACAATCGCAGTGTTGTACAGCTTGTTTCATCACCTTTGCGAAGTTGCCGCTCTCTCCGGCTCCCGGAGACGAAGAAGCTGCTTCTTCGCGCAAAGACGATTCTGCCGCTCACAGTGCTCTGCGGTGTGCGCCTTCTACCGAAAGAGCCCCGGGAGCGGTGCTTAGCTCTGCAGAGCACCGTACCTTCGTCTTAAGCCTCTCTTCTCGTCTACATCTTAGCAAAAAGCTTTTCCACTCTGTCTGGCAAGGAGAAACTGTGCCAGCACAAAAAACATCTCCCATCGTGTTCTAGAGGCTGCACGGAGGTCTGCCGAGTGTTTTGCAAGAAGAGAAAGAAAGTTGTCCAAAACAGCTTGCAATCGAATGTTCATGTGAATAGAAAAGGCAGGAGAGTGGTCAGGTACTGTTTTCTCTCAGTTGGCAAGCTGCGCACACAATCGCAGTGTTGTACAGCTTGTTTCATCACCTTTGCGAAGTTGCCGCTCTCTCCGGCTCCCGGAGACGAAGAAGCTGCTTCTTCGCGCAAAGACGATTCTGCCGCTCACAGTGCTCTGCTGAGTGCGCCTTCTGCCGAAAGACGACCGGGAGCGGTGCTTAGCTCTGCAGAGCACCGTACCTTCGTCTTTAGCCTCTCTTCTAGTCTACATCTTAGCAAAAAGCTTTTCCACTCTGTCTGGCAAGGAGAAACTGTGCCAGCACAAAAAACATCTCCCATCGTGTTCTAGAGGCTGCACGGAGGTCTGCCGAGTGTTTTGCAAGAAGAGAAAGAAAGTTGTCCAAAACAGCTTGCAATCGAATGTTCATGTGAATAGAAAAGGCAGGAGAGTGGTCAGGTACTGTTTTCTCTCAGTTGGCACGCTGCGCACACAATCGCAGTGTTGTACAGCTTGTTTCATCACCTTTGCGAAGTTGCCGCTCTCTCCGGCTCCCGGAGACGAGAAGCTGCTTCTTCGCGCAAAGACGATTCTGCCGCTCACAGTGCTCTGCGGTGTGCGCCTTCTGCCGAAAGAGGTCCGGGAGCGGTGCTTAGCTCTGAGAAGCACCATACGTGCTTCTTTAGCCTCTCTTCCCGTCTACATCTTAGCAAAAAGCTTTTCCACTCTGTCTGGCAAGGAGAAACTGTGCCAGCACAGAAAACATCTCCCATCGTGTTCTAGAGGCTGCACGGAGGTCTGCCGAGTGTTTTGCAAGAAGAGAAAGAAAGTTGTCCAAAACAGCTTGCAATCGAATGTTCACGTGAATAGAAAAGGCAGGAGAGTGGTCAGGTACTGTTTTCTCTCAGTTGGCAAGCTGCGCACACAATCGCAGTGTTGTACAGCTTGTTTCATCACCTTTGCGAAGTTGCCGCTCTCTCCGGCTCCCGGAGACGAAGAAGCTGCTTCTTCGCGCAAAGACGATTCTGCCGCTCACAGTGCTCTGCGGTGTGCGCCTTCTGCCGAAAGACGCCCGGGAGCGGTGCTTAGCTCTGAGAAGCACCATACGTGCTTCTTTAGCCTCTCTTCTCGTCTACATCTTAGCAAAAAGCTTTTCCACTCTGTCTGGCAAGGAGAAACTGTGCCAGCACAGAAAACATCTCCCATCGTGTTCTAGAGGCTGCACGCAGGTCTGCCGAGTGTTTTGCAAGAAGAGAAAGAAAGTTGTCCAAAACAGCTTGCAATCGAATGTTCATGTGAATAGAAAAGGCAGGAGAGTGGTCAGGTACTGTTTTCTCTCACTTGGCAAGCTGCGCACACAATCGCAGTGTTGTACAGCTTGTTTCATCACCTTTGCGAAGTTGCCGCTCTCTCCGGCTCCCGGAGACGAAGAAGCTGCTTCTTCGCGCAAAGACGATTCTGCCGCTCACAGTGCTCTGCGGTGTGCGCCTTCTGCCGAAAGAGGTCCGGGAGCGGTGCTTAGCTCGCAGAGCACCGTAACTTCGTCTTTAGCCTCTCTTCTCGTCTACATCTTAGCAAAAAGCTTTTCCACTCTGTCTGGCAAGGAGAAACTGTGCCAGCACAGAAAACATCTCCCATCGTGTTCTAGAGGCTGCACGGAGGTCTGCCGAGTGTTTTGCAAGAAGAGAAAGAAAGTTGTCCAAAACAGCTTGCAATCGAATGTTCATGTGAATAGAAAAGGCAGGAGAGTGGTCAGGTACTGTTTTCTCTCAGTTGGCAAGCTGCGCACACAATCGCAGTGTTGTACAGCTTGTTTCATCACCTTTGCGAAGTTGCCGCTCTCTCCGGCTCCCGGAGACGAAGAAGCTGCTTCTTCGCGCAAAGACGATTCTGCCGCTCACAGTGCTCTGCGGTGTGCGCCTTCTGCCGAAAGAGGTCCGGGAGCGGTGCTTAGCTCTGCAGAGCACCGTACCTTCGTCTTTAGCCTCTCTTCTCGTCTACATCTTAGCAAAAAGCTTTTCCACTCTGTCTGGCAAGGAGAAACTGTGCCAGCCCAGAAAACATCACCCATCGTGTTCTAGAGGCTGCACGGAGGTCTGCCGAGTGTTTTGCAAGAAGAGAAAGAAAGTTGTCCAAAACAGCTTGCAATCGAATGTTCATGTGAATAGAAAAGGCAGGAGAGTGGTCAGGTACTGTTTTCTCTCAGTTGGCAAGCTGCGCACACAATCGCAGTGTTGTACAGCTTGTTTCATCACCTTTGCGAAGTTGCCGCTCTCTCCGGCTCCCGGAGACGAAGAAGCTGCTTCTTCGCGCAAAGACGATTCTGCCGCTCACAGTGCTCTGCTGTGTGCGCCTTCTGCCGAAAGAGGTCCGGGAGCTGTGCTTAGCTCTGAGAAGCACCATACGTGCTTCTTTAGCCTCTCTTCTCGTCTACATCTTAGCAAAAAGCTTTTCCACTCTGTCTGGCAAGGAGAAACTGTGCCAGCACAGAAACCATCTCCCATCGTCTTCTAGAGGCTGCACGGAGGTCTGCCGAGTGTTTTGCAAGAAGAGAAAGAAAGTTGTCCAAAACAGCTTGCAATCGAATGTTCACGTGAATAGAAAAGGCAGGAGAGTGGTCAGGTACTGTTTTCTCTCAGTTGGCAAGCTGCGCACACAATCGCCGTGTTGTACAGCTTGTTTCATCACCTTTGCGAAGTTGCCGCTCTCTCCGGCTCCCGGAGACGAAGAAGCTGCTTCTTCGCGCAAAGACGATTCTGCCGCTCACAGTGCTCTGCGGTGTGCGCCTTCTGCCGAAAGAGGCACGGGGAGCGGTGCTTAGCTCTGCAGAGCACCGTACATGCTTCTTTAGCCTCTCTTCTCGTCTACATCTTAGCAAAAAGCTTTTCCACTCTGTCTGGCAAGGAGAAACTGTGCCAGCACAGAAAACATCTCCCATCGTGTTCTAGAGGCTGCACGGAGGTCTGCCGAGTGTTTTGCAAGAAGAGAAAGAAAGTTGTCCAAAACAGCTTGCAATCGAATGTTCATGTGAATAGAAAAGTCAGGAGAGTGCTCAGGTACTGTTTTCTCTCACTTGGCAAGCTGCGCACACAATCGCAGTGTTGTACAGCTTGTTTCATCACCTTTGCGAAGTTGCCGCTCTCTCCGGCTCCCGGAGACGAAGAAGCTGCTTCTTCGCGCAAAGACGATTCTGCCGCTCACTGTGCTCTGCGGTGTGCGCCTTCTGCCGAAAGAGTTCCGGGAGCGGTGCTTAGCTCTGCAGAGCACCGTACCTTCGTCTTTAGCCTCTCTTCTCGTCTACATCTTAGCAAAAAGCTTTTCCACTCTGTCTGGCAAGGAGAAACTGTGCCAGCACAAAAAACATCTCCCATCGTGTTCTAGAGGCTGCACGCAGGTCTGCCGAGTGTTTTGCAAGAAGAGAAAGAAAGTTGTCCAAAACAGCTTGCAATCGAATGTTCATGTGAATAGAAAAGGCAGGAGAGTGGTCAGGTACTGTTTTCTCTCACTTGGCAAGCTGCGCACACAATCGCAGTGTTGTACAGCTTGTTTCATCACCTTTGCGAAGTTGCCGCTCTCTCCGGCTCCCGGAGACGAAGAAGCTGCTTCTTCGCGCAAAGACGATTCTGCCGCTCACAGTGCTCTGCGGTGTGCGCCTTCTGCCGAAAGAGGTCCGGGAGCTGTGCTTAGCTCTGAGAGGCACCGTACATGCTTCTTTAGCCTCTCTTCTCGTCTACATCTTAGCAAAAAGCTTTTCCACTCTGTCTGGCAAGGAGAAACTGTGCCAGCACAGAAAACATCTCCCATCGTGTTCTAGAGGCTGCACGGAGGTCTGC